>NC_063335.1:18455470-18480427 GCF_021869965.1 Rhincodon typus
ATGCTGCTTGGCCTGCTGTGTTCATCCAGCCCTGCACCTTGTTGTCTCGGATTCTCCAGCATCTGCAGTTCCTACTATCTCCTAATATTACACCTACTTTATGTACTTACAATTCAACAATAGCTGCCAGGACCTTTAAATGTCAGAATACCGCACATGACTGCTTTGTAAGGGGGACGGAGTTCTCCCTTCCTCAGTCAGTCCTGCTCTAAAAAAGAACTGTCAGAATGGAAGTATGGCGCTGGAATTCTGAGGGAGCCCAGGATTGCAGAGTTCCTTTCTTTCTTAAAAAGCAAGGCCGGAGTGGGAATCTGCATGAGATCACCACTCCGTGGAATCCAGCCTGAATGTCATCAAAGCATTAGCCTGGGGATCTGGATCACGAGTCCTATGGCCAGAACTATGACACTACCACCTCCCTCACATAATAACAGGTGACAACAGCAAATATATGATAAATAGTAGGAAGTCAAGGATAGATTCATCAGGATACCACAGTTAATATTGGTGGGATGGGGGAAGAAACTATTGCAGGCAATTCTATGGCTACAATTGGATGGGTAACATCCTTCATAAGCATAGAGGTTTGCTCAAGTGTGTTTTATACTGCAATGACTCTAAGGAGTTAATATTCACGTTACACTGAGCACCACCCATTTTGATGACGTCATGCAGTCTTGGATGGACACAGTCAAGTTCTGCACGAGTAACTGAAGGGAACAAAGGTATTCTGCACAGACCTCAAGTAACTGCCTCACACATTAATATAAACCGTTACTATTGCTACCAATCAAGACATGATCAAGGCAAGTGCCTCTTCTGTTTAAACTCACTAGTGGTCTATCCTTTATCACTGATAATCACCAAGCCCTAGACTCAGTACAGGGGAAGGAGTACTGGTGACAGTGATCTGCCCAAACCAGATACCACACACTGACAATGGTAATATGTTAAAATATGACAAAGTGTATTGCACATATTGCTTTTGTGCAATTAAACCATTTTCGAACTATTCACGCTCCCATATGCAGAAAAAATGCACAGTGAAATCTTAAATTATTGTTAGACAGTCTAAAGCTAATTGCACATAAAGTGTTTCCTTCAGGTAGGAGTCATTTGCATGTGAAAGTTGAGGTTTTCTTCTACTTGTAAGTGTATTCAATCTTTCTGTTTTAATTTTATGCCTACATTTCTTGGTATTGTACAGAGATAGTAGAGTCGTTGGAGTGAAGTTCGTCTGAGATGATCTTTAAACAGAAGACATAGCTCCAGAATTTGCAGCAATTAATGCCCTAGTTAATGTCTCCACTGCTTGAATTATAAAGAAAAGTGCACAGGTAACTCTAACCAACTGATCTACTGAACATGCCACAGAAATTAACAAGTTAACTTGCTGCAGAGCCAAGCCATGTGCGATAGTCTGTATGAGAAAACACCCTGTGAGCTCTCTCAGTGGTCAATTTCATGCTTGCACTTATCATTTTCCATTCACTGTGAAAAACAGGCTGTTGATCTAGTGTGCTGGCACAGAGGCATTGCGCCACTGAGTAGCTAAACAAAATTTCACATTCACAATTCCTTGCACAGTGTGTTCCAGAGTGAGATACAATTTGTAACCTTCTGTAGCTCATTCTTGTGTATTTCTTGGAAGAAAACAAAAACGATGTTCACCCTCAGACCTAAGGAAATTTGTGGCATATGCGAACCAAGTAAAGTATAAGGATATCCAACCATCATATTTGGCACAGATCATGCTGTCAACAGTGATCTATACTGATTAAATATTTGTAGATAGAAATTATTTTCCATACAAATTACTGATAATCAAGTAATTTATTAATTTATCACACTTGTCATAGAACAAGCTGATAAAGACATAAAATTATGATAAGCTCATTTTGTGCATAAATTTTGAAAGTGAGAATGGAGTATTTTGTTTTTAGTGCACTTTTGATGGGTCGTCACATTAGATCTATTTCTCTTAGTTCAAAGTTGCTTAACAAAAACAGAAATTTTTGGAAAAACTCAGTAGGAATGGCAGAGAAAGCAGGGTTAATGCTTTGAGTCCAGAGACCCTCCTTCAGTTCTGATAAAAGGTCACTGGACCCGAATCTTTAACTCTATTCTCTCTCCACAGATGTTGCCAGACTTGCTGAGTTTTTCCAACAATTTCTGCTTTCGTTTCTGATTCCCAGCATCCGCAGTACTTTAGTTTTGTGTTCAATGTTGCTTAATTTGAATTATTTGAAAATTATTTTCCCCCTACATATCTCACTGTATTGTATTATCAGTATTGTTTCAGAAAATATTGGCCATTTCAAACGTTCTAATGTGAAAGTAACTTTAAATAGTTAGGATTAGACTCTATTATATCTCATTGCCAGGAGGATTTCTCAGTTCAGAACCTAGTTACAGTCAGGCTCAAAGGCATCAGCTATTGAAAGCCAGTCACTGGGAAGTGTGCTGCAGTGGAAACCTTTAGTATTGAATTTCCTGGCCTCTATATATAGCTGAAGCTGAGAATTCACAATGCTCAGAAGAACACTGTGGCACTCTTGCATTATTTATATCATTATAAATCTGAAGATGTGCCCATATTGATCATTTTGAAATGCAGTTTACATAAATTGACTGATGTGTTGCTACCACTTCAAGAACCAATTCATCCCAAAGGAAAACATCTGGAATTACTCATTCCTAATAATTCTCACTCAACAAAAACGGGCGTCCTGGGAATATTTCACCGGCTGGCAGCACCAAAGTTTAAATTTAGAAAACAATTAGAAGCTTGGATGTAAAAGCCCTAAGTAAACTTTGTTTTAGATATAGTAATTGCGCCCTCCCCTCTTCAGCCTAATTCATCACTGGTCACCTTGTCAAAGTAATCATGGTGACAGTTCAGTGTGATCATTAACTAATAATGATGTGCCAATCACACAAACGGACCAAACAGCATGGTTTTACATAATCAGATTAAATAGATTGAATCCTCAACCCAAAACCAACCTAAGTGTTATGGAGAAGGATGGAGTGGTATAGTTAGGCCCTGGTATATGTGGCAGTATCACTGATGCTTCCCTCTAGGAGATGAGAGTGCAAGACTGTCTAAAGCCAAATGATTCACAAGCTACAGCACTTGAAGGCTGTGAAAAGCTGTAAATGCTAAGATTTATTAGGTCAAAGTGTGCACCAAAAGAAAGATTGGGAAATTCCTTAGAATTAAAAAGATCAATCAATATAGCATTTGTGCAATGAAATCATTTTCAAACTATTCACACTCCCATGTGCATAAAAAATGCACAGTGAAATTTTAAATTATTGTTAGATAGTCTAAAGCTATTTGTACATAAAGTGTTTCCTTCAGGTAGGAGTCATTTGCATGTGAAAATTGAGCCTTCTTCTACTTGTAAATGTATTCAATCTCTCTGTTTTAATTTTATGCCTACATTTCTTGGTATTTTACTGAGATAGCGGAGTCGTGGGTGTGAAGGTCCTCTGAGATAATTTTTAAACAGAAGACACAGCTCCAGAATTCACAGCAGCACCCACAGAAGTACAACTCATGACATCTAAATACTGCATGTTGGGGTAATTCAAGCTCGCAAAAGAATACACATAGCAAATGCTGGTGAAACTCAGCTGGCTTGACAGCATTTCAGAAAGAAAAACAGAGTTAAAGTTTTGAGACCAATATGACCGTTCTTTAGAAAAGTTATTTAAAGATCACAGTCTCTGTATTGCCATAGTGCTAATCACAGCCATTTTTTGTTTGTGATGTAGAGGAAGTCTAACTAGTAACTGAATTTAGGTGAGCAGTATCTGGGATAAGCTGAATGTCAAACCTGTTTGTTGTCAAAATTTGAGGGCTGGACTGTTTCATCGCCTGGTACTCATTTACATGTGGTAGGTGGGCTGCCTATAAGATTATATCACAGACAATTAGTGCACTCTTTTTACATTTGGGATTTCCAATTGCCATCTATAAGCTTATTTAATGTATGAATGTAACTCATCCTGGCAGAATTCACACACTGATACAAAGTTGGCGGTGAATACTTCTGGGATAAATGGAGATTCTCATCACTGAATCAGAAGGCTCCCTGCTCCCCGTGTCCCCAGGTTCTCATGTACTTGGGGGTCTATGCCTAAGGGCTGAGGGCCAGGAAGGGCATTCCTGGTTCTGAGAAGTGGAAAGAAGATTGCCAAGACCTACTTAGGCATTGCCTGGAGATAGATGATAGAGGTGGTCACAGAAACATAGAAAGAAAGAAGGTAGGAGCAAGAGGAGGCCATTTGGCACTTCGAGCCTGCTCCGCTATTCTTCATAATCATGGCTGATCGACCAACTCAATAGCCTAAACCTGCTTTCTCCCCATAACCTTTGATCCCATTCGCCCCAAGTGCTATATCTAGACACGCCTTGAATACATTCAATGTCTTGGCATCAACTACTTCCTGCGGTAATGAATTCCACAGGCTCACCACTCTTTGGGTGAAGAAATGTCTCCTCATCTCCGTCCTAAATGGTCTACCCTGAATCCTCAGGCTGTGACCCCTGGTTCTGGACACACTCACCATTGGGAACATCCTCCCTGTATCTACCCTGTCTAGTCTTGTTAGAATTTTATACTCTGGGTGCATCACTAGATCAACTCTAGGTACTTCACTCCAGGATCTAGATGAAACATTAGAAATTTTGTAATGATTTGAAAAGAACTGTAACAGTGAGTGCAGTTCTCTATATCTTTACTCCTCCCAATAACATCTAGAAACTATTCTTCTCCTCACCTGCATTACATCCTTTACAGTTAACCAAAAGGCCGTATTATATCACATCTCATTCACACATCAATAGAAACGTATATCTCTTGTTTATAGCCTTCACAATAATTACTAACTGTTTACTCAAGGTTCCAGTTGCACAGCTCATATGTTATCTTCCTGTGCACTTCACATTCCAGATGCTTACTTTCCATTCAACATTTCCCCATTCTGCTTGCAACTTACTCCTTTCTCTAAAAAGACTACAAGCAGAAGTCCCACATCTACGCATTCCCCTTTTCAGTAATCATTCACTAATTCTCACGGTCTTGCTGCAGGCCAGGTTAGTGCAAAATAGAATGTAAGACCCAGGGAGAATCATGTATCATGCCAATAACATGATCCTCACCTAGACGGAGCAGGATGCTCTGCAAATAGTGGAATTTTATGACAATATTATGGTTATAAGAGGTGTATTTTGTCCTGGCTTTTTCTATGAAGAAAGGTTGAGACAGAGGTGATGATCAGCCTAATCAGAGCCAATAAAGTAAACAGCTTGTGAGGCCTTGGGTTTTTTAAAAGTTGGAACAATAAAAGCAGCCTGAATGGGTGTGGTCAAGCTCTCACCAAACCAGAATTTTCAATTTTTGCCAGGGTCTTGAAGCTGGGTTTGGAAGCTATCGTACATCTCTCCCTGCTACTCTCTCTCTTGGAGTTTTCTCTTGATGTGTTGTCCTTGACTGGAGAGTTGCCTGTGAGACAACCTATTTCACTGAATTTGCCTTTGCCAAGGATGTGTTTATGGCATATTACTATATTGGAACAGTTACTGTTTAGTTGTTAAGTAATCTATTATTCTGTTAAGTTTTACAATAGAATTATATTATTCCAATTTCTTCTTTCTTTTGCTGTAGTTTGGCCAATCAAATTTCATCCAGAGCACAAGTCCTGGCATTTGCCTTTAAAATAAGAAAAAGTTAGGGTCTCGGATGTCTTCTTAATAAATTTTGAGGGGGTTTGGTCTGGTCCAGAACAATTTCTTGTGCAATGTACCTTTGAGGTAGCAAGTCATGTATTCAGCTTGCTCGACAATTTCAGGCTGCATTGTGAAGCCTGCCAACTATGACTGTCCAATCCATCATGTCAAATCTTCCACTTTCCTCTGGTTCATTCTTGGCACTACTCTCCTGAAGAAGAACACAACCCTTAATACCTAAACTGCAGTAATCAGCAATAATCTCTCTGGAGCAGTATAGCCCCCTAAAGTACTGATCATCAGGTAGATCCAGGAAACTGCAGGCCAGGTGACCATGTGGACTTTGTAAGCTATAGAAGACTCCATTTGTATAGTCAAGCAAATGTGATGATGAAAATGAGGTAGTATCATGCTCAGAGCAAAGGGTTACACAAATACAAGACAAAGTGGAAAACTAGCAAACTTAGAGAACTATAAATAACAACTTAGGGACACAAAGGAATTAGTGAAGTGTAAAAATAAATACAAAAATCTTGAAAGGGCTAAGAAAGCCAGAAGTTAAAGTTTACTTTATATACATATAGTAAGAGAAAGAGAGTGGTAAAGAGAAATGAGGAGTGATGAGACAGGTGCCAGTTAGTTTATAATGGAGAACAAAAAAATAGAAGACTTGTTAAATGATAGCTTATATCTGTTTTCACATTGAAGAGGACAGTTCACAGGAATGTTAAAATTAGCCTATTGAGAAGCTTAACAGATTTAATTCAAGATGAAATAAATGATAATTAAGAAAATATTGAGACTTAACACAAATCTATTGGTTTCCAGCCATCAAAAGGAAACAGCTGAGAGAATAACAAGTGCATTGGTCATAGTTTGCCCAAAACTCTCCAGCTTTGCATTCAAAAATTGTAAATGTCATTCCAACATTTTAAAAAGCAGAGAGAAAGAACTGGATATCTACAGATGTAGCAGTTTAGCATCAATAGGAAGAAGTTATTGGAACATATCAATAGGGTGGAATGACTGAGAATTTGAAGTGGTGTGAGCTGGTTAAAGAGAATCAGCACAGAGTTGGGAAAGGCAGATCACGTCAGATTAATTTAGGTGAGCACTTTGAGGAGATCACTAGCATGGTACATAGGGGATTATCCATGGATGTTATCTATATTAATTTGTAAAATGCATTTAATAAGGCTCCGTACAAGAGACTATTAGCAAAGATATATGTGCAGAATTAAAAGCAACCTTGTGCTAAAGGTTGGTAATTGACATGTAGGAAATAAAGTGTTTTGGTGAAGGGGTATGTTCTCTGTTTAGTGGAACGTGATAGGTGGTGCTCCATATGGATTTCTACTGGGACCTGTAGTCTTCACCATTGTATATTAATGATTTGGACAACAGAATGTTGTATATCCAAGTTCCCATTGTCACACAGTTAGGAGATGCAATAAGTTGTGCAGATGGCATCAGAAAGTTAAAAAGGATGTAGGTGAAACAGTGCAGTGGCCAAATCTATGACAGAATAAGGCTGAATGTAAAGATGCATTCTGAATTAGAATTAAAATATTTGCTTTATTGTGAAAGACTCGTCAATGAGGCAAGGCAATGTGATCAGGCTATCCATAAGCATAAATCATCAAATGCTAGGCATGGCTACAAAAAGTAATCAAGCACACTTATAAATTGTTGGCCTTTAAAAATAGAGAGATCGGAATTCAAGTGAGGAATTGATGCTTGATTGTACAGAATCTTAATCGTGGCCCATCTGAAATCCAGTCTTGGAAAATAACTTTCAAGAAAAATATATTAGTCTTAAATGGTATGGAAAAAAATTGAACAAAATGATACCAGGAACTTAAGTGATCAAACTTTGAGAACCTAAACAGATGAGACAAATTAAAGCCAAGTAAAATTTACAAGTAAAAAATTCTTCCACAATGTATTTACCCTGTCCTTTAATTCTATTGGTCATAACTAAAGTGCCTATTATTGAACTGAGATGGTACCAGTACTGCCAGGGAACCAGTTGTAATTAGTCTGTTGTCCTCATAAACTAATATGCTCTTACCATGACTGTATGCTTTGTTGCCTTGTCCAGTTTCTATCAGCCTGCAGCTGTAACTCCACTGTTGCCTGTTGTCACCTTAAAGAAAATCAGATTCTGGACATCATGTTGAGGTTGTACAGGGCTTTGGTGAGGCCTCTTCTGGAGTACTGTGTCCAGTCCTGATAGTCTTGTTATGGGAAGGATATTACTAAGCTGGAGGGAGTTCAGAAGAGATTTACCAGAATGTCGCCAGGAATGGAGGGTTGGAGTTATAAGGAGAGGCTGGATAGGCTGGGACTTTTTTCACTGGAGCATAGGTGGTTGAGGGATGACCTTATAGAGATTTATAAAATCACGAGCGGTATAGATAAGGCGAATGGCAGGTGTGTTTTCCCTAGGTTGGGGGATTTCAAAACTACGGGCCACATTTTTAAAGTGAGAGGAGAAAGGTTTAGAAGAGACAAGAGGGGCAATTTTTTTTTGACATGGGTGTGGTTAGTGTGTGGAATGAACTTCCAGAGAAAGTGGTGGATATGGGTACAGTTATGTTTAAAAGATATATGGATAAGTACATGAATAAGATATGTTTGGAGGGATATGGGTCAAGCACAGGTAAGTGGGACTAGTTTAGCTTGGATTATGGTCAGCATGGACTGGTTGAACTGAAGGGTCTATTTCCACACTGTATGACTCGATGACTCTGTGACTCTATGGTGCATTTACCCTCCACCCTTAGTTGAATTTGTTCTCATCCTGTACAAATCTGTTTGAATTCCACTGACTCACTCACTCTAAACATGAGATGTTTGTTATGAGAATCTGCATCAGCCCCAGTTATTTATCTGCTTTTTGCAGCATGTGGAATGCCTTTTAAGGATAATTGCACAACTCCACTTTCAACAACAGAGAATTACACATGAAGGAACTGTGAATCAGAGAATCAAGTTTAGCATTTCAACCCTACCTTTGTCCCATGCTGATCATGAAATTACCACAATAATTTCAAAAATACTTCAGTTCCCCTTCTATTATGGGGATAAAGCAGGAAAGTGGATTGAGATGATCAGATCATGAATGCGGGAGTAGACTCAATAGTTCAAATGGTTGACTTCTGCTCCTATGTCTTATGGTTTTATTATCTCCTCCTCATTCTGAGTAGCAACCATAACATTTTTTTTGGCTCTGCTCCATCCTAATGTCTCACTGATATTGTAAACTGAGTGAACAGATCAATTCTCAACATCTGCCTCCAGAACATTCATTCACTCATGAGCATTTCTCTTGACACCAATAAGCTTATTAATGGAGAATTGTATTGGTATTTTGACAGAAACTTGGGTGCAGAAACCATTCCCTTTCGTGATACCATCCCTCACCTCTTGCCTCACCCAAATCACTGTACAGTATGGTGTGGCTATCATTGCAAAGGGACACTGTGGTCTGTCTTGCTAACCATTTGGCACCTTCTTCTTGAACATCTTGTATTGATCAAGCCACTTTAATTTAAAATCTTTGTTCTCTCACCCTTCTGGAAATGGATGCAACATAGAAGTCAAAAGTGAATTGAATAAACGTAAGAAGGAGAAAGATTTCCTGTAATATGGAGAAAGAATGGTGTAGGGGGACTCAGTGAATTGATCTTTGACAATGTTGGCACAGATTTAATGAGACAAATAACTTTCTCCTACTCTGTGGCATGTGTTGCCCCCTCACCGAATATCTGCTGTTTCTACTTTCTCGCCATTTTTATATCACTAAGATGTTTGCTCACTATTTAAATATTCCGATCTAATGGGGTTATGCATCATGAAGGTTAACCTTGGTTAGAGACAAAAAAAACTGCAGATGCTGGAATCCAAAGTAGATGAACAAGAGGCTGGAATAACACAGCAGATCAGGCAGCATCTGGAGGAAAGGAGCAGTCAACGTTTCGGGTATTATCCTTCTATAGGACTGGATGTGGGGGTAGGGAGAGCTACAGGTAAGTGAGGGGGGAAGGGGTGGAGGCAGAATGGTGGTGATAGGTGGACACTGGTAGTAGGTACAACGTGGTTGGTCGATGGGAGGGATGAATCCGGTTGGTAGCTGGAAGGGAGGTTCAGAAGGTGGAATGGAAGGGAGGAGGTGAGACTGGGCGGGGATGGGTGGGAAGGTTAATTGAAATTGGAGAACTCAATGTAGAGTTCTCTGGGCTGTAGGGTGCCCAGGTGGAACTGAGGTGTTGTTCTTCAAATTTGCGTTCCGAGTCGCTACAACACTGGACGAGGCGAAACGGTCACCTCACTTTCCACCCCACCAGCATCCGCATCCAACGTATCATCCTCAAACACTTTTGCCAATTACAATTAGACCCCAGCACCCAGAACACCTTCCACTCCCCACCCCTCTCTGCCTTCTGCAAGGACCATTTCCTTCGCCACTCCTTAGTTCGCGTCACACTCCCCACCAACTACTCCAACACCCCCTTCCCACCCACCCCGGTACCTTCCCCTGTAACCATAAAAGATACAACACCTGCCCGCATACCACCTCTCCCCCACCTCCATTCAGGGCCCCTAAACAGTCCTCCCAGGTGAGACAGAGCTTCACCTGCATCTCCTTCAACCTAGTCTATTGCATCCAGTGTTCCCCATGTGGTCTTCTCTACACTGGTGAGACCAAATGTAGACTAGGTGACTGTTTCACCGAGCATCTCTGCCTGGCTCGTAACGGCCAACCTAACCTCCCAGTCACCACCCATTTCAAATCTCCTTCCCACTCCCCCGCTGACATGTCTGTCCTCGGCCTCCTCCAGTGTCGCAGTGACTCGGAACACAAATTTGAAGAACAACACCTTATCTTCTGCCTGGGCACCCTACAGCCCACAGGACTCAACATTGAGTTCTCCAATTTCAAATAACCTTCCCACCTAACGCCCAGCTCCTTTTCCAGCCCCACTCCTCCCTTCCATTCCACCTACTGACTCTCCCTTCCAGCCACCAACTGGATTCATCCCTCTCATCGACCAATTGGGTCATACCTACCACCAGTGTCCACCTATCACCACCATTCCACCTCTACCCCTTCCCCTCCCCTTTTATCTGCAGCTCCCCCTACCCCACATCCAGTCCTGAAGAAGGGTATCACCCGAAAAGTTGACTGCTCCTCCAGATGCTGCCTGGCTTGCTGTGTTCTTCCAGCCTTCTGTTTGTCTACTATGAAAGTTAACCTGTCTTATTGCAGATGCTAACTGACTTATATGAACAATATTCTTTAGAATTTAATAAAACTATTTATTTTTATTTTGCTCCAACTTCTACTAAATTCCATTTAGATGTTTACTTGTTTCAATATATTCTCCTTCATTTCTTCATTGTATTTTTTTATTACACATATAGTAGGGCAGGTCAATAACTATTCTATTCTTAGATAGCAGAGGTAGACAGTTCTCTGATAACTATCAGGCTGAAAAATAAGTCTAACATTATGATCGGCAATCACATTGAAGCTTTATTTGTGGATATTTTGTGCCATTGCCCTGACATTCTGTGTTAACATTCAGCAAACCGCATGAGAGTGGTGTAAAAAACAGCCTTACGATGCACAGCTCCAAACTGTATTCCTTACAAAATGGTTGCAAAAACATATTTGCACAAAAAGCTAATTGTGACAGCAGCTAGAATTAAGTAATGCAATTGCATTTTTACCTTTGACAGCAAAGAAATACATATCCCCTAAAAACACAAAGAAGCTTAAATCTTTGCATTCCCAGAATGCAAAGCATAAATGAACTATTAACCTTGGCGTGCCCACTTTAAGGTTGACACATCATGATTAGAGTTTCAACAAAAAAAATCAATAATGCTGATTTAAGGATTTGTGGGAGCTTTTAACATAACCTATGAGAAACAAACAAATGACCTCCAGAGAAGTTAATAAGTAACATATTTATCAAATTTTATAGCCATGGGGTTGTACCCAAATCAATAGTTGTTCTACAAATACCTGAGTGCTCTGGGTATAAAACTATGGCAGGGTCAGTAAGGCACTTTTTTAAAAAAATAAGAAAATAAAACTGAACTGATAAGAATGTTTTAATTTTAAGTTTGTGCTAACTGCATTGACTTTATTCATGTCCTGTATATTCTGTTTCAGTCCGCATACCTTTAATTTAAAAGGCATGTATCATGCTCCATATTCTAATTTTAAAAACTGGTAAGCATTTTTAAAAAATGTTTCTCATTGAATGAAAGAAAATATTAAAAATACTGTTCAAGCAAAAGGCACTGTTGGCATTCAGATCTATGGAACCTGCTTTCAACTTCTGAAAATCTGTTGGTGCACTAGATCGCTCCCCACTGCCATGTTTGTGCATTAATGTGAAAAAAGTACAAATTTAGAAGGACTGGATCCACTGTCAAGGGGAGGGAGGGTGTCAAATGCATTCTGTTTTCCCGAGGGAAAACACATTTTTAGTGCATATAATTAGATTAACGTGTGCAATCACATTCATTAACATTTCAAATGAAGCAATAATTCTAAGTATAAGTTAGTTAATTAGTTAATTAAACACCAAGTTTTATTAAATTATGCAGTATTTCCTATGGTAGCTGTCAACTGCTTAAGGAAAAGGTCACAAGATAGATGGCTGTAGACTCCATTAGTTTATGAAAATGGCCCAATATCTTGGGGATCTCTTATATGCTCATGATCATAAAGTCAAATGGACCTGAAGAAAAACATTTTGAAACTACAATGCAAAGTATAAAAAGTTTTTTTGTTCTATTTTGTACTCTCAATTCCATAAGACAGTCCCTGTTATCTCCCTCTGATGTGCATTCTGTATCTCTATGCAGCAGAAAGCCCTCTCTACCGCCCCCCTTTAGACTGATTAACATGAACTGATGCTTGAAATCTATATTAAGTACGTTGTAAATTATCAATTACCATTCGTACTAGGCTTTACTTGGCTGCATGCATTTGATGAATATTCTGAATCCTCCCTATTCCTGAAATTCATTTAAAGAAAATCACAGGAAAAATCAAAGGCTATTAGCAAAGTCTGAGAGGGCAGAAATATGAAATGGTGCAGAAACAAATGTGATTCGAATGAATCATCTATTACCCCTAAAACAAGTTGATCAGTATCATGAAAGGTGGTGCAACATGATATAGTGATATTTGCTTAAATGAAGATATGCCTTCGTATTCTGTGTTTTCTTGCAAGAACACTTGCTGTTAGGTGTTAACCATTTAGTGCATATCAGCATTATTAATTCTGTGATTCAATAGTTATTCTTTGAGTCTTTCACATTATCTGGAAATGTCCCACTTCATTACAAAAATTGCAGTGGCATGGTAAAGCTGAATATTGCTTCTGCTTGTGACTTTTCAACTCCACATTTGGAACAGTAACTTTGAACGTCAAAGGATTTAAAGACAGCTATTAGAAACTTTAAATGATTGACAATTTTATAGCTCGATCGTAAGGTTTTTTTTAAATGTAGTGTAAACTATCAATGAGTAACATTTTCACACATCCAACTTTCACTATTGGGTACATTGCTTCTATACAGTGGACAGAGGGTGAATAGTCATGGAAATACCATGGTGATCATAAAGTGCTATGGGGACTGTTGATATGGGAGACTGAGGGCCCATTGATGTTGGGAGGGGACATGAAGTCACATGGATGGAGCATGTGGAGTGTATGGATGGTGAAGGATGAAGTGTTCTAAGCAACAAGAATTGGAGAACCTCTCTGATTTATTGTTACTGGGACGATATTCCCCACGCTGAGGTGGGTCCTTTTACAAACTGCCTTGGCACCAGAAGACTTCTATGCCGGTATCCAAACATTTTCCAGGGTTTAGCCAACTGTCACCATCGCCCACTTCCAGGCAAAGAAGATCCTGTCCTTACAGACACTTTCTGCTGAGACAGGCAGGCCAAGACAATAATTCCCCGACATTCAGCTACCTGATGAATAAATTTGGAATGGTTTTATTGTCGTGTATATTTTACAGTGAAAAATACAGTAAAATACAGTGAAAAGCTTCTGCTGTCACATCAATCAGGCACCATTTTGAGAGTTTAAGAATATGAAGAAATAGCTTAAAGAGAGTCCATAACCCTTCTGCCATCGCTTCACTACCCAACCACCGTCAAAGTCACCATTCCTCAAGAATGTAAATCTACCCCTGCATTTCTTAGACAATCTCATGAACCTCTGGCAAAGAACAGTTTGGACATCCCCATAACACAGTAAAACAAAAGGCGTGCTTTGCCTTTCAATTCAAAATATTGACAGGGATCAGCCTTGTGGCTCTTGCCTTCAATGTTTCCAGTATTTGCATGTTTTTCTTGGTGGTCAGAACTGAACACAACATTGTAGATGTGGTCTGGCTAAAGTTTCTTTTCCCTTGATTTATAGTCAATTATCTTACCTATGAAGTCCAACTGTATCTTGCCTTTCTTGGTTTTTTTTTCTGCATTGATTGAACGTGTTGAATGTTAAGTCTATTAAGATATCCAGGTAATTTTCATCTTCCTCCTTTGCTATTACTCATTCATTCTTGTAAATTTCTACCTACTGTGACAATACTATGGCTTTAAGAGTTGTATTTTGTCCTTTATTTGTGAAGAAAGGTTGAGACAGAGGCAACAAGCTGGCTGCTCTAAGCCAATAAAGTAAACAGCTTGTGAGGCCTTGAATTTTTTTTAAAGTTGGAACAAAGGTAGCAGCCTGGATGGGTGGGTTCAAGCTCCCACTGAACCAGGATTTTTCGTTTTAGCATTCTGCAGTTTCTGGGGTCTTGAAGCTGGATGTGGAAGGTTTTATTCCTTTCTTTGTTATAGCTAAAAGCTGGGGTTCTCTTCCTGCTTCTAGAATTATGTGTGAGACAGTCTATTTTACTGAATTTGCCTTTGCCAAGGGTATGTTTATGGGATGTTACTATATTGGAACAGTTAATTAGTACTGGTTAATACATATACATAATTCTGTTAATTATTTCAATAGAGTTATAGTTAAGCCAATTCTTTTCTTTTTATTCTGTCTGTAATCTTAACTGTAGTGTAAAAACAAACTGTGTACTGCTTAGAGCTCAGCAGTTTGACCAATTGAATTGCCTCTGGAACACGATACCCTACATTTACCTTTAAAGTAAGAAAAGGCTGTAAATATCTTACTATATTTTGAGAGGATTTGGTCTGGTCCATAACACTACTGTGTTTCATATTTCACCATCTGATGTGGTTCAACCCATACAGATATTTTGTCCAACTCATTCTATAATTTGAGCAGCCTTTTCCAATTATATTGTCTTTCTTTGTTCAGTATCATCTGCAAATTTCTCGATGGAGGTCATCAATCTAAGTTACAAGTACAATCATTAGAGTGTCAAATCCTACACCATACACATTTTGTCCCTTCCATGCCAACATAAATTCTCTGATAAGCCACTATTTGTTTTTTTTTAAAGTATTAGCCAACGTTTTATCCATTCTCCAGTTTTCATGCTGCGCTACCTTTTCTCCAAAGACCTGAAAATTTCAATTCTCTTTTGAAAGGCCTGAGTAAACTTCAGGCAGTGCGTTACAAATCTTAAATGTTTATCCTCTTGTGATCATTAGCCCTTTTATCAGTCGTCTTAAATTCGAACATATGAACGAGGAACAAGAATATGCCACTCTGCCCTTCTGGTCTGCTGTATCATTCTGCTAGATCATGGCTATTCCAATCTAAACCTCAACTCTACATTCCTGCACACCCTGATAATCTCTCAACCCCCTACTAATCGAGAATCTATGTACCTCTATTTTAACAGCATTTAAAGATTTTTGCATCCGCTGCCTTGTGATGAGGGGAATTCCAAAGACTCTTAACCCTCAGAGGAAAAAAAAATGTTTTCTCATCTCTGTCGTAAATGGGCAACCCCTTATTTTTAAACTATGACCCCTAGTTCTAGACTGTCCCATTAGAGGAAACATCTTTTCGACAACCAATCAGTTATGTCCCCTCAGGATCTTATAAGTTTCAAATAAGTCACCTCTGATGCTCCTGAACTCCAGAGGAAACAAGCCTGGATTGGCCAACTTTTCCTCAGAGTCAATGAATGTTCTGTCGTTCTCAACCCTTCCACCATTGGTAACAGTTTCTATATATTTTGTCTGGATCCTTCCTGATTTTGAACACTTCCATTAAATTTCTTCTTAATCTTTTTTTCCTGGAGAATTGAACAGTGCAATTTAATGAAGTGATTCAGACTTACTTGTTTCCAATAGTTCCAGTAGCTGGGTATTGGATTCCCCGAAAGGACATTCACTCTTGACTCAGTAGATAACATGTCTGGAAATGGGTGAACTGATAGTCATGGTAGAATGTAATAAACCCATCCAGCAGAAGCATGCTTGTTTGTTTTTGAAGGTTGGCACTTTATAGGAGATGTGAAGATGATGGCCATCCAAAAGACCTGAACAGAAGGCAGCAAAAGGGTACAGAAGGAGTTCACAGTGTACAAAGAATCTTAATTTCTCCTGTAATAGTGGATTTGCTTTTCAATTTGAAATTTAGAAAGCAAAAACAACAGGACAACTATGATGATCAGAATGTGACTGAAAGGAACCAAGTGTACAAACACAAGAGTGCGCCAGCAAATGGGGCCAGCATATGGAAAAATAGATGAAAGGAATAAATCAAAAACTTTTTAACCTGAATTCATGCAGCACTTATAGCAAATAGATTAATTGACTTTTTAAATTATTTTCATGGGCTGTGGCTGGCAGAATCAGTATTTATTGTCCATCCCTAATTGGCTTGAACTGAACGGCTTGCCGGGGCATTTCCAATGTCAGGTAATAATGAACCAGACAGCTCTCATCCTGGATGTAAGTGTAGCAGATTTCCTTCACTTTGATAATTATGAACTTTATCAAATCACCCCTCAATCTTTGCTAGGCATATATTTTCACTTCTTGTATCAGCTTTAATTATTCGTGCTGGTAATGTGTTGAACATTCAGACATAAGTAAAAGCAGAAATAGGCCATATACACCTCTGAACCTTTTCTGCCATTCAGTGAGATCAGACCAGGAATGATCTGGCCTCAACTGAGCCTTCGTGCTCCTATGATGCTGCTTGGCCTGCTGTGTTCATCCAGCTCTACACCTTGTTATCTCAGCTCTATTCCTGACTGTTTCCTATAACCCTCAATTCTCTTATAGTTCAACAATCTGTCTCTCTCAGCCTTGCGTATGTTCAATGGTTCAGTGTCTACAGTTTCCTGGGAATTCCAAAGATTCACAACCATCTAACAGAAAGGACAAAAAACATCGTCTCTGTCTTAAACTTTTTCTGAAATGATGTCACCTAGTTCTGATTGGTCTGTGAAGGAGAAAATCTTCTCATCATTTACTCTGTCAGGTTCCACTAAGAATCTAAAATAAAATCACCTCATACACTTCTAAACTCCAGTAAGTATTGTCCCAACTTGTTTAACCTTTCCACATAATACAGTCCCTTTAAACCAGTAATCGATCAGTGAACTTTACCTGAACTGCCCCCAGTGCAGGATTATTCCTCCTTAAATCAGCGGATCAAAACTGTATGTTGTACTCTAGATCTGGTTCCAACAATGCCCTGTTTGATTGCAGCAAGAGTTCCTTGCTTTAAATATTCAATCTGCTTTACAAAAAAAGGCAAACATTGCAATTGTTTTACTACTTATTTATTATACCCAACGTTAACATTTTTTGATTCAATTATGAAAATAGTTCCCTGAGTACAGCAATACCCTATAGTCTTTCCCTATTTAATTTTTTTTTCTCTATTATTTCTATTTGCTTCACAGATTATACTTCATTTTGAAAACCTTTGCCCAATATCCCATCAATATAGCATCAAATACGTTTGTGCTTTTATCAATGAAAAGTACACCACGGAACTTGTAACTTAAGTGGGGAAGATTTTTTAAAATTATTTTAGTCAGATTCTAACTTGTCCCCAATAATGTCACTAGGCAATGACCTCAATTATTCCCTACTGATAATAATAACGGCAAGCAATGATGGAAACTGTTTTCTTCATAAAGGACCTCTTCAGTGTCCCTGTTTTGACATTTAATCCTAAAAGTAAAACAATTCATTGTGCAAATTTTAGCTACCGGTTATTCAATAGAAATTCAGGCAAGATAAGGGTTCTGGAAAAGAATGTATGCATCCTGTGGCCTTGTCACCACCAGTTCCTCCAGGTTTGCAGGTCATCTTTTACGGATATACTGCATGTAACACGCACATTTAGAGGACCCATAGCCCTGTCAGGAATCTTATATTGATTGTCGGACATGAGGAGGAACAAATTGAAGGTTTTAATATTGGACACAGCTCTCATCTTTACTTGTCCACTACAAATCCAACGTGCATTCCCCCTCTCTATCTGCCTTTGAGAGTTGGCAGCTCAGTCCATATTCCTTCATATGCTGATTCTTGCTATAGCTTGGGAAATTCTGCTACCAGGAAAAGAGAGCAATTTTTATCTTTCTCAAGTTGAACCTTAATTCTAGGGATCACTGTGACTTCTCCAGGATATAATCAAACACTCTCCTGCTCAGAATGTCTGTTAGAAAACATGTCTATTCTTGATTGATTGTCTTTCTGATTCCACCATTGCATCTTATTATCAAAAACAATTAATGCTAATTTAACCAGGACGGCTAATAAAGCAAAACATATTGTTGTCACTAAAGTTGTTTTCACTCTCAAAGGGGGTGATTTCCCTGCCCTGAGCTGGGGGAATAACAGTGAGTACAATGACTTAATTCAGGTGAGAAACCATCAATCAGTTTATTGCAATTGAGAAAAACTGTGGCTTTTGAGACCTGAGTCCAGCCACCAGATCAAGAAAAACTGCTGCGTATGTATTTGCATCTCATTAATTACCCTACTTATCTGATTAACTTCCCCTTCCCAATTAACTTCTGCCCAAATGAGATACTCGATGCTTCAGAAATTTGACTGCATAAACCAAGGGTGTAAACTGACAACTTTACTCTTCTGTCTCCAGTCTGGGTGAGTGTGCAGCTTCCTCTGTTGGAACTTTTCTCAATGGTCATTGCCTTCACTTTTGCTGTAATCTCTACAACTGCTGTAGGTTCCTCATTTGGGTCTAAGGCAGGATATGTCCCTGGCCCATTGCTCTACCCAAGTGGAGAATGGCAAAGTACTTAAGTTTCACAGGTGGCATGTCAGTAGACAGGGTCAGGCAGCAAGGCAGGCAGTTTATGGCAGAGAGGAAGACCTTTGTACAGGAGGCTAGTCAGGGGCATGTGGTTGCAGCAAACAATAAGGCTTCAAAGTGACACACCATGTTGCTGTATGGATCGATGCTGCATCAGTGTAAGAGGTGGTGCATGTTCCAGCAGTTTAAGGGGTAAACTCAGTGCCATGTGCATAGCAATGTGTGAAGGGAACAGGAGACTCCCGAGGATGGACTTCAGTTGGTCAGGGAGTCTTGTCTGCAAGGTTGGCTATGTTCAGTCAGTCAGTTTGGTCCATATCAAGTCCAGAGATTGGTTTCATTTCAGTCTGGACTTAGACCTCTGTCAGTGATGGATGTTGAGTGAAAACAAGCCTGATCTGTCGGGGTTGTCTTGCAAAGACTCTCGAGGGCATTGGTCACAGTCTGCCAGTCAGGACTTGAGGGGCGGGGAAAGTTGCACTTTATCTTTTAGGGGTTTCTATGGGTGTCATTGAGGCTGTAGGTAACTTGATACTGGAGATTGACTAAGTTGTATTCACTGGCTGAGGGAATGGTTACAGTCACAGGGGTGGAGCGGCAATTGAAGAGAGTAGCATCTGGTAGGATGAGGAAGGGGATTGGATAGTCTTGGAGCGAGGGGGATATTCAAGACAAGTCAGGTCATTGTGACCTCGAGATACAGAGAGCGCAGTGGCAGAAAGGGCATCAGGACCTTGATAGTCTGGGTCTCTGGGGGTAAAATGTGTACATTGATGGTAACATAAAACTGGCTCAGCTGAAATAATGGGAGGGTGAAGGACCATTTGGGTACTTGAGATCATGATGCGGCAGAGAAATGTAGAATGAGAGGATACTGTGGGTCTTAAGCATGTTTGTAACTCACATCAATGAATACATATTCTCATCAGAGCGATCTGAAAATAAGCTGCACAAGGAACATTCAAAATCAACAGGGCAACACCACTGCGAAATGATCCTGCATTGGTGAGCAGTTTGTGCAGAGGAGGGAAGGACCCAATAGTGCTTAATGTGGTCCAGACTAATCTGAAGGACACAGGTTTAATTATGTGTCCTTTAGACCTAAGGGATTGGAATTGGAGGCTGTACCATGAGAAACAGGCAGGCCTAGAAGAGACTAATGTTTTCTTGGGTAACAATGCACTGCAAATGAAGATGAGGTTGTGATCGAGAAGATTGTTCGCTGTGGAAATGTTGTGCTGAAAGAAAGGCTAGTGACAGAACAGTTGGGATGTTGAAAATGAATTTATAAGTGAATCAGGAAAGAGATTGGTTTCTCCAGGAATGGAGAAAGAAGGAAGTAGGTTGTGGGAAGAAATATGGGAGTAGAGAATGATCCAAGGAAGCGACTAGAGATGATTTTATCTATGATTGGCGCCCGATGTAAGTAGTGAGACCACATGAGATGTCAAACCCACACGTGAATGTATTGTCAAGGGGGTGGCCATGAATATGGATAGGGAAGATTGCTATGGACCCAAAGATTAATCAGGAGTGTTTAGGAGGGCGGTGATATCACAGGAGACACAGCATGAAACATTGACTTCAGTTTCTCTGGGGCGGGTGTGATTTAAGACAGCTTGACCAGACAGAATCATGAGTGTAGGAGATGTATTTTACCAGGAAAGGAAAGTACCAGTCATTTTCTTTTGCTGTTTCAGAAGGATAATACCATTTTCCCAGAGGACGATGAGGCAACAGTTACAATCAAGCTGGCACTGATAGACATCACAATAGGTCTGGAAACATTTCTAGCTACAAGCACAGAGCCTTTAATCTATTCAATAGTCACATTACCTATTGCTAACTTATCATCTTAATAAGTGCGTAGCCTGAAATGATTTTCACCAATTAATATCAACATTAGTTAATAATGTAAACATTAAATTGAAAAGTAGAATGTTATTGCTGAATTGCTGTGAACTACCCTTGTAACCTTATTCATGTCATCATTTATCGTTCTTCAGTTGATAAATAATTGTTAATTTTCTGACATTGATAATTGTCAAGAAAGGATCAATTCATTCAGTAATTTGTGCAGATCCTGATTCAGGTTTGTAGTGTACATTTAAATATAACCCTGAAAGGTCAACGTAGGACAGTTAAGACAGTGAACCACATCAACACATCATTTGTTCATAGACGTAAACCACATAACAAACCCAGACAGTTGCTTAATGAGAAGTTAAAGTGAGGAATAAAGTTATACACCCATTAAGATATTTTCCCTTAGCTTCCTCCTGTCCCTTCCTGGCCATGTCATTCATATGTGCCAGGTAAGATGCCTAGAGCATACCAATGCAATTCTTAGTCTGCAAGCTAGAGTTACATGAGAACTACTAAAGAGAACCGCACATCAGATTTCTTCCTCTCAGTTCTAAAAAGGGTCACTGGACTCAAAACATTAACTCTGCTTTCTCCCCACAGATGCTGCCAGACCTGCTGGATTTCTTCAGCAATTTCTGTTTTCATTTCAGATCTTCAGCATCCGTAGTTTCTTTGTTTTATTCGTACTCCAGCTCCATCCATGTGTGTTTCCTGCAGTCTGTCCTGATGCATTGCAACAGTGAACTGGAAAAATGAGAGGCTGTCCCTCCTACTTTGGTGCATCGATAAATAGAAAAGATTTGTAATAGAAATGCATAAGCATCAGAGTGAATGACATTTCAAGTAATGATATATAAACTTGTATTCTAACTTCTTTCTCAAATTGAATTTAAAAAATAGATCGTTTACGAATTAACTAAATTCTGCAAACAACAAACATGAAAATAACCCAGCCAGGCATCATTTCCCAGGATGGTAAAAACCTTGCTGCAAAATGTCCACCACTATCCCAATCCTCGATAACCTTGACTTGGGTGTTCAGAGCATAATTTCAAAATTTGATGATAACACAAAACTTCAAAGTATTATTGAATATGAACATGATACTGATGGTTTCCGAAAGATCATAGGCAGACTAGTGGAATGGCCAAACACATGACAGATGAAACTTAATGCAGAGAAGTGTGAAATTATTTATTTTAGTAAGAGGAATGAAGAGAAGCAATATAAAATAAAGGGCACACTTCTGAAGAGAGCTTGGAAATGGAAAGGACTGGGAATACATGTGCGTAAACTGTTGAAGGTGGCAGGGCAGTGATAAAGATGGGATCCTGGGTTCTATAAACACAGGTACACAGTATAAAAGCAAGGAATTATGATGCACCTTTATAGAACTCTATTTCAGCCTCAGCTGAATTATTGGGTACCCAATACTCAACTCGGGGTACTACACTAAGAAAAATGTGGAGACTTTAGAGATGGTGGATGAAAGATACAAGAATTATTCCAGGTATATTGTTCACGATATATACAAACAATAGACAATGCAAACAATATAGATGAGAATGTTGGGGGTGGGGAGGTGATGATAACTACGTTTGCAGATGATAAAAGGATTGCTCGGGTAGTTAATACTGTAGAAGAAGGTCTTTGGCTACAGGGAAATATAGACAAGTTGGTCAGATGGGCAGATGAATGAGACATGAAACTTTAGTCCTGACAAGTGTGAGGTGAGTCACTTTGAAAGAAGTAACAAAATAAGGGAATACTCAATGAATGACGAGACACTAGGAAGCTCAGAGAAACAGAGGGATGCTGGGGTTCTTGTCCACAGCTCCTCATACAGGATGGAAACAGGCTCTTCAGCCCAAACTGGTCCATGCTGACCATGGTGCCCACTCAGCTGATTCCAATTGCACACATTTGGTCCATATCCTTCTAAACCCTTCCCATCCACGTACCTATCCAAATGTTTTCAAAGTTGGCCAGACAGGTTAATAGGATGCTTAAGGTATTAGTGACATAAGTTGTAAGAATAGGGATGTTATGTTCGATCAACCAAAGAAATGCGGATGCCGGAGAAACTCAGCGGATCTGGGAGCATCTGTGAAGAGAAAGCTGAATTAATGTTTTGAGTCTGGTAAGTCTTTATCAGAACTGATAACAGTTATGAAAAAGTGGTGTTTATGCTGAATAAGGGGGTCGAAGGGGTGTAGAGGTGATTGGATAGAAACAGACTGAGACCAAAGAAAGAGAGAGAGAGATATGAAAGGGGTCGGCAGACAAGGGGTTATTGATAGTAAGCCTGGTCAGAAGAAAAGCTGAACAAATGATAATGAGATGTGAGAGTAGGAGAGAATGGACAGGCTGTGCTGAAATGTCACGAGAGGAGCGGAGTTCAGAGGGATGGGTAAAAAACACGGAAAGACATAATCAACCTCTAAAGTTATTGAATTCAATATTGAGCAGCTGCAGTCTCCCCAAATGAAAGGTGAGATGTCGTTCTTCAAGCTTGCTGAGGCTCACAAGAACACTGCCTGTGACAGAAATGTTGAGGTGGTAACATGATGGTGTGTTGAAGTGGCAGGCAACTGGAAGCTCGGGGTCATTTTTACAGACAAAGCATAGATGTTCTGTAAAGTGATCATCCGGTGTGCATTTTGTCTCTGCAGTGTTGAGAAGATCACATTGTGCCAGTCAGATCTTTATTGATTTTAACAGAAATTGAAGAAAATTTCTGATTAAGCGGAAATAAAAGTTAGAATTCCTTAATGATAAAGCTTTATACAATTTTACCTTTATTATCCAGTAATTAAAGAAATAATTACAATGTACAGAAAACTTGCTGAAGAACATCCAATATTGAATGATAGGACTGAAGAACAAGTTAAAAGATAGGATAGTTAAATCAGCAAGATGCACATCTACAGAATAAAATCAGAAAATCACGGAAACAGCTTTCAAGTAAATAATTTAAATAAGAGAAACAACAATAGTCAGAAATAATGTCAATGGTGAAAGGTATTAGATTTCCAAGCAAGTTCAAAATCACAAACTCTTTATATAGGGAATTGAACTAAGCTATATTGAAGAATTCATGTGATATAGAATTGCCTTATTATTACACAAGAAATTTACACATTTCTTTAGAATTACAAAATGTAAGAGAAGCCTAAAGAGACCTCACAAATATTAAAACATTCATGGATGAGCACTTGAAATTTCATAGCATTCAAGGCTATGGGCCAAGTTCTGGAAAGTATGATTAGTGTAGGTAGGTCAATGTAGAATTGATGGATTGAAAAGCTTTTTTTCTTTGCTGTATGACTCTATGACCATGTGGACCTTCAGTTTTGTGGATAGATTGAAGACATTGGACAACTGGAAAATGGGTTTGGAGAAGTAGTAATGGGGCACAAAGAAATGACAGAGGAACTGAACAGGTATTTTAAATCAGTTTTTACAGTGGCATGTACCAGCAGCATACCAGAACTTCAAAAGAGTCAGGGGCAGTGGCTAACATGAAAGGGAAGGTGCTGGAGAGGATGAAATTTCTGAAGGTGGATAAATCACCCAGACCAGATGGACCACACACCAGTGTTCTGAAAGAGGTGACTGAGGAGATTATGGAGCCATTGATGGTGATCTTTCAGGTATCACTGGAGTCAGGGAGGGTGCCAGAGGACTGGAATGTAGCTAATGTAACGGTCCTGTTTAAGAAGGGAGGGAGGTAGAAGACAAGAAATTATTGTTTGGTTAGCCTGATCAGTCTTTGGTAGATTTGAGAGCCTGTTATTAAGGTTGAGATTGTAGAGTACTTGAAAGTTCATAGTAAAATTGGGCAGAGTCAGCCTGGTTTCATCAAGAGATGGTCATGCCTGACAAATCTGTTAGAACTTTTTTGAGGAGGTAATGAGCAAGTCAGGCAAAGGAGAGCCAGTGGATGTGATCTATTTGGACTTCCAGAAGGCCTTTGACAAAGTGGTTGCTAAACAAGGTAAGAGTCCATGGTTTCAGAAATAGTAGGAACTGCAGATGCTGGAGAATCTGAGATAACAAGGTGTAGAGCTGGATGAACACAGCAGGCCA
>NC_063335.1:18480827-18538200 GCF_021869965.1 Rhincodon typus
ACACCTTGTTATCTCAGATTCTCCAGCATCTGCAGTTCCTACTATCTTTAAAACTTCTGTAGTCCACAATGCCATCTAATGTACATTGTCCATTAACTGTAACTTCTCATGCTTGCCCAGATGTGCATTGCTGATATTCTGCTTCTCAACTGGAGAAGCTTCACCTTTTGTTTCTAGAGACACCATTTACCATCTGCTTGTTAGGATAGGATTCCTCATCTTCATACACTCAGAAAAGAGAGCAGGCTTCGGCAGGTCTCATTAGCTGGAGGCTGCCTGGTTTCAGGCAAGTGGTGACTAACTGTAGAATGCAGTGATCCTTCCCTTGGTCACAGGCAACCAGTGGTGCCCTGTCTTTTCATGAGTCAAGTTGAATTTACAACTGATAAACTGCCAACTTGCATGTAGATACATTCACTGGAAAGACTAAGAAGTGTCTCTCCATTTATCATTAAGAACAGAAAAAACTAGGAGCGGGAGTAGGCAATTCAGGCCTTCAGCCCACTAAGGGGTGATGTACTTTTAATTTGTTTTTCAACTTCATAGCTGGGCAAGGGTTGGAAATACAGAGTTGGCCAGCACCTTTTCTTCCTTGGGGTTTTATGCATGGAATCCAGAGGAAGGGCAGAAACTGCTATCTGGAGTCCACGTGGTTACAGAATTGAATGAGAGGCACCTACTTCAAGGAATCATCTTCTGCTTAGAAGGGTCTACTCAAGTGCCTTTAACTCTCTTGAGCAAAATTTGAAGGCAGGAACTCATAGCTGGGACCTAGTTGATGGACATCAGGGTAGAGAACGTGTTACTTACCACATCTCTCGTGATCCCACCTAATTGCTATATACCACTATGAGGGAGACTTGGTGGTGCAGGGGCTCTGAATTGGGAGGAGAAACTTACGTAATTGTCTCCCTCTTCATTGGAAACTAGTCAATGGTAGTAGATCTTGAAGCTGCATTTGGTGCATAACATCATTCTGTGGTAATCACTGACACACATATTCTCTTTAACTATTTGAAAAAACAGAATTTGCAATGTATTCAGAAATTGTGATAAACCTTTACTGAATTGGATGAACGTTCTCCTTTTGCAGAACATGTTATTATTTTGATTTTACCTTTGTTGTTTGCAGAGTTAACGCATTTTAAACAAAAATCAATTAAATAAGCACTTTCAACTGGAAACCTGAATGGATTAAACTTGCCTTTGACCCACTTATCTGTGCTTATTTTAAAGCTGTGTATGTAAAGTACGTGGAAAAACAAATTTACACCTCTTTTTTCCTGACTCTCTTATCATCAGTTAACTGGTAAGTTTCTGGAGCCGATAGCAATTAGCCATTTAGAACTCTGCCCTATGCATTAAGTGCACAAGATCGTGGGAGCCTTAGAATGAACTACAGGTTCCAACTGTCAAAGGAGCAAACTCCAGCTGAGGCAAATAAAATTCAAACCTGTGTGTAATGCATATCAACTGAACATATTTTTAGATACCGATGATGTTTAAACCCTATTCAGGTCATAAGTGTCACTTCAGTCCAATCTTATGTGCAAAAGTACATAGAGGCATAACTGCTTAGAAGTCCCCAGCAGGACTGACGACACTGCCATCATGTGGAATCTACAGTAAACAGCCTGTTAGAATGTATGTGAATCAAGCAGATGGCAATTTCCTCTTGGTATTCAATTCTACAAGGCCAACTCATTTACTCAAGTGTGATTAAAGATTGATAATGCCTTACTGAATTTCAACTGAGACAGTTAGTTTAAGAATAAGGTCCCCTGGAAGAAAAGAGATTTCCTCAATATTTCCCACAATTTATTGCGCCAAATAAAAAAAATATGAATAATTTTCTAAAGTATTACATGTTTATTTAAATCTCTCTATGATTATAGTTAAATCCCCTTTATAAATGCCTATAAAAATCTTTGATGTAGATGTTGTCTACATGGACTTTAGGAAAATCTTTGTCAAGGTTCCTCATGGTAGACTGATTAGTAAAGTTAGATCACTTGGGATTCAGGAAGAGCTTGTCATTTGGATACAAAAATGGCTTATTGGTAGGAGACAGAATGGTTGGTCGAAATTTATTTTTCAGACTGGAGGGCTGTGACCAGCGGTGTTCCACAGGGATTGGTGTTGGGTCCACTATAGTTTGTCAATTATATCAACAACTTGGATGAGAATTTAGGAGGCATGGTTAGTAAGTTTGCAGATAACACCACAATGGTAGTATAGTTGACAGTGAGGAAGATTATCTAAGATTACAAAGGGACCTTGTTCAATTGTGCCAATGGTCTGAGGAGTGACAGATGGAGTTTAATTTGGATAAATGTGAGATATTGAATTTTGGTGAAATGAAGGAGGGCAGGACTTATACAGTTAATGGTCCTGGGTAGTGTTATCAAACAGAGACACCTATGGGTGCAGATACAACGTTCTTTGAAAGTTGCGCCACAGGGAGACAGTGTGGTTAAGAAAGCATTAACATGCTTGCCTTCAATTCTCAGACCATTGAATATAGGAATGGAGGCATCATGTTGCAGTTGTACAGGACATTGGTGAGGTCACTTTTGGAGTATTGTGTACAGTTCTGGTTGCCCTGGTGTAGGAAACTATTAAATTGGAGAGGGTTTAGAAAATATTTATCACAATGTTACTGGAACTGGACGGTTTGAATTATAGGGAGAGGCTGGATAGGCTGGGACCTTTTTCACTGGAGGTTGAGAAATGACCTTATAGATATTTATAAAATCATGAGGAGCATTGATAAGGTGAATAGCGAAGGTCTTATCCCTAGGGTGGGGGAATTCAAAACTAGGGTCATATTTTTAAGGTGAGAGGAGAAATATTTAAAAGGGACCTGCGGGCATCTTAACACAGAGGGTGGTTCGTGTTTGGAATGAATTGCCAGAGGAAGTGGTAGATGCAGGTACAGTTACAACATTTAAAAAACATTTGCACAGGTGCATGGATAGGAAAGGTTCAGAGGGATATGTGTCAAATGTAGGCGAGTGGGAGTAGTTGTTTTGGAAACTTGGTCAGCATGGATGAGTTGGACCGAAGGGGTTGTTTCCGTGCTGTATGGCTCTATTAATTTTACTCTGAATTGGAATAATTTTTTCACCTTTTTAGGTTATCTCACTCACTCGACACAACAGAAGCAGCTCCCGGGTCCTTCATGCTCCATATCTGCGGTTATCAGCGGACATGTGCAAATGTAGTCAGGGGTGTCTATGATGGATTTCTTCCTCTTTCAATTGTGAAACTTCTCTTTAATGGCTTAGCACTTCTAAAAGCTCAATCAAATGTGAAACCAGGAGCTCACACACATGTATGAATGTCTGCATTTAGGTCCATACATTGCGAGCTCAAGTAAACACCTCAAGTGGGAGTTGCGGGTTATCAAGTGTACATGCTGTGAGAGGAGAGGAGGAGAGTTGTTGCAGGTAATGCTAAGGCATTGGACCTCGGTTATCAAGAATGTGCCAAGTCCAAATACCTTTTCACATTCATTGGCTTCAATTTTAAGTGGTCTGCCATCTTATCTCTGGGGGGAGTTGACTTGCCTTGTATGTGTTTGGATGATAACATAAGTAAAGATAAAATAATATTTTGTAACCTGAATTATGCTTTTGACATTTTTAATGTTGCAATTAGCCAAGAGTAGAGCTAACATTATTGATGTGTAGTACACCTCATGTAAATTGTTTATTTCATCATAAAATGAGCAGAGCAATAATTAGGATCATGTTCGCAATTGGTGCAATATATTTCTTTGTAAGTACATAAAATAAAGAATATGCTTTCCTACATCACTAGGTAGTCCTATTAGCAGGGACCGGTTGGACTGCAGTGTCTGTTTCTGTGCTGTATGACTCTATGACTCTAAACCTCTCCATTGTGGCTGATCATATTAAGGTTATGTCTCCAACTCTCCTTTTTTCAAATATGAGCTTAAATATAAATCTTAACCATTAAAAAGCAGTCTGTGGAAAAATGGTCAAAAATTAGCTATTACCTTGCAGGAATTTAAATAATATTTGATATATATTAATAATTGTATAACATAGCAGAGGAACACAGACTGAAAAATGAACTACTTATACATCAGTTTCGAAGATTTTGCTGTGCAGAAAATGACCATGACTTTTATTTACATAAAAATGGTCATCTGGTTTCAAAATAACTAACTGAACATGAAGAGGCATTTTGTCATTTTGTGAAAGACATGATAAAGGTATTATTTAAATCTTTGTGCTTCTTTACTCAATCGATATCACTCTTCTTGTATTAGGAGAATGAAAATTTCAATAATTTCTCTGCTAATTGCTACTTGAAATACAACTCCCTTTCCAGCAAGCGTACCTAACTCCTGATCAACCAGTTCCTACTTCTGTCTACATGTTGAAATTTTGAAATAAAAAGATTAAATTAATTTGTGTTTCAGAGAAAGAGAAAATGGAGGTGACAACCTGTTGAGATGAAGTAGGTTAAAGTTTTCTCCATATTACTTACATAAATGCTGCTTTCCCCTGTTTTGCTGCAAGAGAAGTGGCCCTAACATCAGTTATGATGTCAATGATCATCTCAAAATCCAGTTCGGCCTCACTTGACACCGTGAGCAGATTCAAAGCACCACTTAGAAAGCTGTTGATCGCTTTTTTTTCTAGCTTGGAGTGGCTTTCATACTGTAACAGCACTTGAGAAACAGGATTTAGAAAATGAAACTCAATTGTTTTTGCATTATTGGTATTGGCAATGTAAACAATGCAGAATTTAAGGCCTGGCTGCTAATCAAAATCAAATTGCCGCTCTTTGAATTGGTTTTCACATTATAAAAGATCTCTAAGGTTTTCAGCATCCCACTTGCTTTGAGGTTCAACAAAGGTTTACACCCTGGATTCATTGTAGATCATAAGAAGCTATAAATCTCTCTAGAAAAGCACTGCATCTAAATGTTATAATTTCATGGACGTGACCAGTCACATCGAAGTTTTCAACACATATAACCCAGAGTCCATTCACCTTCGCAGCTGTAGACATTAGACACATAAAAAAAAATCCTGGAAGGAATCAGCTTTTACTTTCACAGTAAGATTAAAAAGGAAAGTAGTAAATGCTGAAAATGTGGTGAAGCGTACGGATATAAAGTCTTAACGTGTCTTTGCTCTTTACAGATACTGTCTGACTTAGATATTCCTAATCTTTATTTCTTCCTTTTCAAGTGTACTATTTTCTACAATCAATGCACACATTAATTAACTATCAACTCAGATAACATGAACTTGGTAGATGGAATACAATATGGGAAACTGTGAGGGTATGCATCTTGCCAAGAATAATAGGGCTGAATATTACTTAAATAGGAAAGACTACAGAAAGCCTCATCACAGAGTGATTTAAGAGTTCTAACTTATGAATTACAAACAGCTAGCATCCACGTTCATTAGGTTATAAGGGAAGGCAAATCGAATATTGATCAAAGATCAATATAAGTCCATAAAGAGAGGTCTTGCTAAAACTACATAAGGTATTAGTCAAACTACAGGTCTGTGAACAAATTTGGTCCCCTTATCTGAAGAAAGAGGTGTTGGCTTTGGAGGTAATCCAGAGACGGTTCAATAGGTTGATCCTCAGTTTGGAGAGATTTTCTTATGATGTTAAATTGATTGGGCAATGAGAGGCAACTTGATTGAAACATAAAAAGATCTTTAGGATTTTGTCAGGGTAGATGCAGAAAGGTTGCTTCCCCTTCTAGGAGAACCTAGAATCAGAAAGTAAACCTCAGAGTGAGGAGTCATCTTTTAAAACAGAAATGAGAAAGATTTTGTTTTCTCAAGGGTAGTTAATCTGTGGAATTCTTTACCACAGAGGGTTGACAAGGCTAGGTTGTTAAAAGCATTCAAATCTGAGATAAACAGATTTCTAATCAGTAAGGGAATCAAGTGTTACGGGGATAAAGCAGGAAAGTGGAGTTGAGGATTATCAGATAAGCCATGATAATGAATGGCACAGCGGGCCCAAGAGCTGAATGGCCTATTTCTGCTCCTACGTCTCATGATTTTATATTTAGAAAGCACAGCTTTCTTACATCTCAAATGCAAGTCCCATTTGGACAGTATGATTGTTATATACAATTGGGAAATGAAACAAATCTTCACCTCAATGCTCAGAAATATTGAGATGTTTAATAAGCATGGACAATGTGGGAAGGGGCAATCTTATTGCAAATGCATTTTCTATAGTACATTATATATCACATATGGTTTGGTGAATTAAATATAAAAACTTTACTGTATTATTCTGGCATAATTGTTCAATACCAGCAGCCTGTACAAAATACATTTGAAGTGCATGATATAGCATCAACATTTCCCTTTTGTATCTTTGCAATCCTTTTAAATTTACTTACAGCACTATGAATTAAGTTGTATCCCATCATAACACCTTCCACCCCCTTCCCAGTTTCTAAGCTTTGAAATATCTGTACCAGTGAGAGAGTTGGTAGCAGTTGATCTTTCTTAGACAGAATGTGTGGGTTGAATACCTAGTTAAGCATTCCAGCTTCACGAAATTATCTCCACTGATGTTGATTCAGCATTCTCATATCATGAGTCTCAGTAGTTCTTCAATGTCAAAATGACCCCAGTACCATCACTATTCCAGGCATAAACACATACATTCTAAAAGTCAAGACTAACAGGAAAAGAGCCTCAGGCCAATTCCTAAGGATTGTTACTACTGAGACTGATTTTTGAAGCTGAATTTGTTACATTGTTACTCAGATATACTGTAAATAGACAAAACCATGAAGAAATCAAGCCAGCCTTGCCTGAGAGAAAAATTAATCTTTTCACATTTCTTAATTTTTGGCATACATAGCAGAATGTTACACATCCCCAATGCATATAATTCTGAGTAATACAGCAGTCGGTGTCCAAATCTGAAACCAGCACACTTCCAAACCTTAAATAACTTTAGTGGTAAGTACAATATTATTTATTTTTCTTGGCAGTTTCAAAAGCTATGAACTTCCCAAATTAAATGCTTTCACATCAACTTTGTGCAGTAACCAAAATATGGAGGTACTTGTATACACCAAGTCCATTTTCTAGCTGTAATAATAGGCAAAAGGCAGAGATGACACTAACCAATTTGATGGAAAACAAATAGAATTAACCTCCTGGACATGTAAATTAGGGGGTGTGATAACCACAACACAATGATACCTCGGTGGTGCGCAAGAGCACTTCTGGATATATGAAAAGAAAGCAGACCCAGGAAAGGTTCAAGTTGCACGTGCTCCAGAGGTATGTCTGAACAGATTGATTATAAATATCTATAAAGCTGTCACAGGATGCCTTTAGAAAGAGGTGGGCACAGCAGTGGATACAGTGTTTTATTTCCCCCTCCAACTCCACTTTCATTTAGCCCCTTCCCGCTTTCCCTACTCCTCCCTCACTCTCGATGGTTTGCATTGCCCATAATGGGCTTTACATTTACATTTCTAACTGGCCAGTGATCTACTGGTGGTGGTTAATGGTTAAAAAATAAATCCAAGGTGATTTGGTGGTGGGAAAGCTGTTCGGTTTGGTGTAATAACAGTGCAGGATATTATTTTTAAAAAAAGCAGGTTATAAATAATGAAAATATTTAAAAGACTGATATGAAGACAGCAAAAAGAATAAAGCAGAGACAGGTGGCAGTTATTAGTTATAACAAAAAAATGTAATGGCGATTTGGTGATGGAAAAAAAAATTCAGTTGTAACAGCACTTCTGAATATAAGAAAGAAAAAAAACAAAAAAAAACCCAGGAGTAGTGGCTCTATTTTGGTGTTCAACTATAAATGATGTTCTTTTCCAGTCGGGCTTACTGAGTTATTACAGGGGACTAAGATCTGTTGAAAGATCCATCTGCAACATTGCTTGTCAATAAGTATAGCTGATATTGGGCCTATTCTATTTAGGATTCTGCAATAGCTCTCCACTGTCCTGTCCTTTGGTAAACTGCTAGTCCAGAAAGCAGATGGACTTTCTTCAGATTTAAATGGAAGATCCGTGTTTAAGAAGGGAGGGTGGCAGAAGACAGGAAACTACAGACCAGTTAGCCTGACTTTGGTTATTGATAAGACTTTAGAATACATAATTAAGGATAAGATTGCGGAGGACTTGGAAGTGCATCATAAAATAGGGATAAGTTGGCACAGCTTCGTTATTGGGAGGTCAGGCCTGAACAATCTGTTTGATTCTTTGAGGAGGTAACAAGCAAGTTAGACAAAGGACAGCCAATGGACGTGATATATTTGGATTTCTAGAAGGCCTTTCACAGAGTACTGCCATGGATAGAGGATTGGTTGGCAGGCAGAAGGCAGAGACTGGTGATAAAAGGGTATTTTTCACGGATGGCAGTAGAGTTCTGCAGAGGTTAGTGTTAGGACCACAACAATGCACATTGTACATTAATGATCTGGATTAAAGAACTGAGAGCATTGTTGCTAGGTTTGCAGATGATACAAAGATAGGTGGAGGGATAGGTAGTGTTGAGGAAGTAGGAAGCTGCAGAGGACTTGGACAAGCTAGGAGAATGGGCAAAGAAGTGGCAGATGAAATACAATGTCAGAAAGTGTGAGGTTATGCACTTTGGCAGGAAGAATTGAGTGTAAATTATTTTCTATTTGGGGAATGGCTTCAGAAATCTGAAGCACAAAGGCACTTGGGGAGGTTAGGATGCTCTTAAAGTTAACATACAGTTTCAGTTGGCAGTCAGGAAGGCAAATGCAATGTTAGCATTCATTTCAAGATGACTAAAATACAAGAGCAGGGATGAACTGCTGAGGCTGTATAACGCTCTGGACAGAACACATTTGGAATATTGTGAGCAGTTTTCAGCCCTGTATCTAAGGAAAGAATATGCTGGCATTGGAGGGGGTCCAGATGAGGTTTATAAGAATGATCCCAGGGACGAAGGCTTGACGAATAAGGAAAGTTTGAGGACTGTTCTCAATTGAGTTTGGAAAGATGAGGGGGATCTGATTGAAATTTGCAGAATACCAAGAACCCTGAACAGAATGGATGTGGAGAAGATGTTTCCACTAGTAGAACTGAGATGAGGAAGAATTTCTTCAGTGAGAGGGTGGTTAATCTGTGAAACTCATCATTGCAGAAGGCTATGGAAGCCAAGTCATTGAATGTATTTAAGACAGAGATAGATAGGTTCCTGACTAGTAAAGGGATCAAAGGTTTATGGGGAGAAGGAAGAATAATGGGGTTAACAAACATATCTGCCATGATCAAGTGGTGGAACAGATGTCTTCGGCCAAATGGCCTAACTCTACTCCTGTATTTTATGGTCTCTTAGTACCAACTGTCTGTGAAGCCTTCGTATTTTATGAATAAAATTTAATCATACCAGAGGCACAATCAGAATTTTTGTTTCAGTTGTAGAGGAGTGCTGTGACCCGTAACAACAGAGAAAAAAATTCTACACCATTGTGTTTCTAAAAAAGGCTCCAATATTTATTGGGGATGAATGACCGAGGAAACAAGAAGTGTTGAGGGCAGAACACGGCAAGACCAGAAACACCAAGTAAACTATTGACAGGAAATTATAATGTAATCTTCAGTTGTCTACTCACCAACCAACCAAATTGACAGGTTTCCAATAAAATCCACCTTAACAATCAGGAACCTGTACTCAAGTAACAATGGAGGTAGTCTCCAACAATCACAATTATGAGGTTGGTCATAAGTGGTGGGTGAAGTCATTGATTACTGCATGGGAGGATGACAAAGAGCAGAACTGCTGTTGTAGGTTTGTTCAAGGGGCTGGGGGAAGCGCTGCCATTTCTCTTCATAAGCTGTGCTCCAAAGCATCTTAAGTTGGAGTTCCCATCTCTCTTTTGTTGCTTTGTTTCACAGGAGCTGTTGAATTTAAAATCAAGATATTAACTGTAATGTGGGGCCCTTAACTAAATATGAAGAATTTTCTATCCTCTCCCAAGTTGAGACAAATGCTTGCTACACTTTTAAGCTTGCAGAGAAATTGCAGGTGAGGTGCCAGAAGACTTGAGGGTGGCTGATAATGTGCCTTTATTTAAGAAAAACTGCAAGGAAAAGTCTGGGAACCAGAGACCGGTGAGTCTGACATCAGTGGTGGATAAGTCGTTGGAGAGGAATCTGGCAGACAGGATTTATGTGCATTTGGAGAGGTGAGGACTGATTAAGCTTTGTGTTGGAAATTGTCTCAAACTTGATTGAGTTTTTTGAGAATGCAAACAAAATAGATATGGGCAGAGTGGTAGACGTTGTCAACATGGACTTTAGTAAAGCCTTTGACAAGGTTTTGTATGGTATACTGGTTAGTAAAGTTTGATCACATAGGATTCAGGGAGAACTAGCCAACTGAATACAAAATTGGCTTGACGGTAAGAGACAGAGGAGGGCGATGGTGGGTTATTTTTCAGACCGAAAGCCTGTGACCAGGTGTGTTCTGCAGAGATTGGTGTTGGGTCCACTCTTCTTTGTCATTTATACGTCAATTTGGATGAGAATGTAGGAAGCATGGTTAGTAAGTTTGCAGACAACACTAAAATTGATGGTATAGGGGACAATGAGGAAGATTATCCAAGACTACAAAGGGATCTTGATCAATTGGGCCAATTGGCTGAGGAGTGGCAGATTGCATTTTGGTAAGACAAACAAAGAGAGGACTTAAGCAGTTAATGACAAGGCCCTGGGAGTATTGAACAGAAAGACCTAGGGTACAGGTAGACAGTTCTTTGAAAGCTATGTCACAGGTAGACAGGGTGGTAAAGAAGGCAGGTGGCACACTTGCCTTCATTGCTCAGATCACTGAGTATAGGAATTGGGAGTGTTATGTTGTAGTTGTACAGGACCTTAGTGAGGCTACTTTTGGAGTATTATGCACAGTTCTGGTCACCCTGCTATAGGGATATTATTGAATTGGAGGATGCAGAAAAGATTTACAAAAATGTTAATGGAACTGGAAGATTTGAGTTATTAGAAGCTTGAACCTTTTTCTCTGGAGCATAGGAGGCTGAGGGGTGACCATTTAGAAGTTGATAAAGTCATTACGGACATAGACTAAATGAATAGTAAAGGTCTTTTCCCTAGGGTAGTGGAGTTCAAAACTAGGGGGCATGTTCTTAAGAGGAAAAACACATTTAAAGAGTACACGAGAGGCAACTTTTTCACACAGAGGGCGACTTGTATGTGGAATGATCTGCCTGAGGAAGTGGTAGATGTAGGTACAGTTACAAAATTTTAAAAAATCATTTGGACCAGTATAAGTGTAGGAAATAGTAGAGGAATAGGGGCCAAAAGCAGGCAAATGGGGCTAATTTAGTTTGGGTAACTTGGTCGGCATAGATGAGTTGGACCAAAGGGTCTGTTTCCATGCTGTATGACTTTATCTTCATCAAACTGGCAATAGCCACTGCATTTTCTACTATTTAATACAACACCAAAAGTTTCTGCAATAGTTACTGTTGATAAAAGAAACATTGATAGCTACTTCTGTAAATCCAGGGTTCCTCATTGCAATTCATTTATGTGCCCCAAAAGCCCAGTCCGCAACTCATCTCAAATAGATAGACAATTATAAATTGCCCCTTTCATAAAAAGATGCAAATAAAATTTCTACTAGCCCTGAGGATTAAGCAATGTACATTAATCAGATGTAACCATGCATCTTTAATGTCAGATGGTTGACTTTATATCAGTTGTAATTGATTGGATTCAGCTATTCCTATAAACAATACAACTCACTACAGCGTCCACGAATACCTCTGTATGCCATTTAAATCAGACTGTAATGCGTGGAGGTTCCAGGAATTATTTGTACAATTCTGAACTTTGGAATCATGGGTGGTTTGTTCTTCCTCAGAAAACAACATGCCATAAATTACTTTGAACAAATAATGTCTTAGTGTCAAGCAAATAATTTCTGAGTAATGACTTACTAAGAAATGAACAAGTTCTGACATAGTATCCCGCAAAAATTAGGCTTTTGCACTGGTGCTTAATGCAATCAAAAACGATCAGTAGTTAAAATTTGATCTTCGTTAAAGAGAAACTTGGAGATATCTTAGTCCTCGCGAATTACTGTGCAAAGTGTTTTAATGAGATGGGGAAATGATCACAGTTTAGATCTGAAACATGGACTATTCTTTGTTTCTTTCTAAATGCTGCCTGACCTGAATGGGTCAACTTTTTCTGAGAAATGTGCGTTCACAAATTCACCATTAAAGGAAACTCACAAGACATCAACAGCATATTATCATTCCCAATCCTGGAATTTAAATCTGCAATGCCTTTCTAGATACAGTCTCTGGACACAGCAGCACAATGTGAAGATATTCCAGCCCTTTTTTGTACCCATTTTTTGGGTTGGCGTGAATAAAAGGAGGTGGAGGTTGCAATTAGAATCTGCAATCTAAACTCGACTTTACAAATTAATGTCTGACTACCAAGTTTTGCATCCTAAGCTCTGTAGCATTTCCACACCCTCCCATCCCAAATAATGTGATTTTAGTTCTATGGGATGGGACAAGAAACTAATGAAAATAGCAGATTTTCAGGATGGATGTTAGACATGAAACAAGAGCAAAAACCAATAGGAAAAGTTATAATTATAGATGACTTCAATCTTCACATAGATTGTGACAATCAAATTGGCAAAGTATTCAAGAAGATTATTTTATAGAATTTTTTCATGACAATTCACTGGCATAATGCTACAATTAATTGGAAGCAACCAAAGATAAAGAAACCTTTGATTTTGTCTTATATTCATTCAAGGATCATGGTTACCACTGGCAAGGCCAGTATTTATTTCACGTACATAATTGCTCAGTAAAGTGGTGGTGAGCTGCCTTCTTGAACTGCAGTTCTTGGAGTGGTGGTCCACCCACAATGTTGTTAGGAAGGGAGTTCCAAGATTTAGACCCAGCAACAGTGAAAGGAGGATGATATAGTTCCAAGTCATGATGGCATTTAACTTGAAGTAGAACTTGCACTCGTGGTGTTCCCATGCATCTGTTACCCTTGTCCTTCCAGGGGGCAGAATTAGCAGGTTTGGAAGGTCTTTTGAGTTACTGTGGTGCATCTTGTAGATGGTACATAGTGTTGCCTCTGTGCCTCAGTGATAAAAGTAGTGAAGTGTGAAGGTGAATAGAAAAAGCAAGTAAGCAACTTTGTTCTGGATGCTATCTAATTTCCAGTGTTGTTGGAGCTGCACCTGTCCAGGTGCATTGTTTGACACAGATGCATGAATCTTGGGTGCTATTCTCCATTTCAACAATTAAAGAGTTATAACAGGAACATAGCTAGGTAATGCTAAACACACCATGCTCAATCCCTATCTATAGCGAAGATGATGTAAGAGTCCATTTTGATCTCTATCAGATTGGTAGCATAAGGAATTATGAGAATACCGCCTATACAGCAACTGAGTTATACTGAAGTAAAAGATAGAAGGAACAAAACCTTGTTGGCAATTGTTTCATTTGAAACTCATTGAGCAAATTTGATTGTTTTGGTGTACACTTATCCTCATGGAGATTGTAACAATACCAGCAACATATTATGTACTTCCAAGCTAAATAAAGTCTTTTGCCACATGGAAAGCTTTTCCACTGCATCAGCCTAATTTTTCCCACATTATTCATCAATATGACCTTGCTAACTGAATAATAATTTAGTTCTCAACTAAAAATGTTATGATATGGACTTGTGCTGGAAGAAATTAGTTGACCATTCATTTTGAGGCATCTTTAATAATTCCATAAATTTTAAACTTATTTGCATTAATTTTAAATTTTATACCAAATTAAGTACTTTGAAAGCAAAATACTACATTGCATTAAATTCCTTCAGGTTGGTATCCAGTGAGTTCACCTAATATGCAAATAATTCAATACTGTAGAGACTAATAAAATTATAAAACATGAAAACAGAAGTTTAAATATGGGTTATTTCAGAAAATATACATTTTAGTTAGTAATCAAAAGGCATTAATGCAGTAATGATTTCACTTCATTTTGGGACAAACTGTAATCTCCTAACAAAGTATGCCATCATTAGAGGCTGAATTAAAACAAGTACAATCACATTTGTTCCATACTTTTAAAAATGATTTAAGCTTACGTTTATAAATACAGACAGATTAAGTGCAGGGAATTTCACACTGGGAAATAATTGCAATCATGCAAAATGAAAACATACTGCACTCCATAAAGTTTTAAAAAATCCTATTTTGATACAAACATCCTACTTTTATTCTTATAACACAAGTATATCAGATGTGAAAAGAAACACTGCCTGTCCTCAAAGTCATATTTGTCAACAAACAGTTTCTTGTGGGTTTAGTGGAATATCAAGATCACTTACAGATTCTGCACTTACGATGATTGAACAGTGTTGACCATGCAGCGTTTAATTTTTGAAACATTTGTTTTATTTTCTCAGATTTTAAATCACTTCAGGCGGTTAACAAAGGAATAGAAATGAGTCTTTATTTCTAAAGCTTTGACTCGGTTGTGCAATTTTTAAGTGACAAAGCACAATACAGCTGCATTCAGACACTATACGGTTAACAAAATGAAGAGACAATTTGGTCAGCAACCATTCCCTGTGACGGGCAAGTTCTCAGACTTTGTCCCAGAAATGCAAGTCGTACTGACAGTTAAAGCAGCACAATTTTCCATTTAAAATAAAGACAAAGGCAATAAAATATGCATCTCAACATTTAAGGTCAACTAAATTTAAAATGTCTGCTTATCCATTAGTAATAAGCACTTGACTTACAAAACGTGAAGTGATTTGATAAATCAAAATAACTTGAAATGCAATTCGCATAAACATTACAAAAACTTCATCATACAATAATAAGCAAACCTACTTACTACTACAACACTATGTTGGACAGTCTGTAAGTCAAGAATGACTTACAAACTTTACACATGTTTATTCAATTGTAAGATTAAAGTAAGCTCATGTTAGTGCAAGAACCTTACTGTTGGAGAATAAGGACCCGACAGAAAAGGTATTGTGTCACTGGCAATTAACGCAAAGTACTAAATAAATAAGATAAATACAAAGCAGCTAATCTTGTTCTACAGCTAGTTGCACTGTTGATGAACCACCTACAAAAGAGGCAAAGCAAACTCAAAATATATTTATTTTGCAAAATGTAATTCATCCCAATTTGCAACAGTCATTTGATAGAATCCTATTGTAAAACACAGTAAAAACTTGGACTTCCTTCTTTACTTTGTCCCAGTCCATTTCCTTCTTATGCTTAATACAGACAGACTTTCAGGCTCAATAGAGCCATGGTTGATCAGCTATTTTCCCATTCCTGTATTAAAAAGGAATGCATGCAGATAGCATGGATAATATGGAATGGTGCCAATCTTTAAATAATGATAATTGCAAACTTTTAATACAAGTTAGCAAGATGTATTCATGACTATCAGAGACTATTACAAGGTTGTGTCGCCTCCTTGACTTCAGGGTTTCCAGGTTACCACACAAAGCCAAAAGTTTAGAACTAATTATCTGAAATCATTAATTTTAAATACGAAATGCAATTTGACAAGAAATATTATTGTACAAGTCCTCTCATTATCACTAAATTAATTTGCAAATTATATTTTAATGAAAAATTAGTACAATATTCAAACATTTTATTGTACTATGGTAAAATAATTGAGGTTGCACTACAGTACAATCTGAAAAATGAATTTAATCATTAATTAAAACTAAAAACAATCGAGTTTCTAAATTCTCAGATACCAAAAAGTAGTTTTAAAAATACTTAAACATTAGTAAGACAAGACGACATATTCAGACATGCTCAAGTAAAATGGACAAAAGTTCAACTTTCATTTCAAATTTAAACATTGATAAGATGTGCAATCAGGTGCTAAGCATTCAGCGGATGTTTATAATTATTATGGTGGAGAGAAGTAGCTCTTGGTTTCAAAATAAATTCAAGAAAATAAACCTAGCAATACTATCAATGTCACTCTGTGTCATGATTTGCCAGAATCAAACCACAGAAGTTTGCACGCTCCAGACATTTTCAAATTTAATAAAGTGACTAAACTGTTTATGTAAATGCCACTTTATTTAATTGTATATACCTCCTAATTTTATTTTTCAGAATCTTTATTTGATCACTTTGTAATGTGCACTGCTTTCCCTGCCAGTTGCCATTTTGATTCAAAATCTGGTTTGGACTCAATGAACCAATGTCATTAGGAAATCACATAAAAACATGAAAATGAGAACACAGTTATCTGTCTTCAACAAAATTTTGCAAATGCATTCCTGTATGGTTAAAAATTTAGTTCTTCTTTAAAAAGTCATAGCCCCAGGGAACTGACAATAAAGAAGATGATTTGAGATCAAATTTCATTGCTGCTTCAACAACCCGTTGGTGCAAATATATGAATGCGTGACACCCCCACTCATTGCTGGGATTTGGACTGCCAACTATAATTTTACACTGAGCTCCTGATGATGGCCAGGTTATGTAGTATTGCTAATGAAATGGCCTCAGCCGTTTACTAGAAAGGAAAAGGCCTTTGCACCCCTGCATGTACCTAAAGCTTGCAAATAAACTAAACGTCAAAATAACTCCATGATGATCAATGTATGCATGATTAGAATTCAAGGTATATTAAAGCATCTGAACATGCAAAGGTACATGCAATTAAACACCTCCAGAAACTGACAGCATAATTTAGCATTTCCATTTACTTCAAACTTCTGCCTGTCAGCTCAGATTCTCCCACACATCTTGAACTCTAACTAGAAAAGTTTTCAACTCCTTTCAGTTTTCAATTGCAATAAACCTTAAATATTTTGCTGGCTTTTGCAGCATGCATTGTTCACATTTTCTTGCTACATTTGTTGATTTTAAATTCAGTCTGTTAATAACTGTTGCAAACTCTGATAACTGCCAAACTACCATGTCAACCCAAGGGCTACATAAGCTTGTGCTCACAATCATTTTTCTTTGGAGGACACTGTACAAACTGTTTTGAAAACACAATATAAAGTCACTTTTTAATGCATGTCAGTTTGATGTCATAGAACTGATGAGAATACCGCGTGTTAAAATTCCACAACACGTACAGAGTCCAGTCTAACTATTTAAAATTCTCCATGTAGTACAAAATAGCACTGAATTAATTTGAAGTGTAATTCGGGTTCAGGTAACACACTTCGAATACATGTATGCAAGATAAGGTACTGCAAATGTTAATTGATTTGTTGGATTGTAAATTTTAAAGCCAATTTTATTTCATATGCTTTTTACCCAAGCTGCAGGACTTTAGAAAGGAAGAACTGTTACCTGTGCGTTATAAATGATTAACCACAAAAAATTAGTCTTAACCCACGCAATCTAAGTGCTAAGTTCAGAAACAGCAAAAGAAATTCAGCAAATTGTTATTATTAAAGAAAGTTTAAAGAGTCAGCTTCTATTTTCAGCAGCAAGAAGAAAAAGACCTTATTTACTGATTTCCTATTTTAGCCAAAGAACCCTTCTATTTGTGCTTGGAATGCAATCAGGTACATCAGGAGCTAAGCTTGAAGCTGGGAGAATCTTTCCAAAGAGGTTTGATCAGTAATTTTTTTTTGATGATGTAAAAGAATTATACATATAAAGACTTTTCATATCATAACATTTTGCCATGGAAAAGACTCTAGAATTTAGAATCCAACTGTTACAGCCCAAAACAGGAAAAAAAGCTACCCAAAATAATTTATTTGGAAATATTATACAGGTGTGGTTGTAGTGCTTCACTTTGTACTCAGACAACGTTTTTTTTTAGTACAAGAGAATCCTACGTTCTATGGCTTTACGGCAAATAGGACATTCACTCATTCGATCACCACAAAGCTGACATGTCCCATGTCCACATAGGAAGATCATATTCTTTAAGCGATCCAAACATACAGGGCACATGGTCTGAAATAGAAAATACCAGAATTACTAAAAGAAAAGCAAAATACTGCAGATGCTGAAAATAAAACCAGTCTGCTGGAGAAACTCAGCAGGTTTAGCAGCATCTATGGAGACAGAAAGAAAAAGTGAACATTAAATCCAATATGACTTTTCTCTGGAACTTGATGCGCTATTATTCTGCACACGGTCCATATTTTCTCAGAAATTAATATTTCAAATGTTGGGATAGATGGTAATATTTACTTCTAATTTAATATATATTTAAAAAATCATTGTTCTCTGTCATGTTTGATAATGGGTGTTGCCTGTTAATCAAAAACAGGGAAGAACTAGTTAATGGAGAGTTACATTACTCTAATTACAAGGAAAGGCAAGGTTCTGCACTTTAAGGGGTTGAAGGGGTAGAGTAAGCAGTTGGGTAGTGAAGGGCCCCAGTAAGCAGGGCATCACCAAAAACCATCCCACTATAAATGAAGACCAAACTAACACTAAAACCTCGAGATTGGATTTTAAAATACAAACTGAGTGGCCAATTTCACTGACAGTTGCTACAAGTAGTATGTATTTGTTCAGGGGCATAGCCAAAACGGAATCAATAATTTAATAATTTCAATGCAAAGCACAGAAGCAACTTCAGCAGATTAAGGAGCAATGGTTTAGTTTAAAGAGTGCATAATCAGAATGCAACATGGTTCTCTCTTTGGTTATAAGCAAACTCTAGATATACAAATTTTCATGTCAGTTCAGTTGGCTGGATGGCTGGTTTGCAATGTAGGGTGACGCCAACAGGGTAGGTTCAATTTCACGGCGGAAGTTACCGTGAGGACACTCCTTCTCAACCTTTCCCTTTACCCGAGGCTCAGGTTAAACTCACCACAAGGCATCTCTCTCCAACGAACGAGGAGCCCTCTGGTCCTCAGAGACTTTTCTATTATAAAAAACCCATTTAAACAGGTTCTCTGGAATTAAATTCAGGGTTAGACTACAGATCAAACTTAGCAAACTAAACTTTTTTTAATATTCAGTTTGTCCAGCAGTGTTTTTCAATTCTAATACATTACTTAATTCCAAGTGCTGTGTAACCGGCCTGCTTCCAGATCATTGCTAGTTAACAAATGATCAATGGCATACTGACATCACCTTCCCCATTTCAGAGAAAAGCACATACATTGATTTGGCCTCTTCTATCTCCAGCAAAACACCAAACAAAACATTTGTTAAATATAACATGAATTATTAGTATAAGCCAGCAACTTGCAATTCTACAGGTCATCAGTACATTGCAATAAAACTTTAGTATTATAGCAAGGTCGGCCAAATAGCTTATTTCTGTGCTTTAAATTCTATATAATGAGTTAAAATACTGCTTTATTCCTTCCAAAACCATTAAACTACAACAAAGGCAAACACGTAAACAGAGAAGGACTGAGGTTGAACATAGAATTAACAGGTGCCAGTCCGAGAGGAATCTCCAGCAATTTTCTAATTAACCCAAAAGATGTATTGCTTAATTAAAAGTACACCTGTTGTTTGTTTGCTCCTCTTAGTTCTCATCTATCTAAACTGTTTTCTTTACGTTCTCCGAGCAGAACTTGCACTTAAGATCATTGTTTAATCCTTGACAGCATTGTACCTGCTCTTTGATATCCTGTAACTGTTGTTGGAGCTTCTGAACATCTGCATTGACGTTGGTATTGTCTTTGTCTCGCTGAAGAGCAGTAATGTTTCCACTACCTGAAACACAAGCAAGCTCATAAGAAATCTATTATGGTGTAAAATTTTTAGTGGAGACATACTTGATTTGGTCATTGACAGTCATATACCACTGACATAAAACAATTTGGTAACAACATAGATATTGATTTCTTCACCTTGCTACCTAGTATTATACAGTATCAATACTGGACTTCATCCAACTAAAGCTACATAGGTTTTCCTTAAAAAAAGTATCCTGTAATTCATTTTCATCCGAGCGTAACTCTGGTCACAGGTTTAAAAATCTTTATTATCTCCACTCATTACCAAGGAATCAAATGAAAACCCTTTCAACTGCTTCAACTCAAACATTAACATGGTTAAGGTCCTGTTAATCCAGTACAGGTCTACAAAAGCTTTTTCCCATTGCTCTGAAGATACTTTCTTGCCCATTTATTCCCTAGTTCCCTAACTAAGTTTCTGTATCTCCAGTACGGGGTTAGTAAAAGTCGTTCTAACTCTACCTGCATCTATTGATTGATACGTTACTTCTGTTATGGAATGCTGTTTGAACCAATTTGGCCATTTGATATGACAGCATTTGAGAAGTGAGAATATACTAGGCCATGGCATTATAGATTGTGGTGGAAAATAGTTCTACTATTGTTGATGACCTGTCTCACAGATGCCCAATTTTGAGCTGTTCTTAGTTTATTGTACCGAGGATAATGGTTGTATCAGATGATGCGATGGACAGTGTCCCACATGTGAAGGGAGTACATGGAATTCCACAAGAACTGTAGAGAATTCAGGCCTACCAATCATGTCACAGGCAGGCGTATCTGGAATAGCTAGACTGGTGAAGGCAAGTTCAAGCAGATTATACCCTGAACGTCAGTTCTCTCACCATCCGATATGTCCATCAGATCTCGGCCAGTACTGTCAGTGATGTCCACTCTTTGCAATGGACATTGAAGTGACCCAGAGTGTAGTGTGTGTCTTGCTATCTTTATTGCTTGCTTAATAGAAGAAAACTGATTCATCAGCTGAAATATCACAATATATAATCACCAGCACAAGCTTTGCTTTCCCACGTGTAATGTGGAACAATGAGATGCCATGACTTGCAGAATCAATTTTGAATCAATAAGGGTACTTAACCATACCCTGCTTCAACCCTGAATGTATATTGCTGTGCACTCACTTTTACTGTGTTTGTCCTGTCAGCTGAATAAGACATCCTCAGGGAAGGTGATGAAGCAGCCTTGGAGACTTACTGACAAGTGAGAATTTTAGAGAATAATTAAGTAGGCTGTTACACAGAACAGCTCATACAAATGTGGAACTAACCCCACACATTAGCAAGTTGCTTGAAGGCCCAGCTGGGCTGGATGCTCCTTAGATCTGTACTGATTCAGAACCTAGGCTGCAGCTCATCTTGGCTTTGTTTAACTTTTAACCAATCACAGAATGGTACACCAGTCTGAAATTCGCTATTCTCACACTCTCCATTTTTATGTCTAGCAAACTAGATTTTTAATCTGTTCTTCAATCATGGACAGCTTGTGCAATGAGCATACAACACATTCAAAATAAGCTACTTATGTTTTCAGAAAATATTTATTGTTAAGTAGAAATTGATCTGAACTGGTCACAGTCTGGTTCCAAGGGTGAATACATCTATTACCCAGATTACTAGACTAACATTTCAAAACAAAATCAAGATTTGACAGGCAAAAATATATAAATCTAGCAAAATACCCGAGAAAGTTGCCCAAACCCAATCTAATGAAATATGAAATTGAGTGACTTAAAAAATGTGATCTTCCAACATTATTTCCATCTAAAGGACCTGTTAAAATGAACAGTTTGCTCGGCTTTTGTCTAGAAGATGGCCACCTGAAAAATACAAGTCAAGTTGTGACTACATCATGTATAACTAGTGTTTTTTGAGAGTTGGACAAAGTGCTCTCTAAAACGTTATTAGTTAATTTTGAAGTACTTAGTTACGCAAGAGAGAAGTGATTTTTTTTGCGAATACTGACAAATTTTTAAAAGATTCTACAACTACAGATTAACCACCATTTAACAAGGTATGAACTCAATATCTTAGTCTCAGAAATCTCAGTTCCTTAGCATCTTTCAAACCCTCAACCTCTACCATCTAGAAGGACAAGGTCACATCACCTGCAAGTTACCATTCAAGCCATTTATCATTCTGATTGGAAACAATGCCACCATTCCTGCACTGTTCTGGAATTTCCTTTCTAACAGTACTGTGGGCAAATCAACCCCACCCAAAATGTAATGAGTTAAGTATGCGGGTGACCAACATCTTCTCAAGGGCAGTGAGAAATGGCCGACAAATACTGATCTAGCCAGCAACGCCAGCGAATGAATAAAGAAACTATCCAGTGAGGCATTTTGCTATGTCATGGTGTAAAAATACAATCTGTTGTCAATGCTGTTGAATCAGAGGTGGCACTCAAGTGAAAAGATGCCAATGATTTGTGTTCATATATTTCATAATTATTAATCTTTAGAAAGACTTCATGAAGCACTTCAGGAGAAGCATAACAGTGATTTCTGGCCAAAAGTAGTTGAATAAAATGAATGCTGAATGAATCTACCGACAAGGAAAACAGTGGAAAACTCCACATGACAAACAATATAGTACATCATGTAATTCTTGACCAAAATAGTAGCAGCTTGTAATTTATGGCAATAACAGCAGTTTGACCAGACTGGGTATACAATCCAGGAGATTTGCTGCAGGGGATGAGAGACTCGTGTGGGACTCAAGATCTCAAGTACAATTCTCACAAGGAGTGGCACATTTTGGTAAAGTGAAGCCTAAGATGTTAAGCAGAGATTATTATTAAACATGTATTTACTCACAGTAAATTACTCAATAGCTTCTTATGCAATAGAAAATTATTTGAAATTATCAGATGTTTACTGGAGTATGTAGTTAATCAAACTAAATGTATAGGTACAGTCCTGTATGTGTAAATACTGAGTATCACGCACCAAGAGTACATATCACATTATCTTGGTTCATACGATACAGGGGCAGAATTAGGCCATTTCGCCCAAAGTCTGCTCTGCCATTCGATCATGGCTGATATACTTCTCATCTCCATTGTCCTGCGATCTCCTCATTATCTTTCAACCCATTACCAACTAAAAATCTAACACCTCCTTAAATTTACTCACTGTCTCAGCATCCACAGCACTTTGGGGTAGTGACTTCCACAGATTCACAACCCTTTGGGAGTAGTTTCTCCTCAACTCTATTTTAAATTTGCTACCCCTTATCCTAAAGCTATGACCCCTTGTCCTAGAATACCCCACAAGAGGGAGCATCTGCTCCACATCTATTTTATCTATACTTTTTATCATCTTGAATACCTCAATTTAATCTCCCCTCATTTTTCCAAATTCCTGACAGCATAGGCCTAAACTGTTCAGTCTCTTTTCATACAACAAACCCCTCATCTCTGAGATTAATCTAGTGAACTTCCTCTGAACTATCTCCAATAACACCACATCCTTTCTCAAATGAAGGGACCAAAACTGTGCACAATACTCCAGGTGCGATCTCACCAATGCCTTGTATAGTTGCAACAATATTTCCTTACCTTTGTATTCTTTCAGCTATAAAAGCCAACATTCCATTCGCTTTCTTTATTATCTGCTGTACCTGCATGCTAGTTTTTTGTGGCTCATGAATGAGGACACCCAGATCCCTCTGCACCAGAGCACCCTGAAGTCTCTCCTAATTTAGATAATAGGTCACCTTTCTATTTTTCCAACCAAGATGCATGGCCTCACACTTCAAGTCATTGAGATATAAAGGACAGAAACAGACCGTTTGGTCCAACTTGTCCATGCCAACCAGATATCCTATATAAATCGAGTCCCATTTGCCAGCATTTGGCCCATATCCCTCTAAACCCTTCCTATTCATGGACCCATCCAGCTGCCTTTTAAATGTTGTAACTGTACCAGCCTCCACCACTTCCTCTGGCAGCGCATTCCATATACACACTACGCTCTGCGTGAAAAAGTTGCCCATTAGGGCTCTTTTAAATCTTTTGATTTACACCTTAAACCTATGGCCTCCAGTTTTGGACTCTCCCACCCTGGGGAAAAGACCTTGTCTATTTACCTTATTCATACCCCTCATGACTTTATAAATCTCTATTAGGTCACCTCTCAGCTTCCATCTATCACTGACTATTGTTGATAGTTAAGGTGTAACGTTTAAAACATTTGTCAAATTTTCATGACTTTTGCTTGCTTGTCTCAATTTGAAGAAGCTTCATGTACATGCCTTTCAAATTTGTTAACTTTAATCTCGACAATTTTGTATAACACCCACGTAAAAATTAAATACATTATGTTTCATTATAAAAAATTCCCCTCATCCAATTCCTTCCAGTGTAAATGCTTGTACAATGGGCCATTTCTCAACAATGAATGTCACTTATCCAGATTAAACTCCATTCATAACTTAACAAAAAACACTTCATTTTTAAGGCAATTTGGTAAACCCTTACAACTTTAATTTATTATGTATGCAAACAAGCTAATTCCAGTCTTCTCTTCCTGTTGTTGAAAAGAGTATTAATTCTGTTTCCCCAAACTCTAATTTTTTTTAAACCATTCATTAAAAAAAGTAACCCAGTTTTTTTCTCTTGATTCATTCATGAACGTGAGCATCGCTGGCTAAGCCAGTATTTACTGCCTATCCTTTACTCTCCTTGAGAAGTTGATGGCAAGATGCCTTCTTGAATCGCTGTAGGTCACCAGGCGTAGGACACTCACAATGCTGTCAGTGGGGTGGGTGGGTGGGCGGGGGGGCGGATGGCCGGCGATGGGGAGTTCCAGGATTTTGACTCAGTAACAGTAAAGAAATGGCAATATAGCTCCAAAGTCAGTATTGGCAATATAGTTCCAAGGTGATCTTACATATATATTTTTACAAGTACGTAAGCTGTCACACAAGTGAAAATGCGATTAATTGCACAAACCAAGGCTCATGTATACATCATGCTGGGGGGGAAAAAAAAAAAAAAAAAAAATCTAGATTTAGATGCAATGAAAATCATAAGAAAATAAAAAAAAAAATGGATTGTGGTAAGAAGTCACTCACTAAGATCATCATTGGAATCTTCCGTACCTTTCCCACCACAACACATAATAAAAGGCACTCTTCGCTCTACGACAGCCCGGCACTGTACACACTTTTTCATCAAGCTTGCACAATCTGTGGATATTTTAAAAAATCAAAAAGAATTGTATTTAAATACTGCTTTTTGTGATTACTGGATGCCACAAAGATCTTTACACCCTAAGTACCACCTTTGGAGTTGCTGTTGTAATGTAGCAGTCAATTTGGGCAAAGCAAACTGTCACAAAGAGCAATATTTTAATGATCCAATCATGTGATTTTGTGATGTTGATTCAAGGATAAATATCAACCGAGACGCCATGGGGAACGTCCCAGCTCTTCTTCATATTTTTACCACAGGAACTGAGAGAACAAACAGGGTCTCAGCTGAACACCTTATCTAAAAGACAGCACCTCTAATAGTGTAGCTGTCTCTCAGTACTACAATGGAATGATAACCAAGATTGTTGGGCTCAAGTTCTGGAGCAGAATTCAAATCTACAACGTTCCCAGGTAAGGGTGCTTTCAGTAGAGTCATGGCTGACAATACACATTCATCTATTTTTGTTTGAGAGATGTGAACATTGCTACGATCATACCTCAGAATTTTTCTGGCAATTTAAAATTTCAGTGAAAAGGCAGAATATTCCAGATATAGTTTAGTTTACATCTATGGTAGCATATAAACAGTAGAAGATGTCAATCCAAAGCATTATGGTTTGATAAAAGCAAAACACTGCAGTTGCTAGAAATCTGACATATGAATTAATATTTATTTCACTCACTCTCACAGGCGCACATATGACCACAAGGCTGAAAAAGGACTGCTGCCTTCTTGTCAGAACATACCACGCACTCCTCAATCTGTGGGTAATTAAATACACTTCACGTTATTTTGAAAAATCACGATTTAACTGGAATTTCTTTCATTGTAAATTTGCTCAAAATATTATAGCAATAAATCTTGCAATTGTCAGATTAAAACAATGTTACTGATCGCATGAAAAAATAATGCAGGTCAGGAAAAGAATGCAAAATATATACTTAGATGATGGGAGTGAAAGCACAGTCGCTAAAGAACCGATGATATCAAGATAGGTAGGAAAGTTTGCTGTGAAGACATAAGGTAACTGTAAATGGATATAAATAGGCTGACTGAGTGGCGAAAATCTGGTAAATGGAGTATAACGTGCGAAAATGTAAAGTTTGCAAGAAGAATTAAACAGCACAGTATTAGTTAAAATGAAAACCATTGCAGAACTCTGTGGTGTAGCAGGACTTGGGTGTTCTAGTGCATGAATCACAAAGTCAGTATGTAGGTACAGCATGTAATCAAGAATGGGATACTATCATTCATTACGGGAAGAACTGAACGTGAAGGTAAGGATGGTACCCTTCAGCTATACAGGGAATTGGCGAGACCACATCTTGATTACTGTATGTAGTTTTGGTCCCCTTATGCAAGGAAGAGGCTAAATGGAGATGGTGCAGAGCACATTTACTTCACTGATTCCGGGATTGAGTTGGTTATCTTAGGAGGATAGGTTGGACAGATGGGTTTATTTTCACTGGAGTTTCAAAGGTGTGATTTGATTGACGTTTAGAAGATTTGGAATGTCTTGACAAGGCAGATCTGGAAAAGATGTTTCCGCTTGTGGGCCAGTCTGCAACTGTAGACATTATTTTAAAATTAGGATTCGATCTTTTAAGGCAGAAATGAGGAGAAATTCTTTGGAACTCTCTGCCTGAGAAGGTAGTGGAGGTGGGGTCATTAAACATTGATTCTCTTTCCTAATAAGAATCTTAAAAGATTTTCAGGGTAGCTAAGGATGTGAAATTTGAAACATAAATAGATCAACCACAATCACCTGGAATGATGGAACAGACTTGAGAAGCCAACTGGTCTACTTCTGTTCCTATTTTGCATTTCTCTATGACAATTCCAAACAATCTTACTAGCTTACGTGATTAAAAAAAGGTTACAAGTACAAGTAGATGAAAAAGTACATGCAGTTCAGGTTAATAAAATGAACAACTTAAGTTGTGCAGCTTGCTAAACCAAAACCGCTAATACATTAATACTACAAAATTTCAACTTGATGCACATTTAGGAAAATAAAATACAAAACAGGGAGATGGAGGCAGAAGACAGAAAACAGCAAAAGTGAATACTTATTCAGGAAAGAATGGACAGTGTTTAATTTATTCCAACAAAATATATAATCCCAATCCAAGCAGCAGAAAGGCTTAATTCAGAGTACCAATGGTGGGGCTTAATTAGGTCTGTGAAAGGTCAAGAATTGAAGGTCCAAGAAAATCTAATTGAGAAACAAGATGGCAAAGAAAGATGCAACTGTAAAGAAAAGGGCAGATTTTTTTTTTTTTTTTACCTTTGTTCGCGATTGAACCTGGTCCTTACAGATGAGGCATTTTTTAACACGTGGTGAACAGAGAGAGCAAGTCGCAATGTGTCCACAAGGTCCAAACAAAGTGTCACGTTTCATATCTGAACAAACCATGCATTCTTCCAAAGTCTCTGTGTCATTGTTAATCATAGATGGGCTACGTGATCCAACCTGCCCACTAAAATACAGAAAACATTTATTTAACATTTATTTATCAGCTCCTTGTTGAGAGTTAATATTAAAATCAAATCCTCAAATTCAAGTGACATTGAAGGATTGCTGAAAAGCACTTTCCTATTCTCAATCTCCTGACCCCATCCCTTTTGAAGGTAGCTGCAGGTAGTGTGGTACAAGTGGCTTTCAGTTATTTGGGAACCTCGACATGCATACTTCCAACTGAGTCATCAGCAGTGTTCCCACTTTGCTGTACAGATACATGGACATGTAGCAATCAGGATTGTTATCTGCCCAGTTCACATGACTGTGATTCACATAAACGCCACCTGTTGATGGTGCAAAGAGCACACTGATGTCACTGGTAAGCAATGGAAAGCAGCAGCCAGTTTTAAAGATGGCATTACAGGATGTGTGTGTTTAGAAAAGTTCATCAGATTTTTGAATAATTTTGAAAAATAAAATCTAATTGATGAAATGGACAAATTGTTCACCCGTTCCCAATGCAGGACCTCCCACCGATCCCAGTCACAGAACCAGCCCTTGCCTCTGATCATGTCAGACCCCAGTTTCCACCTTGCCAGCCATGCTTGCACTGATGATGGTATCAGTCTGCATGGAATGCTCTGATATCATTGATACATTCGCAGATACTTCCTGCGGTCACAGTCAGCTGACTCAAGAGCTGTATTTACACATGTATGGTGATAATTTTGGCATTATGGATAATCACTGAGTGGACAAGCCAGGAACACGCAACATTTCTGCTAAAATGCACACAAGCAATTAAACTTCTGCACTACAATCTTGAAAGGACCACACACCAGACAGAAGCAAACAGAAGTTGTAGGAATCATCAGCAACCACAGGAGGTTAATTTTCCACTCCCCATCGTAGGCATACACCCTTCAATTGCAGAATGTCTATTATCTCATAAGATTAGTTAATTCAGCATAGTTCAGAGGTCAAACCTGAGACCATTCCAGGTTTGCATACTTCAGCACGTCACTGCATTAATCCACTGGGCACAATTCTCTCAAAAATATTCTGCACACAAAAATCCCTTTTTACCCCCCTTAGTTTCTCTGAGGCACGTACTAATGGTTACCGAGACTTCAAAAAATGCAACCAGAACGTGGAATCTAAAGACAATGCAAAAAGCTATGACAGCTTATGCTGTTATGACAATAAGTATACAAGAACATATATCCTATATATTTTCCTATACTCCTATGCACAGCCTTTCCCCACTTTCTGCTAAATGACCTGTGCAAAACTGAAAATTTCCTACTTAGCAAACCTTCTGCGCCATGAACTATCTTCATCTTTGTTATTAAGTACTTCACTCACTACCACCAGGTGTATTTACTGCTCACTAAACAATTTACATTTGCTAAAAGGTGCTAAAACGAGCATTTAAAAATAAACAGACATTAACCCTTTCAAGTTAAGCTTCACCAATATTAAAAATTAGTACACGATGAGTTGACAAAATTAATTTAGCCTGCAACATCAACAGTGCTGAACGAATACTGGCATACAGACCTGACTTTCTCCTTATGACATTTTGCAAGCACTTTACAGAGGTTTGGATCAGGGCAAAGATCAAGCGGTGACTGTCCTTTCTTGTTGCGAATAGCAAGATCTGCTCCATTTGCAGCTAGGAAGCAAGCAATAGAAGCAGCACTCTTCTTATCTGCTCCCTGTGTTCCAAGACCCATAAGTAACTGAAAAAAAAGGAATGTATTACAGATTTGTACAAGACACACCCAAATGATCAAAATGCTATATTTTTGGAGACGTTCTTTTTTTAAAAAAAAAATCTTTGCACGTAGAGCTTCTAAAATTATTAAAGTAAGTCAAAGATATATCCAATTACATGTAAATTACAAATAAAAATCCTCTAGCTTCAGGTGTCAACTCAGTCTAACAGTCATAGCAGAGTATATAGAATCATAGAATCTCTAGTGTGAAAACAGGCCCTTCGGCCCAACAAGTCCACACCAACCCTCAGGAGAATCCCACCCAGACCTATAACCCACGTAATCTACACATCCCTGAACACTATGGGCAATTGAGCATGGCCAATCCGCCTAACCTGCACATCTTTGGACTGTGGGAGGAAACCGGAGCACCCGGTAGAAACCCACACAGACAGAATCGAACCCAGGTCTCCAGCGCTGTGAGGCAGCACTGCTAACCACTGAACCACCGTGCCGCCCCTAAAACAGAAACTGCCACGCAAGCTTCCAGTCAGAATGCAATGCGTTCAACTCGTGGCTAGAATCCGACGCACTTGGCCAGTATGGGTCTGACTCCTCCTTTCCCTTCCTTGATATTTGTTTCCATTTCTGAGGATAAACTGGCCACTAATATCCACCATAAGCCCGAGTCCCTCAGCTACCTGGACTACACATCCTCACACCCTGCGTCCTGTAAAGACTCCATTCCATTCTTTCAGTTCCTCTGTCTCCATCACATATGTTCAGATGAGGCCAACTTCAACAAGGGCGCCTCCAAAATGTCCATTTTCTTTCTCAACTGAGGATTCCCCAGAACCCTTGTTGACAGGGCCCTCAACCGGGTCCGACTCATCTCCTGCACTTCCACGCTCACTCCCTCTCTTCCTTCCCACAATAGTGATAGGGTTCCCCTCGTCCTCACCTACTATCCCACCAGCATCCACGTCCAGATCATCAGCTGCCATTTCTGCCACCTCCAGCGAGATGCCACTACCAGACACATATTTCCCTCCCCTCCCTTGTCAGCCTTCCACAGGGGTCTTTCCCTTGAGGACATCCTGGTCCACACTTCTTTCACTCTCAACACTTCCTCACAACCCCATGGCACCTTCCACTGCCACTGCCGAAGGTGTAACACTTGCCCATTTACCTCCTCAGTATCCAAGAGCCCAAACATACCTTCCAGATGAAGCAGCACTTTACCTGCACTTTGACACAATCTAGTCTATTGCATTGCTGCTTACAACGTGGTTTCCTCTACTTGGGGAAGCGAAGCATAGACTGGGTGACCATTTTGCAGAACATCTACGTTCTGCCCACAAAAATAGACCCTGCACTTCCAGTTGCCTGCCACTTCAACACACCACCCTGTTCCCTGGCCAATACCTCTGTCTCAGGCTTGCTGCAGTGTTCCAGTGAAGCTCAACGCAAGCTGAAAGAACACCTCATTTTCCGCTTGGGAACCCCGCGGCCTTCTGGACACAATATCAAGTTCAATAATTTTAGGCCCTGAACTCTCCCATGTCCGAGCCTCCAACCTCACACACCAGGCCTTGTTGTCACATAGTCTGCCATTACCCACTACCAGTCTCCATTAACAGCTGTTCACCATCCCAGCTGGATCATTATCCACTCCTTTGTCTGTCCAACTGCTTCTCTCTCTCTGGGCTCTATCCCCACCTATTGTTTACTCTTTAACCCACCCACCCACCCACCCTATCTTCTGTATATAAACCAGCTACCATCAGTTCTCAGGAAGGGTCACTGGACCCGAAACATTGCTCTGATTTCTCTCCGCAGATGCTGCCAGACCTGCTGAGCTTTTCCAGCAACTTCTGTTTTTGTTTCATTCAGCTTGGAATTAATTTTTGCCTGAAGTAACTTCTATTTATGTTTAAGTGTTATTTGTTTAACCAGATAATTGTAAACAGATTCTTTCTTCTGAAAGCCTGTTATAACATTATCTGAGAACAATCTGTATGATATTCAAAACGGTATTTCTCTACGTCAAACATTACTATTCCTATTTGTGAACGGAAAACATATTGCTAGGATTTTAAAAACACTACATTAAACCTTACTAATATCTCATCCACCTGCAAGAAAGAACAAAGGTAGTTTTGTCCACTGAGTAGACTAGAACATAGAACAGCACAGCACAGTACAGGCCCTTCGGCCCACGATGTTGTGCCGAACCTTTACACTAATCTTAAGGTCTATCTAACCTCCACCCCTACCTTATATTATCATCCATATGCCTATCTAATAGCCGCTTAAATGCCCCTAACAAGGCCGATTCCACTACCCTCTCCGGCAATGCACTCCACGCCCCGACCACTGTCTGAGTAAAGAACCTACCTCTGATGTCTCCCCTATATCTACTTCCACTCGCTTTAAAACTATGCCGCCTCGCAATAGCTACTTCCACCCTAGGAAAAAGTCTCTGGCTGTCTACTCTATCTATACCTCTGATCATTAAAGATCAGGCTAGAGTAGAAAGTGTATAAATGATCAGTGTGATGATCAGTAAAAATCAACATCAGCCTCAAATGGACAGAACACTTCAAAGCACTCCTAACTGCGATGCAATCGTTAAAAGAGGCGGTGTTTGAAGAAATTCGCTGACTCTCACTGAAGGTGAACTTGGACTCCCACCTTGTGTAGCAGAAGTTGAACCTATCAATAGACACATGATCGATGGTAAAGCTGTAGGAGTAGACAGGAATCAAACAACAATTTTCAAACGTGGAGGAGCAGAGTTTACCCATCGTCTCCATCAACTGTTCCTAAAAATCTGGGACACAGGAGAAATCCCTGCTGATCTCAGGGCTGCTGCCATTTCCACTGTCTTCAAGAAAGGAGAAATAGTGGGCTATGGAATTACTGAAGAATCTCCCTACTCTCCAACACCAGGAAGATAATTACCAAACCCTCATCAGGCATCTTCTCCCAGTCTTTGAGGAAATCTTTCTTGAAGCTGGTGTAGTTTCTGACCAAGCCTGATTCTCACTGCCCAGCAACTCCAACAGAAATACCACGAACAACATCAACCAATCTATGTGCCCCGCACCGATTTAAACAAAGCTTTTGACTCAGGCAATCTTCAAGTGTTATGGAAGACCTGTCAAAGGCCTGTTATCCAGAGAAATACATCAACATCCTCTCTCTCCTCCATGACAACATGCTAGTGACAGTCTCCACCAACGGTAATATGACAGAATTCTTGAGGTCAAGGCAGTAGTCAAGTAGGGTTGTAATATCGCCTCCATCCTTTTTTCCATCTTCGTTACCATCATTTTTCACCTTGTTAAGAACAAGCTTCCTCGTGGTGCAGACAGGATGGGTGGAAAATCTTGCAGCATCAACTGGTTGAAATCCAAGACAAAAACACCCACCAACCTCACTTGGGAAATTATAGCACACAGATGGCATCTCCGGTCCCTTGGAAGAGAATCTTCAAGCCTCACTTGATGCATTCACAGAAGCATAACGAAAAATTGGTCTCAGCCTCAACCTCAAGGAGACTCAAATCCTTTACCAACCTCCCAGGTGAAGTTCAGCTCTGTCCCTCCATTAAGATTGACAGAGAAATCCTCCCAAACATTTCCACTACCTGGAAACTAAGGCTGACATTGATATAGAGTTTCAACATCATATCCAATCTGCAAAGGTTGCCTTCGGATGCCTAAGGATGAGCATCTTCAATGACCATGACATCCATGCCAATACGGCAGTCATCTTTCTGACTCTTCCATATGACTCCAATACTTAGACTATGTATTGACGCCACCTCAAGGCCTTTAAGAAATACCATCGACATTATTTGAGACTGATTCTCTGTATCTGGGAGGGCAGGTGTACTAACATCAGTGTCCTTGATGCAGCCGATAGCACCAGCATTAAGACCGTGATTATCTGAAACCAGCTCTGCTGGGGTCACATGATTAAGATGCCCGAGTTTCGACTGCCAAAGCAGTGATCTTCGTTCAGCTCAAGGAAGGCAAAAGGAGGACAAAGGAAGCATTTCAATGACTCTGTGAAGGTTTCCTCCAGAAATGCAACATAACCATCAATGTATGGGAGACACTCATTCAAAACAAACTGACTTGGAGGAAGCTGCTCTATGAAGGGACCCAATTTTTTAAACCGGTGGGCGAAAGGAAGTACAGAAAAGTAACTCCAGAAAGGAATGCCAGTGAGTTCAAGGTCAAGCTTCAATTCCATCTCCTGGAAACAACTGCCAACTGTGTGGTCAGAGATGAAGGTCTAGAATCCAGCTCATCAGCCATGCAAGAACCCACAGAACCAACGGCCATTGATGCAGATTTCCTTGATGGATATTCATATTGTTAGTAATTGATCACATTGATAATGTGTAAATCATTGGCAAAGAGGAGAAAATAGGTTGCCTTTGCTGAGCGAAAAGCCAGCAATATACTTATTTTTGGGTGGTGGTGATGGGGATTTGCAATCAGGGCTCCCACTAATATTTCTTTTTCCCCCCCCACTGTGTGGGTCTCCAAACTTCATGTGCAGTAGTGGCTTCAAGATCAGAAGTTAATAAAGGAACTGCAGTGGCATTCCAATCATAGTACCCAGGCTATTGGACAGGATGTGGCAGGACAGTGCAGCTTAAGTACAATGGTTGCTGTCAATATGGAGGGATGAAGCCATCCTCTGAAGATGTTGAACTCAATGTTGTGGCTGGAGGGCTGTAAAGTGTGTGAGCAGAAAACGAAGTACTGTTCCTCCAGCTTGTGTCGAGTTTTTTGAAACTTTGCAGCCAGCCCAGGATGGAAATGTTAGAATGGGGGCAAGGCGGTTTATTGGAATGCCAAGCAATAGGAAATTCAGGGCATGCTACAGGTTCAATTCCTGCACTGGCTGAGGCTACCATGAAAGACACTCCTTCTAAACCTCTCCACTTCTATAACGAGACAGCAGCCCAGTAGTCCCAAGTAGGACTGTGCCGACATCACTTTTGCTACAAGTATTGTATACGCAGAACAGCCATTTATATCCATGTGAAACATATATAGAGATGCACATTGTATGTCATAGAACTTACAGTTACGGAATAAAATATACTTACTGTGTTCTTGGAGGGCTCCCAGCCACTATCAACTTTTCCCACATCCTGCATATCCTGCAGTTGACGGAGCTGACATAAGGTATGGTGTCGCAGGGCTTCATGGAGAGGCGTGTCACCATCTTTATCCTGGATGTCCAATTTTGCACCAGCACGAACCAGTAGCTTTAAAAAATGAAATTCTAATGGTTATCATCTTTCCTCACAAAGAGCAACTTGTTCAAAAATGCCATTTTTTCTCAACTCTAAATTGGACGATTATTAGCCCTCTTAATCAAGGCTCAAGTGGAAACTTTGTACAGTTTCAATCATATTCTAAGTGAATAACAAAGTGTCACAAAATATTAAGCAGTTATGCAACTAAAAATTTGTTTCAATTACATTGTTACAGAATGAGGCACTGAGCATTCAAACGTGCATTTTTTTTGCTTCAACACACACAGCTTTCCCTCAAGTCAACTAATTATCCATATATCACGTTTTACACAAATTATTTTGCATTTGAACAGATGATCTTACCCGAACAATTTGAGTGTGTTGACGCTCAACAGCGAGATGCAATGCAGTTTGCTGGTTTACATTCTGGATATCCAGGTTAGCATTGCCCTAAAACAAAAATGCATCAAATACTTAAACATTGTGACCTGACTGATGGATCATGTCAATTATCTAACAGCAGTGAAGGGTTCATCATTGGAAGAGGAGCCCTAGGAATAAAGGAACTCAGGTGAAAATACTGCACGGTCAATAGACAAAGTGGCTTCTTGAGCTCTTCTGTGGTATAGTAGTGGTGTCCCTACCCCTGGACTAGTGGGCTCCGGTTCAGGTCCCACTTACTCCAGGGTGTGATAACATCACTGAACAGATTCATTAAAAGAAAAAGGTTAAATTAAAAAAAAACAATTTAGTGGCAAATAAATCTAAAATATCAGCTTCTCGTAGACAAGAATTTCCAGCAATAGACCTAGAATGACACCTTCACATCACTCCTGCAAGAACAGTCCTTCAATATCAATCCACCTTCAGCCTCCACATTTCAAGAAGTTCCCCCAGAGTCTAACTACCAATGGTACAAACATTACACTAGAAAAATGCAGCAGTCACAACAATTGGAAATATCTCAACAGATTAACATTTCATTCTACTGTGATGCCATACTGCTTTCAACTGTCTTGTTCCAAAATTTAGAGCTCTAAGCTATATAATGTTATTATATAGGTTTATAGTAATACAGCTAGGGTTAACAACACATCATGAGATTAATGAATCTGCAGGTATGAACTGTCCTCCTTCACATGCAGCAGCTTTTTGGCATCATAAAACAAACATTTCAGAACATAAAACTCCAAGGCAAGGTCATACCTGATGTACCAGTAATTCTGCCACTTCAACATGATTGTTAAGTGCTGCTAAATGCAGAGCAGTATATCCATCATCCTTTTTCTCATCCACAATCCATGGTCTTGGGAGTTTGGAAAGTAACACACGCATGGCGCTAGAATTTTAAAAACAAAATCAGTCAAAAGTGTTGATTCAATCATTCTTTTCTTCTTTACATTCAATTTCAGAGATAAATCTAACTTTGCAATTTATGAGGAAGTAAAACTCAGTAAGCCTTAAAAGGAGAAGCAGCAGCTTCAACTTCACTCACTTCATAATTCAATAAGTTTATCCACTGAACAGCCCGTTAACAAGGAAATCTCCAGGTTGCACTGAATTAGCCGATTTATGCAGTTTGAAAGTTCTAATTAGTATCAGAATTTGTAGGTCTTTGTGAGAAAAAGAAAAACCATAGATTCCTACCTCTGACTAATATCCAAGAAACTGTACAAAATTAAAAAGAAGCAATAAGAAATGTGCACAGTAACAGTACAATGTACATTGTGCACGTTGCATTATAAAATGGTATTATAGTCTCATTCAGAAAGAGAACAATAAGCACGTTAAACCATCATTACAAGGATGATGAGAGATACTGAACCTATTTTCACTGAAGGGCAGAATACTAAGCAGTTAATAAATAATAATTTTCTTCAAACTGAAAAAGAGTTTCTTTTGGATGAATGGAGGAAATACTTTTGCTGGAGGAGGCATTGAAGAAGGGACATCAAGTTAAAATAATCACGGAGGAAGTGAAGTTAGCACAATTATTGCAAAATATTCTTTTTCTTTATATTCCTTCATGAGATCCAGGCATCGCAGGCAAGGCCAGCATTTGTTGAATCATACAGTACAAAATAGATTCTCTGGGTCATCAAGTCTGCACCAATAAAGATGATTATGTCCACACCAGTCCCCACGATCTTGCACTTAACACACAGCCTTGAATGTTGTGACATTGAAGGGTGGCACAGTGGCTCAATGGTTAGCATTACTGCCTCACAGCGCCAGGGACCCAGGTTCGATTCCACCCTCGGGCAACTGTCTGTGTGGGGTTTGCATATTCTCCCTGTGTCTGCGTGGGTTTCCTCCAGGTGCTCCGGTTTCCTCCCACAGTTCAAAGATGTGCAGGTTAGGTGGATTGGCCATGCTAAATTGCCCATAGTATCCAGGGATGTGTAAATTAGGTGGATTAGATATGGGAAATGCCAGATTATAGGGAATGGGAATGGATCTGGGTGGGAAGCTCTTCGGAGGGGCGGTGTGGACTTGTTGGACCAAATGGCCTGTTTCCACACTGGAGGGATTCTATGATCTATGACTTGGCAAGAGCTGACCTTTTTAAAGGTTGTGAGGTCTCCCCTGCCCCATCCCCAATTCTTCTACTTCTTCAAAGACAGTCCCTTGGGATCAAGACTGACCTCCTTCCACTCTGCATTACGGTCCTGAGGTGACCAAATATCCAATACTTGATCTGCAAATCCTGCCATAGGTGGGCAAGTGGTGTTTGCAATGGGTGGGTGACATGCTTGGATTCTTATACTCTTTCTTCCGTTTGCATTTCACTTCCATTTGGGTCTGTTGGAGATGCTTGAACAGTTACAGTCATAGAGGCATACAGCACAAAAACAGACCCTTCGGTCCAACTTGTCCATGCTGACCAATCCCAATCTGACCAAGTCCCATTTGCTAGCAATAGGCCCTCTCAACCCTTCCTATTCATATACCCATCTAGCTGCCTTTTAAACGTTTTAATTGTACCAGCCTCCACCACTTACTCTGGCAGCTCATTCCAAACATGCACCACCCTCTGCATGAAAATGTTACCCATCAGGTCCTTTTCATATCTTTCCCTTCTCACTTTAAACCTATGCCCTTTAGTTTTGGACTTCCCCACCCCAGGAAAAAAATCTTGGAAATTCACCCTATCCATGTTCTTCATGATTTTATAAACCACTATAAGGTCATTCCTCAGCCTCCGATGCACTAAGGAAAAAAAAATGCTCACAGATGCATCTTCAATTTAGGCAGGTTTAGGCTACTAACTCGTGTGAGTCACTGTGGATATAGTAATTTTGCAGGAAAACTTCAAGGGGGTTTCCTCTGCCCACCTGATAAAGCTCAGAATACAGAACTAGTTTCAGAAGCCCATGTCAGGCATGCAGATGATGTAGCCCATCCAACACAGCTGATTAACTGCAGCTAGTGCCTTGATACTGGGATGTTGGCCTGAGAAAAGACGTTGGTATTGGAGCACCCATCCTGCCAATGAATTGACAGGATTTTGTGAAGGCATCGCTGGTGATACTTTTGAAGGTGCTTGAGATGTCTGATCTGTATTACCCTTGTCTCCAATGCATAAAGGATTGCTGGTAACATTGCTGCCCCATAGATTTAGGCTTGCTGTGAAGTTTGAGATGTTTGTCATCAAAAACTCTGTTCTTCAGGCAGCAGAAATGCAGTGCAGGCACATTGGAGGTGGTGATGAATTTCATTGTTGATGTCTGCCCGCGTTAAGAGATGGAATTGATCCAACTTGTCTAGCACTTTCTCATGAATCTTGATATTGCAGGGACTATGCTGTGCATTGGAAGCAGGCTGGTAGAGGTCCTTTGTCCTTAAGAAGTTTAGCCCATTCTTTCAAATATTTCTGTAGATGCATCGATGATGGTTTGGAGCTCGGCCTCAGTGCAGGCACAGTCAAGCACTGTCAGCATATCACAGCTCAATGACAAAAGTTCTAGTTCTGAACTTGAAGTCACACATGCTGAATAGTCTTCTGCTTGTCCAATGGATCAATTTCATGCCAGCAGGAAGCATCATGGATATGGGACGGAATGGTGCAGCAAGGAAGATGGAAAAGAGAATTGGCATGAAGATACAACCTTGTATGACTCTGGTTTGCATGTGTATTGGGTACGTGGTGGATCCTTAGATCAGGATAACAGATTTCAGGTTGTCATGCACCAGGAGGAGGATGGTGGCAAATTTCTGCAGACAGCCAAATTTGGACACTCCATTGCTCCTCCTGGTTGATAGAGATGCAAGTCTTTGTGAGGTTAAAGGAGGTCATATACAGAGGTTGCTGCTGCTCTCTGCATTTTTGTTGAATTTCTGTTGCTGTGAAGATCATGTCCATTGTGACTCTGGCAGAAGCTCTTCAGCCAGAGAGGAGATGATTGATGCTCTTGCAATGTTTGCAATGACCTTCCCTGTGGTGGACAGTAGGGAAGCCCACCCATGCAGTTATCATAATTGGTCCTATCTAACTTCTTGAAGATGGTCAGAATTACAGCATCTTGGAGATCCTTGGCATTTGTTTCCTTTGCACCTGTCATATGTCTTTCTTCTCCTTTTTATCAAGTCCTGAATTTTCCCAGAGATCCAGGGTTGTCTTGGCTTGCTACTCCTACATTTCACCCGACAGGGAACATGTTAGGGCTGAGCTTGCTCTAGTACCTTTTTGAACACCTCTCACTATTCTGCTGTAGATTTACCCTCAAGAACCTGTTCCCAGTCTACTTTGGCCATGACCTGCCTTATTTTAGTAAGATTTGCATTCTCTCAATCCAAAACATTTTTTTGAAAAAAACAGGCCAGTTTTTTTTTCCCTTTCCGCAACACACTCAAAACAATGGTATTGCAGTAACTATCACTAAAATGGTCCCCCAACATCATCTTAAATATCTGCTTGCCTTCATTCCCCAGAATTAGGTTCAGCACTGCACTGTCTGTGGTAGGACCATCAGCATGCTGATATAAAAAGCTCTCCTGAATACATTTCAAGAAATCTGCCCCTTAATCTATCTACATTAAGATGATCCCAATTAATGTTAGGGTAGTTAATACCCAACATATCATTACTCTTGTATTATTTTTTACATCCCTCAGTGAATTGACTGTCTATCTTCTCAATTGCTTGCTGACTGTTTTGGGGTCTATAATACACTAAGAGTGTGAGTGCCCCTTTCTGTATTCCCAAATCACACTATGCTATAGATTTCTGCAGTCTTTCTCTATTTAAATATGCAAATCTTCTACTCTTCTCGCCAAAGTGCATAACCTCACATTTTCCCATATTATATTCCATCTGCCTAGCTTTTTGCCAAATTGCTTAATCTACCTATACATCTCTACAGACACGCTGTGTCATCCTTACCATTTGCCTCCCCAACTAGTTTTGTATCATCCTTCCCACCTACGTTTGTGTCATTTTACGATCATTACCATACTTAGCTTTCCTGAAAATGATAAATTCCTGAATAATGGCTTCCCATTTATACTATTCTATCATCGGTTCAACTTTGGAAGATTACTCCATCAGTTGTAAAAATGACATACCAAATATTAAATACCTAAGTTAGTTTATCCTTTTCATAAATGCATCATGAATGTGCAACATATACGCAGAAAGGGATAAAACAGCATACATATTACCAATTTAAGCAAAATATAATGAGACTAGCGTTTCCATACCATTGAGGTGATTGAAGATGATTGTGGGTTACTATATTAAACCTTACAAAATTCCAGCATTTTTGTAAATCCAAGTAGATTTTTGGTTAAACTGGTTTAGATTCGTAAACAAAAAAAAACTGAATCTTCTCTCTAATCTGCCAGCTTTTGCATTAGATTTAATTTATTCAATATTTTTATGCACTACAGCCAATTAAACTCATTACTAACAGAAAACTACCTGAAATGTCTTTAATAGCTAACTTTCAATTTTGTTTTGTCTAATTTACATTAATAAAGAATAAATCTGAATTGCAGCTGATTTGTCAGTATTTTATCATGCACATCTTTGGACCAGTTAGACAACTGGATTTGGTATTAAAGAAATTTATAAATGGCTAGTCTTTTTTTTTTTAAAAGAAATCGGCAATGACATTTCATTGTCACACCACAGGAATTAGAAACTTGCAAAACTGTCTGAACAGGATAAATACCCGTCAGCATCAATTAAGCAATGCTCAAACCATTATTTACATACAAATATTTGAATAGGAGGGGATACATACATTCTTTACAATAATATATTTTAACATAAAGCAAAAGAACTGCAGATACTGGAAATCAGAAACAAAATCAGAAACTGTTGTGGAGAGGAAGGAGAGTTAACATTTCAGGTCCAGTGACCCTTCTTCACAACATTAGTTTAACATAATGTCGATTATGAATGCTGAGTAATTCTTACTTGTTTTTGTTCTTGCTAGAATCATGGCAATCATGAGCCTGAAGTACATGACATCTTGTTGTTTTGCAAGAAATTTCAAGAGTAACTTAAAAATTAATTGAATGAAATGTGATGGAAGGATATTGAATATTAATTTTAGAGCTTGGACTTCAAAATAATGGCATATGGATGTCAGTTACTTTTGTGAAGGTGCTTTTTTTTTTTTTTAAAATCTAAAACCAGGACAGGCAGTCCTTCCAGAACAGTGAACTGATGCAGTATGTATTAGAGAGCAGGTAACAGTTGCAGTGTTAATGAAAAATTATCTATACTAAGATGGCATACAGCAGGAGAAAGAAACAGTGAAGGCCATAGTTCATTTTCGGTTTTGGATAACCAAGGATTGAGTTTAGTTTAAAAAAATCTGGATTTGAAAGCAAGAATAATTTCTCTCCTCGAAAGGAAGTTTACTGAGCGGTTAAGGGGATAATTTACTTCAGTGAAAAATTTTAGCTTGTCCAAATTCCAGATCAGGAGTATTTGTTAGAAATCTGCAGGGTATCAGAAGCTGAGAAGATATAAGCTCTTTCAATCTAAGCTAAAAACTTTAAAGATTTGAAACAGTCGTGTAATTTTTCTGGGTTTGAATCACTATAAAAAGTGACTGTCTTGGGGAATAGGTTGAAACTTTGTTTTGCTGGGTGTTTTAAGATCTCTGTGTTCTATACCAAGATAGCTTGGTTTGATTTTTTTTCTTTGCTTTCATCTTTTTTGTAATAAACTTCTGCTTTGTTATTAAAGAAAGCTTTCATTCAGCCTTGTGCTTATGTTTCAATGGTCCCTGCGGCCTCTTCAGAATTGTATGTGGTTTTGTTATTGTCTTGTACATGGTACACACTGCAGCCATGATGTGATGGTAGGCATCTCCTTAGATTCTGCTTAACTTGTTTACATAGCATCCTTACAGTGTGTCAGCACTTTATATTTCAGATAAACGTTGTTTGCATTAACCTTCATTTCAAAATTGCCCTTTATTGAGTTTTGAGAGCTCTATTTACATTGGGCAGAAAGAGCTGTGTGCATTCTCACTTTTTGCACACTAAATGCAGGAATATACACAAGTACCTTGTTAAACTGCAGTGAATATAAAAAAAACGTTACTGAGGGCAAAAGTTACCATCTTTATACCTCCGATAGCAAAATCATAAATGACAGTCTTTGTGACCATGATAATGACAAACTGTGCCTCTTCATCCTTTTTCACCTACCTGCAGCATTTGATATGATTATATAGGAAATACAATGCAAAAATAGGCCATTGGCCAAACCAATCCATGTCAGAGTTTATGCTTTACTTGAGCCACCTTCCATCTTGTCTAAACTTCATTTACCATGGTAACAAGTTATAACCTTCTCACTCAAATGCCCAGATTCCACTTATTCTTTTTAACTACTCCCTGTGGTAATGAGTTCTACACTCTTACAACATTTGAAGAGATTTTTGAATTCCCTGGAGACTATCTTATATCGAAGACGTTGAGTGACGCTCTTCCCTACAAGAGGAAACAATTTCTTTCTATCCACTCCATTCAAATTTTCCATGATTTTAAAGACCTCTACTACAGGATTCCTCATCATAGTTTTTTTTTAAGAGAATAGACAGACAGCCTATATGTCCTCCAGAACTAAATATCTATTAATCTTAATGTTTGCTGGAAGAGTATTTGTTTAGAATGCAGTATTAGGGTCAGAGAAAAACAGCTCATGTCTGATTTCTACCAAAAGTGGCTGATAACACAGCAATTGGAATGTTCCCTCTAGTGGAACAGGCAGTTTATTTTAATCTGGAGAAGAGAGAGAGAGCTGGGTCAAGGCAATCTTAAAGCACTGCACTGGACACAGGTTCTCTGTTTGCACAACTCTCACTGATTCTGTCCTCTGGGATCAGCCCAAAATTGGCTTCTTCATTCCCATGCTCATTCCATTCTGGATAACTGGCAGTAGACACTATCCGTAATAATGATCTTCGTAGACTTTGCCAAAATACAGTATGTCACATTTTATTTGTGTAGATCTTAATTTGCTAAAACTTGCTCATTCTGCAAGGTTATTAATGTCAATAATTTGTTGCCATTATCCTCAGTGCTGACTACTTCTGCCAGCTTCTCCCAATTAAATGCTTTCTACAAATCAAGAAATTGTGCTTTTGATTTCAATGTCCATTTCATTAGCGTCAACTGTGAATGGCAGAGGTCCCAGCACTGATTCGTCTGACACACCATCTTCTGGCATTTTAAACTCAACTCCTACTCTGGCTTGAAACCAGCCAACAATCCATTTTAACACTTTGCCATCAATTCTAAATTGCTCGATTTTAGTCATTAGTTCTTTATGGTGCACGTTATTAAAAGGTGGTTTTGAAATCCAGATAAATTATATTTACTGCATACTCTTTTCCATACTCTGCTACCGCCTCAAAATAAAGTTGGTTTTCTCTTTTTAAATTCATACTGAATATTACCGTATCTCTTACTTCTACATGTTTTGCTATTGCCTCTTTTAGTTTTTTTTTGCTATAACTGTTATGGTCTACATAATACTATATAATTTTAGAATAATATGTCCTGGGTCCCTTCTTAAAGATAGGAATATTAGATAACCCTTAGTTTCCTGACACAAATCCTTCCTCTAATGAATGATCACATACAAGTATCTAACTCTTCCCAGATTTTTCTAATCTAAGTGGAAGCAATCTATTCAGTCTAGGGGTCTTACCTTCTTGGAATTTGTTTAGTTTTCTTAATAGAACCCTATTATAATTTTAAATGCACTAGCTCATTGCTCGTTTCATTATTCAATTCCGTATCTGCCTGTCATATCACCCTGGCAACTACCAAAGCACATTAATAAACTGATATTTCTACCATCTATTTATCATTACCCTTCATCGTCCTATTCCTACCACAGCCTTTCTTTACTACTGATGTGCCATATCGCAGAGATACCTACATTCTTCTAATTCCCTCTTAAGTTTCCCCCAATTCCTTCATTCGTGGTTATTTTTTCAGCTGACAAGGCCCTAAATCTATGAACTCACCTTGCGAAATCCCTCTGCCTGTCTTCCTTCAAGATGCTCCTTAAAACCACTCTCTAGTCAAGTTTTTGGTCACCTGCCTTAATATCTCAAGCAGCTCCACATTGATGAGAATGCTCCTTTGTGACATTATGATACGTAAAATATTAAAGCTCAACAAAGAACAAGGTATGTTATAGAAATCCATTAAAGAATGCATTGAAATAGCAGGCAAAAAAGTCAAAACATTTCTCACACAACAATTTTTTTTGGAGCAGTGTATTTTTCCAACATCAACAACACAAAAGAAATCTACTGCAAGCCATAAGGATTGTATCAGGGCAAAGCTGATTGGAACCTGATCCACTTCCTTTACTAAGAGATGTATGCTGTTTTATCATGACTGTGCCAATTCAAAACTGCTCAATAGAATCTCCAAAACCCAAACTCTACTATGCAAAAGGATAGTGAATGAAGTACAAGGCAAAACCATGCGCTGCCAGTTGTGCAATGTTCTGACATGCTAACATAATCACCATTCCTTCATCACCAACTGCTCAAAATGCAATACACTCTACCTAACAAAATCAAGCAAACAGATACTACTTGAAGAGGTTAGGTTCCAAATACTGAAACATGAAGAATTTCTGTGCTTGTCATGCACCTTCATGACCAAACAAGATTTGGAATGGATATTATTCTAGGCTTTAAGCAGCACATTCCATGAAGAAGTTTAATGAGCTGCAGTTCTTACTGACTAGAGTAGCTTCACTTTGTCCTTAGCAGTGGTTAGTCATGAGATAAATATCATTCTATGACAGGGGTACTCAGCCACCCAGAACAAGGAAGGACCCAGAAATACTTTTCGCTACTTTCACATAAGGTAATTTGCATGATTACTCCATGACATAAACGAACATGACATGATTTATTTGTATGAATATACCTCTGCATGTGAAATAGAATGGTAGTAACATGACATGATTAGATACAGGCCACGATCATTTACTGTACGCATTGACTTAATTTTTTTTCTGTTTGTTTAAGATAGATTTCTTGATATTTTCAGTAGCAACACATCCTTAATAGTGCTGAATGAAATACTGAAATATCCTCTTTTCCTGCTGTTAGCTGAACTGTGGAGTACACCTACTTCAGCACCCCACACAACTGAAATTCCCAGATAGAACAGACTAGCATGAATAAATATTCTGGATTCTCACTTATGCTGTCAATATTGATTTCTTTAGAAGTGCAGCCAATTAAAGGTGATTAATCCTGGCATGTACGATACAAACAGTATGATTCTCAAGCGTTCTAATGGGTTTTCACCTAACTTTTTATTCTTAATGATGATATTACAACAACCTACATTTATGCAACACCTGTAGCATAATGGAACATGCCAACGTGTTCAGGGACACTATAAAACAAGACACTATGCTGAGCAATATAAGCAGATATTAGGTAAAAGAACTAAACATTTGTTTAAAAAAAAGTACATCTTTAAAACGTTTTCTTATAAGCCGGTAAATGAGCTTTGCAAGGCAAGAGATGTTTAGGGGTGAAATCCTACGGTTAAGGGCCTAAACAGCTGAGGATACAGCCACAACGGTGGATAAATTAAAATACAAAATGCTCAAGAGACCAGAATTTAAGGGGTATGAATAACTTGAGTGTTGTATGTTTAAGGAGATGAGAAGGTTAGGAAGTGGACAGGTCATGGACCGATTTGAAAACAAGGATGAGGATTTAAAAACCAAAAGAACTGTGGATGCTCAGAGGAAGGGTCACCGGACCTGAAACGTTAACTCTGTTTTCTCCTTCACAGATGCTGCCAGGCCTGCTCAGCTTTTCCAGCAACTTTGTTTTTGTTCATGAGAAGTTAAAACCATGGTGTTATTTAACCGAGAGCCCATGTTGATCACTGATCATAAGATGATGGTTGAATGACACTTGTAGACGTTAAGACACAGGCAGCAGACATTTGAAAGGTCTCCAATTTAGACTGAGTAGAATGCGAGAAACCAGCCAGCACTTTCACAGTTTGCAAGTTTGGAAAATTTACTGCCATGCACCCACTTCTGCATCACACTTATCTAAAACTAAGGGTTATAACCTAGGATGAAATTCAGATAGATTTAAACTGAGAAGTCCAAGCCATCTCATATTGCAAAGAATATGAGAGTGTTGTGTTAAATAAAGCTCATAAATTGTTCAGAATCGCTTCCAAATTTTATACGCTTCTGTTTATGTTACAGACCTACAGCTTACCAAAATATTTGCTTCCCATTTTGAAAGTTACAGTTAAGAGGTTTGCAAAATTATCACATTTTGGAACTGGACTTTAAATTTAGAGTAAATGAGGGGATGTGTGATCTGTTCTGTGGCCTGCCTGACAATGAGCCTGGGTGGTCTGATTATTGGAGATCAAAGGCAGAATTGCTGAACTGAAAGTGCAAGGCTTTTTACTTAGAGATAACGAACATAGTTTCTGAGTATACCATGAGTAGATCCTACATCTCCCAATGTTCCAGAAGGGTGTCACAGATATTGAATTGTAAAGAGTGTACCGGAATCCACGCATTCATTTCTAAGATTGAAGGGAATTGGGATCAAGGATAACTAACTAGTATTTCTATTTTTATACAAAGCTATTGTATTTACATGGGAAGAGGAGACAGAAACTGTTTTCAGATTACGTTACGTTCTTCCCTATAAAAAAACTAAAGTTGTTAATGTCCTCCCAGATCATGGGGCAGTTCTCTCATTAAGGAGAGATGATTGTTTGGTGGTTTAACCTGAGGGTCACCACACATCAGGCAAAGGAAGAGGATGAACAGAGTCCTTCCTGATATCTTCAGCCACAGTGAGGGAACTGAACTCACACTGTTGGCATCACTACACATTGAAAACCAGATGTCCAAGCAACTGACGTATCTCAGCTTTTTTTTTTTAAGTTTTAAAGAGAAATCTAAACTTTTCAGTTGTCTGTCTTAACAGAGATTGCAACATATATGTGAGAATTATAGTGACAACCCTTGACATCAAGACTGCACTCGACCAAGTGTGGCATCAAGGAGCTCAAGCAAAACTGGAATGGAGTGGGTATTGGGGCAAATTGTCCATTGGTTGGAGTCATACCTGGCACAGAGAAAGACAGTCATGGTTGTTGGAGGACAGTCATCTCAGCTCCAGGAGTTCCTCAGGATAGTATCTGAGGCCCAACCATCTTCAGCTGCTTCATCAAATTACCTTCCCTCCATCAAAAGGTCAGAAGTGGGGATGTTTGCCGATGATTGCCCAATGTTAAGCACCATTTGTGACTCCTCAGATACTGAAGCAGTCCATGTTCAAATGCAACAAGATCAGGACAATATCCAAGCTTGGGCTGACAAGTACCAAATAACATTCGTTCCACACAAATGCCAGCCTATGAGCATCTCCAATAAGAGACAATCTAACCACTCCCTCTTGACTTTCAATGTTACTATCACCAAATTCCCTACTATCAACACCCTGGGGTTATCGTTGACTAGAAATTCAAACGGGTATGGCCACATGGACACCGACTACTACGGCAGGTCAGAGGCAAGGGACTGCAGTGAGTAACTCACCAGCTGACTCCCCAAAGCCTGTCCATCATCTACAAGGCACAAGTCAGGAGTGTGATAGAATACTCCCCACTTGCCTGACTGAGTGCAGTTCTAACAACACTCAAGACGTTTAAAATCATCCAGGACAAAGCAGCCCACTTGATTGGCACCAAATCCACAAGCGTCCACTCTCTCTCCCACTGATGCTCAGTAGCAGCAGTGTGTACTATCTACAAGATGTAACTGCAGAAATTCAAAGATCCTTAGACTGTATCTTTCAAACCCACAACCATCTAGAAGGGCAAGGGCGCAGATATATGACACCACCACCATCTACAAGTGCCCCTCCAAGCCACTCACTATTCTGATTTGGGAATCTATTACCATTACCAATGGGTCAAAATCCTGGAATTCCCGTCTTAAGGACATTGTGGGTTAAACTACAGCACATGGGCTGCAGCAGTTCAAGGCAGCAACTCACCACCACCTTTAAGGGCAAATTAGAACGTGCAAAAATGTTGTCCAGCCAGCAACGCCCATGTCTCATGAGTGCATAATAAAAACACTTAATTACTTAAAACTTTTAAGGTGCATTGTTGCATCCAGCAACTAAATTTTTAACATTTTTAAATAGCCATGACGTTAGTGCTGCTTTCTTGCTAAAAATGTATATTGATAACACAAACCAAAATTGTACAATTTGCATCTATAAATTAATAACGTTAACACAAGTATCCACATTGAGAAGACATTTCAGAACAGCAGGAAATAATCTGTCATAGATTATGCCACAAATCTTCAGCACCTCTCATGTGAGGCATACGGGTTGAGTGCAGGAATCACTGTCACACATTAAAATAGGAATCAGCTGTCTGCTTAGTCAGCTAGGGATCTCTACATTAAACAGAAGCCAACTTATGAAAACAAAGGTCACTTCAATGTCAGAGAAATAAAGGCACTTTAACGACCTTTGCTAAATAACCTGAAGTGTCAATGCAACTATCAAAATATATTCCTCTTACTTTGAAGCACACATCTCAACTCATTTATATTCATCAGCCAATAGCAAAGTTGGTATAACAACATTTCCTTCGAGCAAATTGGAAACTTTGATTCTGTTAAATCAAAAATCTCAGTCACTGAGAATCAGACTAAGAGTGATGAGATACTAGAAGGCAGCTGACACCAAAAGAAGGATAAAGAGAAGTGGAAGATGAAAAAAAATGCAACGGAAACCTGAGCCTTCAGTGCTTGGTATTCTGCAGTCTTCTGGATTACTTAAAAACCTGCATGTTAACTTTTAGTGATGTACACATGGATCAAAAGTTATTTTGTTCCTCTGTAGTTCCTAATCTCTCACCATTAAGAAACTAGACAAAGTTGTCTTTCTCAGATGCAAACTTTGTAATTTTCTTCTCCTGTCCAACCAACTTCTTATTCCGTCTCATTTGGTATCAAGATTGGATATATAACTTACAATTGTTTAATTAAGTTATTAAGGATTATGGCACAAAAGGTGAGACCCCAGTATGGATTACCTAGCAAAGACCATTTGTTATTATCCATATTATTTCGAACCTACCATGTTATTCTTGACTTGTACAAAACCTGTACACACAAAACAAGCAATTCAAGATGATCAAACAACCTTTCCAGTATTAAAAAGTAGTTTTTTCGCGCATTTAACTCAATGCAAATCTCATCATAATATTTCCAGCTTAGTAGTCTTACAAGCAAACTGGTTATGCAATACTGCAGCGATGTTTTACACGTGAATGAAAGGCCTGTTTGGCAACCTAGCAATTCAGGACTAAATGTGCAGATGGTCACCGAGTCAGACTTCCATCTGATATTGAAATTCAAGTAGTTCCCAGATAACCCGAAAGATGGGGCTCTTCATTGAAACCTTTATTTAGGTGGCAAAAATGGTCAGAAACAGTCTGACCTTGGGATTGGATACTGAACGTTTGTCAGTCATTGGAATAATGTGTACGGTTGCCACAGCTGCTTTAATGAAATACACACCAGCGTACCACTTGTGGTGGCAGACAGCACTTTAAAAAAAGCCTTTGTACAACTGAAAGCACGTAAGGTGCTCATTCTGGTTAAGATTTTGTTTCACAGCAGAAAAGAATCCTCAGAGCAGTTATCATGCACTCCTAGCAAAATTTACCAAAAAGGCAATTGAGCCAATTGATACTCAATTTCTCCTATTGAGTACTGAGTGACAAATAAATAAGGCATCATTAAGCCTAATTAATAACATGGAAACTCAGCAAAAAAAAAAATTGTCACACCAAAACAAAGTTTTGGTTCCACAGAGAAGGAAATACAATTCCACGTGGTCTTCCAAATATTTGTGTTCTCGGTTAGGGTCAACATATCCAGATGACAACAAAGGCAACAGAACTTGGTCAGAAAATGTACACAAGGGGTCTGGGACAGAATAAAAAGGCCAAAACTGTTTCTGTTCACAGAATAGTCAAAAATCAGAGAACATGGACTTAAAATGATTATCCAAAGAAGCAAAGACAACATGAGCAAAACCATTCTCATGCACTGAGTGGATAGGGTCTGGAATGGACTTGTACAGTGTCTTGGAGGCATATTCAAAAGTGAATTGGGTAATTATCTGAAGGGATGGGGGAGGGGAAAAAGCTGGCTTGCAAAGAATACTGTATCCAGTTCTGGTAGCGCAGTTAAAAGAAGGACATTATGAAGCTGGAGAGGATCGAGGACAGACTTGCTGGGTATGGAAGGTCTGAGTTATAAAGAAAGGCTGAATAGGCTGGGGCTTTTTTCACTTTTTGGAGTACAGGAGATTGAGAGGCGACCTACTAGAAATTTATAAAATAATGAGGGGTGTGGACAGAGTTAATGGTAGTTGTCTTTTCCCTAGGATGGAGGATTTCAAGTCTAGGGGCCATATTTTTAAGGTGAGAGGAAAGAGATTTTAAAAAAAGATGAAAGACAAATTTTTTTTTTACATAGAGGGTGCATCGTGTGTAGAATGAACTTCCTAAGGAAGTGTGGATGTGGGTACAATTACAATGATTAAAAGACATTTGGATAGGTACATGAATAGGAAAGGCTTGGAGGGATATGGGCCAGCAACAGGCAGGTGGGACTCGTTTAGTTTGGGATTATGTTTGGCATGGACTGGTTGGACCAAAGGGTCCGGTTCCGTGCTGTATGACTCTATGACAAGTCAGGGAGGATAAGAAACAAAGCTGCTCTGGCAGAGGGGCAGCACAAACAAAGGATAGAATGGCCTCATTTTGTACTATAACCATTCTAAGACTCTAATACATGTTCAAAATCAAATTACTAAAGATTGGAGAGCAGTTTGATGGATGCTAACTTCCATACTCTTTTCCCAACAGGTAACACTGTTTGGATTGTACATTTCTTTGGCCTTGACATGGTCTCAATACAAACAGCTTACGTTTGGTATTCATGGCCAATTCAGAAAGATGTACATGAAAATTTCAGCAGGTAGCCAAGTCAGATGATGTTATAGAAGGAAACTGGACAGTCTTGGTTATTGGACTATTTCAATGCTATCCTGACTGGCCTTCCATTCGACACCACTTGTAAATGTTAGCACACTTAACTCTGCTGTATCCTGCATCATGTTCTGCTCAGCCATTATCCCAGTCTTCACAGACATATTTTTGTTTCTGTCTCCCAATAACTTGCATCTAAAATTCTCAAATTAGTGATCAAATGGCTGCATAGCCATTTCCTTCTTTAATCATAATCATCTCAACCATACTTTTCATTAGTGTCACTGACTTCTGTTGCACATCCTGCCCCCATTATTGCAGTTATGTCTTAAAGCGCCTAGGCCAAGCAGCCTGGAATGCAACACAAACCCCTTCATCTCCCTCTCCTTATTTAAGGGCCTTGTTAAAATCCATCCCTGAATCAATATCCAATTTCCCCCTTATAGCAATCAAAAACCGTGAGATGCTCACACGGAAGATGCAATTCGACCAATGCTACACATCTCTGTTTGATAGAAGTATCTCTTTAAATAGTAAAGGAGCGAGGTAACATAGTGATACTATCACTGGACTAGTAATTCAGAAATCTAGACTAATGGTCTGGGGACATCAGCCTGAAGCCCAGCATGGCAGATGGTGAAATCAGAACTGCAAAAATAAAACCAAAATACAAAGTTTGCCCAATGGTGACCATGTAACCATGGTCAATTGTCATAAAACCTAAATAAAAACCGAAAGAACTGTGAATGCTGTAAGTCAGAAACAAAAACAGAAATTGCTGGAAAAGGTCTGGCAACATCTGTGGAGAGAAATCAGAGTTAACATTTCGAGTCCAGTTTTCTGAAGAAGGGTCACTGGGCCCGAAATGTTAACTCTGATTACTCTCCACAGACGCTGCCAGACCTGCTGAGCTTTTCCAGCAGTTTGTTTTTGTGTCGTAAGACCTATATGGTTCACTAACATACTTTAGGGAAGACACTTCGCTATCCTTACCTGTTCTGACCTACATGTGATCCCAGACCCACAGCAATGTGGTTGACTTTTAAGTGCCCTCTTGGCAGCTAGACCAGTCAACAAATACTGGTGTTGCCACATCACATAAATGAATAAAAACCAAAAAAAAACATTTTAATCAAGCCAACTGGCATCCGTTGCAAACCCACAAGGCTTGATTTAAAGATTTTACAAAAGGGCAGAGGTACAACAACTCTCGAACAAGTGTGTCACAATCTGCACTTAATAATAAGTTCAACACCTTTGGATTGTGAACTCACTCCCATTCCTTCCCTTTATTTTTTAAAGCTTTAGTTGTTCTCTGTCACCATCTCCTTTCTCCCCTATCCCAACCCCAGTGGGGCTGTCTGTTCTTTCCAGTCTGGCAGCTAGACACACAGTTGTTCTGCCATTCTCACATTCCGATCACTTAATCTGCTCTATCAACACCCTTTCTCCCCCAGCATTCCACTATTTCTCCTGCCCCAAACTACTGCATCAATGCTGCTTCCTCCACACTTCACATTAGCTCTGACGAAGAGTCATCTAGCCTCAAAACATTAGCTTGCTCCCTCTCCACGGACGCTGCCTGACCCGCTGTGATCTCCAGCAATTTTGTTTTCAGTATGCCACAATCAAGGCTACCTGAACTGCTACTGAAGCCACAAAAAGCAGTGGCAAATTACGGAGTTATCAAGATTTTGCTCAAGCATAGTGTTGCCCGAAGTTAGCTGTCATAGTCTAGTCGTTCACTGAAGTTCTACGTATCCAAAACTTGAACAGTTTATTTGCTGCCTTTTAGCTACAATAAGTCATTGGTTAAAGTTGCCCTATTCAATGTTGTTTTGCTTTTATGGCAGGAAGTTAGAGCATCTGTAATCTCAGGTCATGAGATGTATTTTGACTCAACCTCGAAGTTGTAGCCTTTCCTGCTCCCTAATCTCGAAGTTGCAGGCTTCTCCCTCTCCAGTCTGACAGCTGCTGCCTCTCCCCACTCCATAGCCTCCAGGTTGTAGTGTCGTATCCTTTGCCACCCTCCCAGTTGTGGCCTCTTCCACCATTCTAGACTTGGGTTCCCATTCAACATGCAGATTGAATCTGAAGCTGGAGTTCTGACATTGTGTGAAATCAAACGGTTTAGAAATGCTTGGGCTTTTGCAATCCTTTTTTAAATAACTTTCAAAACTGCTCCAGCTTTGCTGCACTTCTCCCAAGACCTCACACAGCACAGTTCAAGAAAGGAAACAGCAAGTGGAAGCATTTAAAACTAACAATCATGCACGGTACCAAAGCTGGTTGCACTTGGATTGAACCAGGGCAACCATCCTGGAATGGAGATAGTTTCAAAAGCTAGACTTGAAAATAAATATTTTCTTTTTGCCCATTGTGCATCCCATCCGTAATATCCCACAGCTTTTGTTTGAATGGGTGTTGGATATCAATACTTTCAAGTGCAATAATTCCAACTCATGTTGATAGAATAAAGACCAATACAGATGGCTGTTTTGTGTTGTACTTTCTATGCAATTGTGTGCTTTTCAAGAATTATGTGCCAAATCATGTATTTGTGAGAAATCAGAACACCATGAAGTCACAATTTGTCATTTAATTCACTGGAATTTGTGAAATTATGAAATCACGATGAACTGTTGCCCTCATCTCAATTCAGATTCTGAAGAGCTGAATCCAGAGAAAGCATAACACAAGCAAGTTTTGTTTTGCATTACAGGACAGCAATTTGCATTTATGCTTTGAGGGAGATGTATACAGCACACATGCAGACTGAATGTTGCATTATGGCAGAATGAAAAATGCGTTTTAAGATTAATGCAAATCATACACTGTGTTTTAACATTGTAATTTTCACCGCCAACAATCAAACCTCCAGTAACTGCAGAGTTAAAAAAACCAACAGATGGCTCACATTAGATAGTATTATTGGCATTTGTTAAGATCCCAGTTAATGCTAATACTGGACAAGTCAGATCCCAAAGGAAAACCTGGCTTGTCAGATCCAAACTTTTTTATTTTCTAACTCTATCTTCCAAGGAGATCAGTTATTGAACCAATTCACATTGGGCTGCCGGTTCACTGCTAACACACAAAAAAAATTATTAAACAAGATAGAAATCCAAATTACATTCCACTAGACAAAATGAAAGGTTGGAAAGATTTCATTGCAGGCATTAGAAAAAGATACAACAGTGCTCCTTGTATCCCCAAAATATCCTGATAAATACTCAAACCTAAGCGAAGACTCCTCACTATCTCCACACGATAGCTCCTTGCTCAAACTCAGGCTGAGACAGCTGCAATGTTTCCTTCTATCTGGCAGTCATCAGATTCTTTTTCCTTTAATTCTCTGTCCCTCCCTTAGCCGCCAAAAATAAAGTGCAAACTAAACTCACTATCAATTTATATTTCACAGCAAACACATCAGCTGCCTGCCTTCACCCTTGGCACATCTGCACATAGACTGACTGACTTTCTGGATTGCTTTATGTCTTACATACTGGATGACGGTCAGTGGGCAACAGTACAACTTTTTTTTTCACGGCACTGAATTGTTAACCTCCCCAGCTCTCAAGTCAAGGTTAAAAAACCTCATTAAAATGCATGTAAATAAAACAGAATTTCAGATGCCTCAGCACCAAGTCCCAAAGTTTAAAAAAAAACCTTCCCCTTCATTCCACATGAAAAACAAAGCATGGTTTCAACTTAAAGTTATACATTGTTCTAAACACAATCGTTCAGGTTCTCACAGCCATTCTGTATCTTTCTGTTTGGCTGTAGTAATTAAAGTTTCAAAAATTCAGGTGTTAAATTAAACTTTTATTAAATTGACCTTGAAGAAAGAAAGAAATTGCATTGATTTGTCAACTATGAAGACCTCACAAAATTTCAATGAACTAATGATTGCATTTTCAGTCAGCTTTTGAGCAATTTCGTTGTGAACATGGGTGGACAAAACAAAACTGCAAGATAAATAAAATGGCATAGATTAAGGACTGTTTAACAGGCAGAAAACAGAGTGCTTCATTCTCACATTGGAGGGCTGTGATTAGTGGGTACCACAAGAAACAGCATTTGGGCCCCAGCTACTCACATGTATCAATAATTAGATGCGGGGATCCAAAATAGTATTTTCAAGTTCACAGATGACTAAAAGCGAGGTGGGAGGATATACTGTGAGGAAAATGCCAAGTGGTTTCAAGAGGATTGGGCAGACTTCATGAATGGGTAAGAACATGGCAGATAGAAATATAATGTGAACAAATGCAAAGTTATCCACTTTCTTGGAATAAACAGTTGTTCAGAGTATTTCATAAATGGTGAGAGATTAGACAGTTTAGATCTACAAAGGAACCTGGGGTGTCCTCATCAATAAGTTACCCCAGGCTAATACACAGGTGCAGCAAGTTATTTGAACATAGGAGTAGCAAAATCTTCTCAACTGTAAAAAGCCTTGGTTAGAGCACACCTGGAATACGATGTACTGTTTTGGTCTTCTTTGGAAGGATATTATTGTCATGGAGGGAGTGCAGCAAAGATTCATCAGACTTGGTCCCAGGATGATGGGACAGAGACTGAGAAAACTGAGCCTGTGTCCTCCAGAGCTTCCTAAGACAGAGGAGCAGAAGTTGGCTATTTGGTCTGAGTTTGCTCCATCATTCAATGAAACCTTGGCTGATTTAGTAATCCTCAATTCCATTTTCCTGCCTTTCCCCTTATTAATTAAAAATCTGTCTCAGTCTTGAATATTCTTAAAGACACAGACTCGACGACCTCTGTGGTTAAGAATTCTACAGATTCACCACCTTCAGAAGGAAATTCTTCCTCATCGGTCTTAAATTGTCACCCTTACTCTAAAATTATATCTTCTGGTCCTAGGCTATCCCCTAAGAACATAAAACATCAGAGGATGTAGATATGGCTAACTTGACAACCCAGAACTTCACTTTCCTGCCTTTTCCTCATGATCCTCTATTCCTTTACTGATTAAAAATCTCTCAACCTTTAATAGATTTAACGACCCAAACTCTGCAGCCCTCTGTGGTGAAGAATTCCACAGATTCACTACCGTCAGAAAAGAAATTCCACCTCACCTGTCTTTACAACCCTTTATTCTGTGATTATGGGCTCTGGTCCCAGACTCTCCCTCAAGACAGGAAAAAACCATTCAGCATCAATCAGCATATCTTTCCTTAGATAAGCGGCCTGAAGTGTTCAGAGTGTTCCAGCTGTGATCTGATTAGTGTCATGTATAGCTTTAGCAAAACCTCCCAACTTTTATACTCAATTCCCTTTAAAATAAGTCAGTCCACTCGCCTAACCTGTCTATATCCCTCTGCAACTCTTGGTGTCATTCTCACCACTTGCCTTCCCACCTATTTTTGTGTCTTCTTTAAACTTGGTTATAGTTCATTTCCCTCATCCAAATTATTTTAATGGGAATGAAATGTAAAAATTGGGTTGTCATGTTAAAGCCATACACTAGTCAGACCACAGCTGCAATGCTGTGATCATTTTTGGTTCCCTTATCTAAAGAAAGATTTACAGGCATTGGAAATAGTTCAGGCAAGGCTCTCTTAGCTGATTCCAGATAAGAAGAGATTGTCTTCTGAGGAGAGGAGAGGTTGAGTAGGTTACACTTGTACTCACTGCAGTTTAGAAGAATGAGAGGCAACCTTATTGAAACAAATAAGATTCTGAAGAAGCTTGACAAGGTAGATACAAAACTTTAGAGTACCTTCCTAATTGATGAAATGTGGGTATTAATAGCGCATTTCTTGAGCAGTAAAATATGTACTTACAAAATGAAATGTAACTCACAATCTAGTACTGGCAAAAAAGAATGAACTTGACTTTACTCAGCACTATTCATGTGCTCTGTATGCTTTAATAAACCAGCTGTGATTTTCTTAATGTTGTATGTATGTCATACTGGTAAGCAAATGAGGCAGCCACTGCACATAACAATGGCTCACAAAAGCAAATGAGATGACTTAGTTAAACTGGTGGTCTTGACGAAGCAAGAACTTTTGGCCCTTTGAACAATAATGCAGGATATTTGCATCCACTTGAACAAACAGATGAGATCATGCTTTGACAATTCAGCCCTCACTCAAAGCTGCACTGAATTATTAACTCCTGCTCATGACCGAGGCTCCAAGATGAGAAAGCCAATAACTCGAGCAAAACTGGCACTAATTTCTTTTTTTGTTTTCACTCCAATTATGTTTAATAACTGCAAACAAACTAACAAATTCAACTGAGATAACAAGGTGTAGAGCTGGATGAACACAGCAGGCCGAGCAGGAAAGCTGACGTTTCGGGCCTAGACCCTTTCTGAAGAAGGGTCTAGG
>NC_063335.1:18538600-18563540 GCF_021869965.1 Rhincodon typus
GCAGCTCCTACTCTCTCTAACGAATACAACTGTTAGCTTAACATTTATTAAACATGCTTGTGCTCGTGAGCAAGGAAGACAAACAAAAAACTGGTCAGAAACAAAAACATACTTCCAGTAACTAAAACAGCAAAGACTGCAGATGTTGGAAGTCAGGAACTCTGGGAAAACTCAGCAAATCTAGCAGCATCCATGGAGAGAAAGCAGAGCTAATGTTTCGGGTCCAGTGACCCTCATTCATAATGAAGTGAGAGATCAGACTCTTCGTCCTTCAGGTCATGACAATGTTGTCTCAGCAAAAACAGACAAAGTGAAACCACAACGTCAGGAACCCAGGTTCAATTCCACCCTCGGGCAACTGTCTGTGTAGAGTTTGCACATTCTCCCCAGTCTGCGTGGGTTTCCTCCCACACTCCAAAGATGTGCAGGTTAGGTAAACTGGCTGTGCTAAATTACCCCATAGTGGCCAGTGACAACAAGGTGCAGAGCTGGATCAACACAGCAGGCCAAGCAGCATCATAGGAGCAGAAAGGCTGACGTTTCGGGCCTAGACCCTTCATCAGAAAACGGTGTCCAGTGATGTGTAGATTGGGTGGATTCCATGGGAAGTGTGGGGTTGGAGGGATAGGGTAGGGGGGGTGGCTCTGAGTGGGATGCCCTTCGGAGGATCAGTGTGGACTCAAAGGGCCGAATGTCCTGCTTTCATACTTTAGGGGCTCTAGGATTCAAATGAGAACGGTCCAATGGGATTCATCAATTTGATGCTGCTGCAGTTAAAAACAAACAGTAAGACTTTACATTGAACCCAGTTTAATTATTCGTAGAATTGCTGGGAAACAATGACCATGCCAAGGATTCACCAATATCTTCAATATGACATAATCAAAAGTAAAGCAAGGTCAGCATCCTAGACAGTTACATTTACAGGTTGTGTCACTAAGCCTGATGCAGCAGGAAAAATCTGTGTTTTAATAAGAATGTGCCTAGGCACTAAGTTTAGAATTAGAAAAGCCATTTAATTAAAATGTGTAAAATTCTTAAAAGACCTGTCAGAGTTGATGCAAAGAGGTTGATTTCCCTGAGCTGAGGGAATCTAGAGCACAGAATCACAATCTTAGAATAAGGAGACAAGAGTCAGAGAGCCATAGATATATACAGCACAGATACAAATGCTTCAGTCCACTCGCCCATGCCGACCAGATATCCTAAATTAATCTAGTCCCATCTAACAGCATTTCGTCCGTATTCCTTTAAACCCTTCCTGTTCATATACTCATCCAGGTGTCTTTTAAATATTGTAATTACACCAGCCTTCACCACTTCCTCTGGCAGCTCATTCTATACACATGCCACCCTCTGTGAAAATGTTGCCCCTTAGATTCCTTTTAAATCTTTCCCTTCTCATCTTAAACCTATGCCTTCTTGCTTTGGACTCCCATACCCCGCAGAAAAGACCTTGTCTATTTACCCTATCCGTGCCCCTCATGATATTATAAACCTCTTAAGGTCACCCCTCAGCCTCCGATGCTCCAGGGAAAATATCCCCAGTCTATTCAGTCTCTCCCAATAGCTCAAACCCTCCAATCCTGGCAACATCCTTGTAAATCTTTTCAAGTTCAACAACATCCTTCCTATAGCAGGGAGACCGGAATTGCACGCAGTATTCTAATAGTGACCCAGCCAATGTCCTGTACAGCTGCAACATGACCTCTCAATTCCAATACTCAATACACTGACCAATAAAGGGAAGCATACCAAACGCCTTCTTCACTATCCTATCTACCCGTGACTCCACTTTCAAGGAATTATGAACCTGCACCCTTTGTTCAACAACACTCTCCACGACCTTACCATTAAGTGCATAAGTCCTGCCCTGATTTGCCTCACCAAAATGCAGCACCTCACATTTGTCTAAATTAAACTTCATCTGCCACTCCTCGGTCCATTGGCCCATCCGATCAAGATCCCATTGTACTCTGAGGTAACCTTCGCTGACCACTATGCCTCCAATTTTGGTGTTATCTGCAAACTTAGTAACTATACCTCCTACGTTCACATCCAAATCATTTATATAAATGATGAAAAGCAGTGGGACCCAGCACTGATCCTTGTGGCACACCATCTGAAAAGCAACCCTTCACCTCTGCCTTCTACTTCTGTTCCATGTGATCTAACCTTGCTAACCAGTCTACCACAAGGAACCTTGTCGAATGCCTTACTAAAGTCCATACAGATCGCATCCACCGCTCTGCCCACATGGATCCTCTTCGTTACTTCTTCAAAAAACTCACTCAAGTTAGTGAGGCATGATTTTCCACGCACAGGGCCATGTTGACTATCCCTAATCATCCTTGCCTTTCCAAATACATGTAAATCCTGTCCCTCAGGATTCTGTGTAACAACCTGCCCACTACCAATGTCAAGCTCACCGGTCTATAGTTCCTGGCTTTTCCTTACCATCTTTCTTAAATAGAGGCACCACGTTAGCCAGCCTCCACTCTTCCAGCGTCTCACCTGTGGCTATTGATGATATAAATATCTCAGCAAGGGGCCCAACAATCACTTCCCTAGTTTCCCCACAGAGTTCTAGGGACGCCTGATCAGGTCCCAGGGATTTATCCAACTTTGTGTTTTAAGACATCCAGCACCACCTCTTCTGTAATACGTACATTTTTCAAGATGTCGTTATTTATTTCCTGAAGTTTTCCATCTTCCATATTCTTCTCCACAGTAAACACTAACGCAAAATATTCGTTTAGTAGCTCCCCCATCTCCTGCAGTTCCATACATAGGTGGCCTTGCTGATCTTTTAAGGGGCTCTATTCGCTCCCTAGTTACCCTTTTGTCCTTAATGTGTGTGTAGAATCCCCTTGGATTCTCATTAATCCTATTTGCCAAAGCTATCTCATGTCCCCTTTTTCCCCTCCTGATTTCCCTCTTAAATATACTCCTAATGCCAAATATGAGAAATTTCTTCATTTGGCAGTCTGGGAATCATTGGGCAAATTCACTAAGCATGCACAGCTCTCTGGAATAAGTAGATTCAAGGCTGAGATTAATAGATTTTTGGGCACAGTAGGAATCAAAAGATGCGGAAACAAAGTGTAAAATTAGTCACTGTAGCAATTCATCCACAACCTTACCGAATGGTGGAATAGGCTTTATTGAATCATTTGACTTTCTCCTGCTTTTGTATTATACTCAAAAATAATTCAGTAGTTTCATCCAAAATGATAAACTCTCATCCCAAACTGACAGAAGTAATAAATTGGAATAAATACTCTGGCTATTTTGTATAGCAGATCATGAAAACCTGAGGGCTGTACAGAGATCGCCACAACTACCTGAAATTATCCTGTATTTTTGTATTAAATTGTCAGATGTGGCTCAGCTGAGTAACATCCTTGCTTGAATCACAAGATTGAGAGTACAAGTTCTAATTCGGAGACTTGATCACAAAGTCTAAGCTGACAACCCTCTCTCAGCTGACAGGGTGCTGCACTGCTTAAGGTGGCACGGTTAGGATGAAGCAAGCTGATACCACGTGACTTCAAGCAAATGTAAAAGATTCCTTAGCATCATTTGGTGTTTCGGAAAATCCTTCAGCCAACACCTAAAACAGATGATTTAGTTATTATCATATAAGCTTCTGGAATGTCACTTTACACAAATTGGTTTCATTGCCATATAATCATAACTGAATATCAAAAGTACTTCACTAACTGTAAGCAGCTTTGGGAGGCCCCAACAGCATGAAAGGTGCTAAATAAATGCAACTTTTAAAAAAAAACCTTTTGAAAAATGTTTAGGCACTTCTTAGATAGAAACTGGAATTGGCTCTGAACTGGAAAGGGCTCTGAACTGGAAAGAGAGATAGAAAACTTGAACTTCTTTCTAAAAAGGATGAAATGTGGAAAAGCACAGTTTAAAGACCGTTTCTTTCTGTTTTCTTGTATTTTTGGATTGTGAATTAAATAGGATAAAGGACTATTTTAAAAACCAACGATTGCAAAAAATTATTGCGCTTTTAAAAATCAAGTTATCTGACACTCGCTGTAAATGCTGTTCACAAAGATATTTGTTCAAGCCGTGGGGGAGATTACAACTGAGAAGCTGGAGTCAGGAGGTATGTACAAAAGGAGATATAGACAGTAACAAGAAGCTGATTGGTCTGTGGAGTGGTGACTAGTCTTTGATGACAAAGGCCTTTTGCCTGCCAACAAATCCATCAAATCTCTGAAAAGGAAGGATCCATCCTTTTCTCTGCCTCAGGAACTCCTGAAGCCTGAAGGAAGCCAGTTTATTTCCCCTCATCAGGTGCTACAAACTATGGCTTTTAAGCAGTAAGTCAGAGACGTGAACTAGTTCTTCTGTGCCTTCTGCAGCAAACCCAAGTACCTGCAGACGGAAGATCAAGAAGCAACAGATCCTGACAAGCCAAAAGTATCATCTGTGAGCCCTGTTGAATGGAGCCATTGAACTACTTTCCCAAGCCGTTCCTACACCCACAAACCCATGCCTTTTCTAGCGTCTTTCTATTTTGGTATGCAGTGGTAGTTTTATAAGGAAGGTTAGAGTTTTAACTAGTGGATTTATATGTTGATGGTTCAGAACTGCAGCTGTAATGATTTGTAATAATCAATCATTCTTGGTAAATACATAAACCTTGTCCATGCTTTCTGTCAATCTGAGTTTAAAAGACAGGTAAATTGGCAATTTTGCATACTTGGATAAAATCGGTAACTTTTGTGATGACTCCAGCGAAAGCAGGGCTTGATTTCCAGCATACTACCCCAGTGAGGTGCAATAATAGAAATGTAAAGGGTTCTGGAGACTAAAATTAAGACAGTTGAACAGACAATTACTATGGTGGGATGAACTAAACAAGAAATACTACAAATAAGATCAAGTTGCCTTATCTCTGTCTAATTCTCATCTGTTGGGAAAATTTTATGGATGGTGGAGTCACCCTTAAAATCAGAGGACAGCTAATGTAATCCTAACAGCATATGGCAACAGTGCCCACAACTGAGGCTTTAAGCAGCCCGCTGGACAAGATGAGTGCAGGCATCTCACAGGGGGAGGGGTTCCTTGACAGAGAGGACAGTGGGAGGCAGCAATGCGTGGAAGATGGGAAGGTGACCTGCTAGGCTCCCTGCCACTCCCAGAACCCTACCCACCAGTATCAAAGTGGATGTCAGATCGGAAACAGCACTTAAATGGAATATCATTGCCCACTATTAGAGTAGGAGTGAACAGCAAGTTCTGGACCTCCCCTGTTTCTTCTCAAGTATGGAAAGGAGTGGGTAATGGGGGCAGGGGTGGCAGCAGATCGACCCCAGAGGAATTTTAGAGCCATCCATCCATCCTGTCTGCAAACCCACAGGTCCACTTTTTATAGAGACTGAACCTATGTTTGAGGCCACTGTAATCTGCCAAAGTTGGGTCTACTTCTGAGGTCAGTCGTTCCATACATGCAGAGGGAAAATATATCAATTGGGAAAAGGTAAGAAAACATCCAGGTCACCAAAAAACAGATCACATAACTTGATTTATCATTGTGAAATAACAAACAACTTCAGAAAAATGTCATAAGTGCAGAGGTATTTTGGAAGAGATTGTTATATTCTTAAGTAGAAATTTACTAAAAATGTAAGTCCAAAAACTTTGGAACCATTGGTATGAATTTCATTTCTATTTGTTGACTAAATTTTGCCAAAATATCAACTTAACATTGTTACTGAAAACATTTCAGGCATTCGGCCATGCCTTTCAAGATACTCTTTAAACTTATTGCTCAAAAGGAAAACACTAACAATAGGTTGTAGTTATAATTGATGTCATAAGCAGTACGTTTCCACTTTCTCTTAAGAGTTTAAACTGGCCTAGATAGTTTTTGTTGTCTTTAGTTCTTTGCTCTCCAATATATAAACTGGCAGTAATACAAATTGAGAACTTCTTTATCTTGTTTAGTCATATTTATGCTGGGCATTCAACTTCCTTCTGCTAGGTTTCTAAAAGATTTTACTATAAAATTTACTATGGAAGAGGAAATCTTGGGCTGCTGCGGGCAAAACAAAATTAATATTATAGTATTTTCAGTGATTAAATATTTTAATATTGGGTTGGGCTTGATTCCACATCAGCTAGGCAGCGGCTAATGAATTGGCACTCAATGTAAATATGACCTTCAGCACAAATTTCTTCATCTTAACAGTGAAATATTGCAAATATCTTTACAAGTATCAAATCTCTGATAATGTTATGATTAAATTTATACTGGAGGAAAAATCATGAGTCAATGTATTTCTATACTTAAAATGTAAAAGAACATTGGACTGGATGATTTGAGAGATATGTCATTCTTAACAAATTTTCAGAATTTTGAAAAAAAGCTAGAATTTTTGAAACTGCAATACTAAATGTATGCCACATTTCTATTTCTCAAAAAAGAAACTTGCTTTAACAAACAATTGACTTATCACTGCAAACCTCTGCAGTAAATATATTTTCTCCCCTTAGTTTTTTATTAGTTTATTATAATAAGAAATCAAGTTACACAATCTGCTCTTTTGCTGATAGATTTTCTCCCCACTTTCTCCCAGTTGACAGTTTTCCTTGGTTCTAGAATTCATATCCTCTGCAGTGCTGCTAACAATAGTGCAGATTGCATCAGACTCTACCATGTGCAGCAGAGGAACACAGAAAAGCCAGGAAATTATTAGTAGGTACATGAGAGACTGCTTTATTTGGCTCATCTAAAAATAGAAGGCAAATGGCACAGCCTCGTCAGAAATCTGCAGGAGAAGCAATCGATAGGCTGAGCACATGATAAAACTACTCCAGTTCTTGGATCGACAATCGACAGCTGAAAGGCTATTTTTTGCTATGGTTGACTAAATATGGTCAGGGAGGGAGTGATACTGGAGAGCCTGGTTGCTTGGCAGTGCATGTTTCAAATGCTTAGCTGACTATAAAGCTACAGCAGTTTCATTTTTTTCTTCCGAGTATAAAATGTGTCCAGCAGCTTCGCGTGTATGGAAGCACTGACCTCAGTAGCAGACCTGACCTCTAAAGGACCACAGTAGTCTCGAACAGATGTTCGATCTATACGTAAAGGCAGAAGTGAGAAGTGACGCAGTGCAGCGTCGAAGCAGGCAGAAGATCCATCTTTCCAACTAAAGTGCCGAACCTTTCTCAGCATCTCTTTCTCTCTCCCTTTCTCTATATCTACTTCTCAGCCTCTGATAATCACCTGAACAACCACCCTGCAGTGTTCAACTTCTGACAGGGCAAGCGAAAGGTATTTGTTTCCCAATAATGCAGGCAGAGCTGTATAGTTTTTTTTTAAAAAAGCTGTTAAGGCTTGTACAAATTGCCCATTTAAATTTTTTTAACTGCATTAATAGTGGAATCATTCTGCATTTTTTTTTACATCAGTGTCTAACTGATTTCTACTTTTACCCAGCAAAAGATGGACCGATTTAACAGCAGCAAATACTTGTGGATGAATGATTGTGTCCCTCCTTGTTAATTTGTTCAACTGCAAAATACTGCATGTTTCTAACAAACCTATTTTGCATTGTAGTGTCAAAGTCATTATATGGGAAGGAAGTTAATATGGTGCTGTCAGTGGCAGATTTTAACTATGTGCATGTGTCCTAAAAATGTCCTCCCTGATCAAGTACAAATGTGAAGCTGTAAGTTTAATTGTATAAGATTTGGATCGAGTTTAAAACACTTTAAAAATGAGTTTCCAAGTCAACAGTAATAGCAATCTGAAACAAAATTGGACTTTAAACAGAAGACTGTGGGCAGGAACCTGCATTAATGTTGAACAATAATTGGTCGGAATTTTTTTTTAAAAATCAGAGTTTATATGCATGAAACTAACAGATAGGGCTGTGATAGGAACAATCTATTTTAAATACGCAGACTGCCTACTGGATTTTTAAAAAATGCTGCAGTGCTTTGGCTTCCCTGTGAACTACAACACAGATTTGTTCAATCACTGAACTTATTTTAAAAAAATACACTGTGCTGCATGAATTTAGTTTCAATGCTTATCCCACCTTTGGTAAAATTTTCTGAATGTGATACCATTATACAACCAAGTGTAAAATATTTAGATAAATAATACATCTAAAAACACTATGCCACAGACAAAGCACTCTTAACAGTTTAATGGCTAATAAATTTCAAGTATGCCTGAACTGTACATTGAACATTAGCATCACTTTATAATTTTATTTCTTTCACGTGATTACTGCAAAAAAAATTACTTCAATAGACTTGTTACTTGTGTATTCGAAGGAAAAATATAACAGCACGCTGCTTATTTCATGTTTTTATGTTATTGTTATGGAAAGCCTGGAATAGATGCATGCTTCTTGCACCGCCCTCTTCCGCACTCCCAAAGAAGTGATTGTACAGGAAAAAGTGCAATATTAAAGAAATGTCGAGTAAGCATCAAATTTCCCTGCAACATCTAATTCGCTTGTAGCCTAAATCCCAAACACAACTAAGTTCTGATTCCATGTGACCATTTCAAATATTACCAGCAACAACATATTGTGAGATGTTTGAAGCCTGACATCACGGATATGAGGCAAACAGAAAAATTGAACAAAAATGGACTGATTCTGTTCCTTATTAACAGCAAAAGATCAAAGACGGGTTTCTCAAAGATATCATTCTACAAACTCCGAGAGGATTTTTTAAAAAATTCTGCATACAGATTCTGCCATATGAATACAGTGACAGTGAATGTTAAGAAGAAAAATAAGTTGATAACAATTAAGTAAGTTTTGATGTCTTCAAACAAGGCCACATAATAAGTGGAACTTTAAAATGCATTAAAAAGGATAAAGCTAATTTCTGCACCAAGTGGTACTCAATTTTGGAGATATAGACAATAGAAAATGAACTACAGTTGCTGGGATTTGATTTTGAATTTGTGAAAGTTAATTTCTTCACGTTAAATTTTTCAGGTAATAGACAAAATTACTTTGGGGCAAGTTGCTTTTTTTTTGAAAAAAACTATACTTTCTGTCCCATTTCTGCCTTGTAATGTGCAGCTTATTCTCAAGATTGGTTAATAGTATTTAAAAACTGACCTAATTCTGCTTCAGCAAACAGGTGAATCTTACAACAAGATGCATTGTTTTTAAGCATTCATATCCAAGACAGATGAACTGCAAAGGTATTTCCTGCCTGGAACACATACTTCTTTATATACCCATATGATCCTAAAAAACTATGGAATGTAAAGAAGTATGTATTTCTGGTGGGCAATGAACAACCATGAAGAACATAAAAGGCACATAAAGCGGACCAAAACATACAATGGAAAACATACAAGGCACTTGCATGGCTGTTGTGTAAACAAGATCTGCTATAGTGCTCATTTATCAAAATTCTAAATACAATTTCTATATAAACAAATGGATGAAAAAAAGATGACTGGTCTTTAATGTATGAGCTTTGGAAAACTATTAATGGCACTATTTAATCTGTTAGAATGATGAAAGTATCAGAGCTTTTCACAGATGCTGTGATTAACAAGTGAGATGTTCCCTATTTTAATTCCAAAACATTCACTACACTTTTGGAACATTATTAGACAGTTTATGTTTTAAGAGCCATACACTAAAAATAGGCACAACAGAAATATGTTAATTTAAGTACCACACTTTAAACCCAGCCATAAGATTGCCCTGGGTTATGCAAGTTGTACAAGTAATTGAAGACTGCAGCTACGATTATGATGAGATATACAAATTTATTATACTCCTTAAAATTATACAAAATCAAGAATCAGAAATATTAAAAATTAGATGTCTGAACACAAAATCCAGAACTGGAAACGTGCAGTCTCTTTTAAAGTTAACTTGGCTGCTATATGTGAAATGAAACAACCAATGGGCTTTAAATTTTAGCAAGTATTAAAAAGGAAGAATGCAATTTCAGTACCATCACTCTCAAATTCCACAGAAAATGCAACACTGAGAAACAGGGCAAAACAGACCTTACACTTTTAACCAACTGACAAACTATGTACTGGACAGTGACACATTGATCATTGTAATATTTGGATACAGTGCTCTTTTAGTTCCCATGCCTTTTAAGTTGGTTTCTTTCTTGCTTGTTAAATACTTAGAAAGACTTTGCCCCTTCTTTACAGCACACATGGAAAATATGACTTCAAAAATTTAGAACATAATCACAACATGAAAATCAGTAATTCAGTGGATAAAATGAAATGATTTTCAAGTCAAATTACATTCACAGGCTATAACATACTTAGCCAATTCAGTGTAATGTACCATTACATGTCAATTATTATTCCAGTAGAATTATAAATTTTACAGCTTTAAATTAAAAATTATGGAAGAATGCTTGTTTGTGTTTTAAGAACTGTGATATAATGTTCCAAACGTGCAATGAATGCTTTGGAACTAAAATAGGGAAAATACCAAATCAAAGCATCTGTGAAGAGCTGTGGCATTTTCACTACTTTAACAGATTAAATAGTAACTTGAATAGTTTTGCAAAGCTCATACATTGAAAAAAAATTCCAAAATGTAAACAGCACTGCATTTTGAGGAAAGCCATAGTGTGAACATACCACTGTTGATGATATTGTATCATTTCTCAGTTTTTAAACTGCATGTTAGATTCATGACAGACACCTGCAATCCTAATTTTGAAAGTTGAACAAAATGTTGCAAAAGATTGACTATGTGTATTTGCAATATATATTTTAAACTAAATTCCCCGTACATCCTTACGCACAGAAATTAACTCTACAATCTCTGAAAATTTAAAAACTTCCCATCAAATTACCTTGCATGTTAATTACTTGAGGGATTCAAATACCATGCAAGGTAGACTTCCATGTGTTCTTCCAGTCTCAAATTATTATTTCCAGAAGGTGAAAATGCAACTTCACATTTTCAGAGAAATGTTTGAAATTGTTAAATGTTGTTGCCAAATCCATTAAAATAATAAGGGCTCTGCAGTCTTAAAACCAAAAGATTTTAATAGCAATTTGGTTCAGTTGCAGCAGGATAAGATTCTTTAAATGGTGTAACATATTGTATTGTTCCAATTCGTATTTTTCAAAGCCCATTCAGGAATTTTCATTAAACTTCGCTTAAGTCCCATTAACAAAAAAAGGAGCAGATACAGCTTTTTGTCCTCCCTCTATTTTATGTCATTGACAATGTAGACCTTTCCAGGCCATACTTGCCTGCCAACTAATCTGATTGTTCATAGCTCACATATCAACAAAAACGTGGAATGCCAACTGCTGCCACTGACACAATCACATTTTAGAACACTACTGTACAGTACAACCTACTGTTAACAGAGACATGAGACTGTTAACTTGATAAACACTTCATACCCAGTAAAGTATGCTCCTCAATAAAATATCCACACTAAGTACTGCTCCAAGTTTGTCATATCAACCTTCACAGAAGAATACTGCAAGAATGTGTCATTAAACAACTACGTCGCAAGCCAACTTCTCTTAATACTTAAGTCAATGAGGCAGAGTACTTAAGCACACTGGGTAAATAGTATTAAACAAGTGCATAATAATGACTGACCCACCTACCCAAGCACTGGAGTAAAATTTCAAGACCCTAATAAGCAAATGCTAAGAACATCTAAACGCAGACTTTTTCACCCTTACAGTCCTGTTAACTGGAGTTTATTTGTGCAAGACTACGTGCACTCTGGATAAATATACTAAAATACCAAATAGAGAGCAAAATTATATTGTTACAAACTAGTTCTAAAATATTAAACAGCAAAGAATTCTGTGCTGAAGTACTCATCAGCTTTCTACAATTAGTTACATCCATTTCATTTAATTAAGTGTATGTTTGATATTCTCTAAAGCTTCATAGTAAATAAGATATTATTTGTAGGAATTTACTTCATTTAGTAATGCAACACAATTCTGAACACTGCTCGGGTGAATTTAACAAAAAGAACTGCTCATACCAGAGGATTCTACTGCATCAGAAAAAGAACATAACATTGACTTTACTGCAGAGGTACTAGAAATTCATTCTAACTGACCACACTGGTTGAAAAAAATAGATTCAAAACCTCAAACACAAACAGAAATTGCTGCAAAAACCTGAAACATTAACTCTGCTTTCTCTCGACAGATGTTGCCTCGCCTGATGAGTTTTTCCAGCAATTTCTGTTTGTGTTTCTGATTTCCAGCATCTGTAGTTCTTTGGGGTTTTTGTTCAAAATCTTTCTAAAGCTCTGGCTGTGTTCAAGTCAAAATAACAAAAATTACTTTTTTATTGGTATGTAATCCAAAACATACAGAAAACTACAAAATGAAATTTGAAAGATCACAAAATTACAGGAGTTAGTTTGGTGAATGTGTTTGAATGACTGGGGCATTCATATTTTGGGATAATTGACTGCTTTATTGCTTAAATCAAGGATCCAAAACATAATACCTCTTTGCCCGACCAGCTTGATTCAGTCAAGCTAAAGCAATTTTAACATTTGATGAATCTTTGTAATTCAAAAAGTTTTCAGACATCTGTCTGACATGATGAACAGATGTTGACATTCAAGTATTACATTGCGTGTTCCAATGTGTCTTCATGCCCAGATATGGCCATTGCGTTTAAGTGTACAGCTCTTCAAACAGACACTCGGAAGTCAAAGCTATCCAAGAACAGTACCACAGTGAATATTAATAGCACCAATGTCCAGCAGACTTTGTTACTACTGTTCCAACTCCATTTCACCTGTATCAACTGGCAGTAATATCTTGCCAAAGACTGCATTTAACACGTGTACATCTTACCAAAGCAGAAAACAACTCCAAAAGACTTGGACATCGGATGTTATGATTTACACAGGACATGACATATTTATTTATCTTGTCAAAAATAAAATTAAGTGAGCCAAAGAACCACCACTGATAAGGCTGTTTGAATAAAATTAATTTCAAGGCCAATATAAACACAGCTTCACCAAAACGTGATTGGGAGAGTGAAAAGAGAGTAGAGAGCAGGATAAACCATTAAAAATGAAAGTGAAATTAAAGCTAACGGTCGTTATCGTAACAAATGATGGAACAGATTCAATAGGCTTCTCCTCATTTTATTTATATTCTTAAATTCTTGAAGTGAAACATATACTTTTGTAAGGCAGTAATATTAATTATAAAAGTAGCTGGATATTTATGATTTTTAGTAACATTCATCAATTATATTAAAACAGTTGTGTAATAGGATTGTATGGACATTGAAATGAAATTGAGGAAGAAGCTGGAAATAGAACTTTGAGCATAAGTATCACCTCTGAAGCAAATATTTAAGGCATTTTGTCACTTCAACATGTTACTTCCTTCCCTCTGAACATCTCAAAATTCTCACTGCTGGCTGTGCACTTTTCCAACTTGTATTCCAAGACACAAATCAGGAAACTCAATATAAATGCAAGTTGTCAAAACTGTGTCACCAAGTCCTACAATACCTCGGTTCTTGCATTGTCACAGATTTTCTAATTTACTTTGTCTACTCACCCTTTATTTTTAAAAATTCAATATTAATTTTGCATATTTGATTGAAATAATTTTTCAAATGTTTTTATACATTCTTCAAACATGAATGTTATAATTTCTTTGACTGATTAAAAACAAGATTTTCTTCTCCAGTATAACTTCCTTCTTTAATCAAAGCACCTTTTGGAAATTAATGTGATAAATGCAAAAGTGACACGAGTACTCTTCCCTTCTAAATCATCCTCGGTAGAATTAGGGAACAAAAAATTTCAGAAAAAAAAAGAAATCTTTTACAGGCAAAAATTTTAGAGGAAAACTAAGTAACAAACATTCAAAGCCAATAAGATTGAGTATACCGTGTTCACAATTAACGTGAGCGATACCATTTCAATATTTTGATTAAAACACCAACTTTTTCACAGTGGAAATACACGGAAAATAAAATTGAAAAAAAAGAGTACATGGAAATGCTGCTACTTGAGAGAGATTTTCACTGGCCAATGCTTTGCTAAAGCTGGTAAAATGGAACCAAATCAACTTTTCAATGGATTTGGTCCCCTTCAACCAGCTGTAGCTATGCATTGATCACAACTAGGAGGAAGAGAGAAAACAATACTTACCTACTTCCATCACCACAGGTATGTTACCAATTCATCAACCCAGACACCTTGGTTAGATTATGAATTATGCAATGTACAGTATTTTTGAAAGTTTGACTTTGACAAAGATAACCAGGCAAACCACTAAGATAGGAGATAACTTCAAACTTGAAAATTTTGTCCTTTAATTTCACTTCAATTAGTATGTCTGTATATGTATTTGTATTGAAAGTACACTGTATTGTTGCATTGTAATTTAACTGAAATGAACTGTGGAGTTAAAATTTAGGGCATGAAACGGTTTCACCAAATGCCATTGTGAACAATTCAAAATTGTTGCTGTATTCCATAAAGAAAAAGGAACTTAAAATAAAATCACAACTTGAAGTTTTTACAAGGTATTAAAGCTTTTTTTCAATTAGTAAGTGTCATGTAAATCATGCTATTGTTTAAAAAGAATGAAAACTAACAGAAAAGGCCATATTGACAGTTCAACACACAGGGTGCAAAGTATGTAACCTGAAATCTGTACACTGGACTTAAAATGACTTGATAGCTCCAATAATTTGACTAATTTATAGAAATAATCATATAACCGATTTTAAAAAACTGACCTGATTCAGGAAAAAAATTCCCATAACATACATTTGGTTCCAAGTATAGTCAGCTGTCAGAGTTAACATATTAATAATACATTATAGCATTCAGTATCAGTTACAGATTTTGATTTAGAAAATCTGCTTTTGATTTAGAAAGTTACACATATTACTCACTAAAATGTTAGACTGCATCGAGAACAGTTAAATTCAATCTCTCTGCCAAAAACATACACTACATGAAATTTAAAATTCTGCTCCCTTCACTGAAACAATGTATTCAGACACAGTATAAGATAAACAAAGATAAAACATATTGCTTGCATAGCTGTAATCAGATATGGCAGCTTAAACATACTCTTGTGAATTTGTGTGCGACTCTACAGCAGTATCCTTGAATATCCTTTAGTCACCTTCATAGAGGTACTCTCATATCTGCAATGCAGTTACAACTACTGACTGACAAGTTGAACAGTGCATTCATTACTCAGGATAGGAACTAGATGCAGCACATCAGGGAATTAGATGAATAGCGATTGCAAGTCGGTAGGAGTGAAAATAGTACACTTGAAATTTAATGTTAAGCCAAATGTTCATCATTCAAGATTTCAACTATAAAGGGAAATAGCTGAGCTCATGATGAACACCATCATTAATGCGCACATTTATCAGCAAGTTTAGGTAAAGAGGAAACACACAGAGTTGTGAATTGCTTAAACTTACTTATCAATTATGCTGCACCCCACAAGCAGCCACTAACCCTCAATCTCCATGTTACTTCTAAGAACTTGCTGAATTTGTACACTAAACTCAAACTCAATGTAGAAAGTTTGGGTTTGCATACATTAGCATAGGTATCCTGTACTGTGAAAATTATTCATGAAATATTCAAAAGGCAATAGCTTAGACTACTGCATCTCATTCCTGCTTGCATTCCTTTTTTTAAAAGAGTTATTTTTAAACCTGAATTTTCTGCCTTTACATAATCTTTCTGTTCCTGCTTTGCTTCCCCAATTTACCATTCTCTGACTGTCCTCATTTTGTTTTAAAACAAAAGCTCATCAGCAAAGGTAAGCCATTTGTCTCATTGTTCATCAAGGTCCCAAGTACCCCAAAGCCCTCACCATGCTATTAGCAGGTTGCACTCTCAGAAATTTCAGGGGCAAAAAATGCTATAGCTAATCAGTGCTGGAAACAGTCGAAGTCATGTATATATTGTGAAATGTCTCCCACCAGTAAAATGTGTACCAGTAAGGCAGCTTCAATAATTACATACTATTTCCAATCTTACATACAAGGCATGGCTTACATTTTTTGGCAGTTTACCAATAAAGCATTTATGAATTTTGTACAACTTTTTCCAGTCACCTCTAAATTAAACAACTGGTTCAAATTATACATTCTGTGTGTACATAAAATACATATGAAGGATGAAATACTATAGCATTACAATAAAAAAGGAAATGTTTAATACTATAAAGGTTCCACAAAATCAACTGTAAAATCAAAATGATCAGAAGAACAATGATAGAGCTATGGATATGGTAAAGGGACAGGGGAATAAGTACCAATAAGTGACCTTTGTTCAGTGCTATTGAGGAAATGGAATTAGTTATTAGATGCAGATTTGAAGATCACCATACAAAATATTCTTAATTGATAGCAACCAATACATTTTCTTATCAGAAGGGAAAGATTCTGTCTAACCAATCTACTGAACTAAGTTACATACAAAGTTGATTATGGCAAATTCTAGGAACTGATATATCTAGACTTCCTAAAATTAAGTGACACAGATCCAGAAGAAGTTCATTCACAAAACTTGTCAGTAGCTGTAACTGCATTGCAGTTTATCTGGTATTCAGATTGGTATTAAATTAGCATAAAATAGAAAACAACAAATATTTAAAGGAACACATATTTCCTTGTTGGTGAAAGAGTGCTGGTCCCCAGGCATCAGTGTTGAACTACTGCTGTTTCTAATTTGTACAAGAGCTTTGGACTCAGGTGGTCAATGCAAATCTGTTATTTTGCAAACAGCATCAAACTAGGAGAGCTAGTGAACTGACAAAGAAATTCCACATTCACAGAATGAGTTAGTTCACATCAAATGAGCAGACTGAGGGCAGATTAACTTTAATGCTAACATATAAAGTCAACTAAAAGGCAAGAAAAATGAATTTTGTGTAATATATTTCACCAATTGCAGACAGCCAAAAGTATTTCATAGTCAATTATGTGCTTCTGAAATATAATCATTCTTATAAAGGTAGACAAACAGCCAGTTTGCACACAGGGCTGACAACCAAATAATCAGTTTTATTGATTTTGGTCAAAAGTTGATCAACATTTTCCCATTCTTCAGGTAGTGCCATGCAAACTTTTACCTGTCAGCCTAAAAAGCAGACCAGGATTTTGTTTGACATCAGATTTAAAAGATTCACCGAGATACCAGCCAATATGAGGTGCTTAACTCTGGAGTGGTATTTTACCTTTGAATTTCTGGCTCGAGGGGAATCACTGTGACAAGGTTGACTTTCATAAAAAAGAGTGCATTGACAGCATTCACAATATATATGTTCCTATTAAGCTGTGTGGCCATACAAAAGCTTGCAAAAGACCATAAGGCCTTGCTCCATCTGTGCACAGCTGTGAAAAAATGTCAAAGGAACCAGGCACTAGAAAAAAAGTGGCTGCATACAACAACATTTTAAAGAAAACTTTTGTGGCGTGTATTGATGTCCTGTAAAACAATACCTCAAAAGAAATTAGTAGATAGGCTTAAAACTGGAGAGATGCTGATGGAATGGCCAGAAAACATTTCACGAAAGCTGTTGATGAGTATTCAGGGCTCACTATGTCCTACTATTATAAAACAATCAAAGCCAAGAAAATGTTGAGCATGATTACCAAAATATAATGAGCATCAGCTAAATGTGCTACATACAATCTAGATATTATCACAGCAGTAAGACAACTGAACATAAATGACCCAAATAGCTTTTACTCATTCTTGACTTTTCAATGTTCTCTTAAGTAACTCAGTTTGCTTAGTAAAACTTCAAGATCAGTTGGCATTACACAATGTTCATCTCAATCTTTTACGTTTATGATCATTGTCCTTAAATTACCTAATGCAACATATGGGCTGGAGACAGGTCTGTAATGGACCTCCCCAAGGGACAGTATCCAGATTCTTGCATTTCCTAATATATATTAATAAGCTAGACCTTGATGTACAGAGCATAATTTCAAAACTTGCACACTAGACAAAATGTGGGAAGTATTGTGAATTATGAGGAGGATGGTGTAAAACACCAAGAGGACATAGACAAGTTTGTAGAAGCAGCAGACAGGTAGCAGATGAAGATCAAAACAAAGAAATATAAAGCCATTTATTTTGGTAAGAAGAAGATAGAAAGACATCAAACAACGTGTACAATTCTAACGGTAGCGGAGGACTTGGGGTTTTATGTTGTAAAAGTCATTAAAGGTGGCACAACAGATTGAGGGGGTTATTAATGAAGCATGCAGTATGAAGTTTTATTTATGGGGACATTGGGTATGACACTGTGTTGAATTTGTATAAGATATCAGTTTGGCCTTTTGTATCCAGTACTGGGCACTTCGCTAAGGTGGAGGTGAAGATACTGGTGAGAGTATGGAAAAGATTCAGAGAATTGTTAAAAGGATAAGGAGCTTCAGTCACAAAATTAGAGTAGTTGCCAGAACTGATTTCCTTGGAAAGGAGCAGGCTGTGTGGTGATTTAATGAAGGTATTCAAAGTCTTGAGGGGTCTGGATAAATTAAATATGGAGAAACAATTCTCACTTGTGAAAGTAAGAACAAAATGGCACAGAATTACAGCAAAATTGGCAAAAGAAGAAGAATATGAGAAAAACATTTCAATGCAGCCAGTGGCTAAGGAATGGAATGTACTGCTTCAGAGGGAGTGGAAGCAGGTTCAATCAAGGCATTCAGAAGGAAATTAGACTACTATTTGAAATAACAAGAAGGTGAGAAAATGACACAAAGTGAACTGTTCATGCATAGTCAGTGAAGATATGTTGAGATAAATTACCTCCTTCACTATTGTTGCAAGTCTGTAATTCAGTAATACCATTGAGGGAGGGGAGTGGCTGTGTGTGGCCACTTCCCAAAGGAAGGCAGTCACAATGGTGCACGGGGCCAAAAGAAACTACAAATAAAAGCAAAATACTGCAGATGTTGGGAATCTGAAATACAAAAGGAAGTGTTGGAAAATCCTAGGAAATCTGGCAGCAATGATGAAGAGAAAAACCAAGTAAACTTTTGAAGTTGAATATGATTCTGCTTAGGAATTGAAGGTCGGTAGAAAGGTGAAGGTTTTATATTGTTGGAGCTGGGGGTGTTGGGCATGTAGATAGACCAGCAGAGAAGATCCGGGATAGGGTACACACCAGAAGATATTAAATAACAGAGACATCCTTGTAGTAAAGAACATTTTGATTCAGAACAGGTGCCAGTGGTAGAATTATGAACACTTTGCCAGAAAGCCAAAGCATGATAACAAGATATAGACATACTCTTGATAAACAAAAACAAATCACGGCCACACATGAATTCTGTTCTCCTATTAACTTTTGTGTTATCGAGGTAGCATCAATGAGTAGAGATAGAGTTAACATTTCAGGTTGATGATCTTTCCTACATCTGCAGTAATTTACTTTTGTGTCACAATGTCATTTTGGGACCTTTCCTGGATGTGAAGACATGGGTCTAGGCCTCTCTCAATGTTCAGTCAGTCAATGGCACAGCACCTAGAAGCAAGGGCAGCATGGTGGCGCAGTGGTTAGCACTGCTGCCTCATAGTGCCAGGGACCAAGGTTCAACTGCAGCCTTGGGTGACATTTCGGCCCCCTGTCTGCGTGGGTTTCCTCCAGGTGCTCTGGTTCCCTCCCACAGGCCAAAGATGTGCAGGTTAGGTGGATTGGCTATGCTAAATTGCCCACTGTGTCTAGGGATGTGTGGGCTGGGTGGGTTAGCCAAGGAAAATACCGAGTTACATGTATAAGGGTCGGGGTGGGATGCTGTTCAGAGGGTCGCTGTGGACTCGATGGGCCAAGTGGCCTGCTTCCACACTGTAGGGATTCTATGATTCTAGCTATTGAACAGTGAGTATATGCAGTAAAGACCAAGGAAGGAATAAAGAGAAGTGTGAACAGGCGATGCCTCTACAGAGCCTTTTGCAGCATGCGCATGCACTAGGCACATATCATTCAATGTGATAGACATGCTGCTTCACACATCTGGCCTGTGTCAAAGTAATTGATTGTGGTAGAGTGTCATATGCAGGCACAATGCCCAGCAGTGTTTGGAGCAACAGCAGCGAGAGTACTGGGGACAGACAATTGTTTGTTTGTTGAATCCACAATCGGTGAGTTCTTGGCTGGGGACAGAGAGAGGCGGGATAAAACATGCTGTGTCACCGTAAAGCCCAGATATTTAATGGCCTTCCCAGTTGGACACAGCCTGACCTGGGTCATGTCATAGGTCAGACTGGACTAGTTTAAAAAAAACAAGAGTCAAAACTCAAGTACAGAGTCCAGTTCCCATCTCCTTCCACAAGACGTTCAGAGGAACTGCTCAGACTAGCAAAACACTGAAAGTGGAGTTTCACAGGGAACAATTGTGGGACCACTGCCATTCATCATTTTAACCCAAATTTGGTCCTGGCAGCTGCCATGGTGGTGCCCTAGTGATGTGGCACTACAATCTGGAGTTTCGTGCATGTCCAGTCACCGTGCTGCCCAGTAATGGTACTGACAAAAAACACAGCCATGAATAATAGGCCTAAGTTGAAGAAATCCAACCTGTGCCTTCTGTTATCACTGACAGCTGATGTAGTACGACTGAGTTAGATTTCTTTTGTGTAAATAACTTTATTGATAGTCCACCACCAGGAAAAAGACCCATGTGACCAAAGAACCAGTAGCAAGCAGAGCCCCCTGGGGGGCAAAGCCTATGTGTATGAAAAGGTGAAGGGGATGGTAGGGATCAAATTAAAATAGAATTGGAAGGGTAAATAAAGCACTTCATACCCCACAGTGCCCACCTCTCCCAAAAGGCATCAAGAGCATCTGTGCACACCGTGTGCTCCTTTTCCAGGGACACCCGGGCCCGCACGTAGCCAAGGAAGAGGGGCAGACAGTTGGCCATAACAACCCTCTCCATGGCCTGCTGCATAGACCTGTTAATGGCCAGCTTGGCCAGGCCCAGCAGCAGATCCACGAGGAGATCATCTGAACTGCCCACTCCCTTCCACACCAGTTGCCCAAAGATCAGGAGCGTGCGGCTGAAGTACAACCAGGAACACAAAAGGAGGTCTTTGAGGTAACTGAAAAGCAAATAAATGCGCCCACACCCAATACATACATGGTCCACGGATTCCACAGCACCACAAAACAAACAGTTGGGGCAGGAGCCCATGAACCACAGCAATCTGCTGTTACAAGGGACTGCTGCGTGCATACCCTCCACCCCAGATCCCTGACAGAAAGAAAGAGAGAGGACCCTCCACTGGGGATCCCCACCGCCCGGTGACAAATGGGCATGCCAAGGCGTGTCTGGGCGGTGGATAAAGAGGTGGATGGTGTGCAGCAGCAGTCTGTACAATGCTCTTCACTTCACGTCTTTAAAAGACACAAAACTAAAATTCCAGAGGCGGCTCAGGTTGTGGGGCACAGGCTCCTATGGGAGGTGTGGGATCCTGGGGCCAATGTGAAATTCCATCCGAGCAGGGGTACGAACAAATGGGATTCAACCGCACACCTAGGCGTCCTCCAACTGGTGCACAACGTCGGGTCCAAGCACTGCCATTTTAAGATGCTGAATGACAGCGGCCGCAAACCAGACATCTACCATGGCCCTGCGTGCCAATTCCTGTGGCAGCATCCAGCCCAGGCCCCCGCCACCTCGCACGTTCCCGCCTCTGGTAACCACTGCAGCCACGACCCTCCCCTCCAACAGCCAACCAAACCTGCTATTATAGAGGTGCGGGTTCCTGACCAACAGCTCCCTGACGATAGCTGCTACTCCTGATGGAGGGTAGGTGCGACACGAGTTGACTATGTTCCACACAGTGATCAGGTCCTGGTAAAAGACAGGCAGCATTCTGAGGGCGACCTCCAAACTGTCACAGTCGATAAACAGGAGCTGGGTATCGTACTTGAGGTTACGCACCTGGCAGAAAACATACAGCACCAGGGTGCACCATCGAGGAGGCGGCTCAATGTAAAGGTATCGCTGCAAAGTCAGAGGGCGAAAAGTCATCACCTGGGTGCAGATGTACACCAGCGACTGACCGCCCTCCTCAACAGGGAGATTCAGAACCTGTGCCATAACCCAATGCGTCTTTTGTCCCAGAAGAAGTGGATCAACGTTCTCTGGATGTCAGTGACAAAACTATGAGGAGGGACCAAAGGGACCAGCCGGTACCACATCATGGAGGCCACCAGTTGGTTTATGACCAGCACTGGACCCCTGTCGGACAGCACTCAGCGCAGTCCTGTCCAGCAGCCTAGGCGAACCAAGATCTTGGCCTCCATCTCCTGCCAATTCACCCCCGGCCAGGATTCCTCAGCCGGGCTAAGGTAGAGGCCCAGATAGAGGAGAGGGGTGGTGTTCCAGCTGAACCCCCGTAACTCGTCCAGCAGAGAGTCTACCCGCCGCGGACTGACCAGGAGTCCGGAATATTTAGCCCAGTTGATCCTGGTGGAAGATGCCTGGCACTCACACGTCCTCTCCAGGTCAGCCGGGTTGGTGAAAGTGAGGGGCATGTAGTCAGTGTAAGCTGAGAAGACCACGCCCGTGCACGGCCCATGTAGAACCAGTCCTGACAACCGCCTCTGCAGGAGGTACAGGGAATACAACTGGCCAGACAAGAGGCGGCCCTGATGTTCTCCTCTCCCAAAGTGAATGGGCGCCATCAGCGACCCATTAACTTTAACCGGACAGTCTACGGCAGCGTACGAAAGTTGGATCCAGGCGGCAAAATGCATCCCAAACCTGAATGTCTGCACAGTCCCTAGCAGATACTCGTGATCAACCCTCTTGAACGCTTTCTCCTGATTGAGAGACAGGAAAGCGCTCGGCAGACCAGTCCATTGACAGAAATGAATCAGATCCCTGATCAGGTGGGCTACAGCTGAGTTAGATGTAAAACTAATCCAACTGATACCTAATAACAACTGGATTGATAATCCAAGTTTTCTAATACTTCCTTCCAAATACAAATATGGATCTGACTCCAAGTTGTTGTCCTCTTTGCTTGAAAGTCTGTTAAAACATATATCCTTTCAAATGCACTACAAAGATAATTCATCAGATCAACAGGATTAAAGGTGAAAAGAGAGGTTAGAAAAAGGAGGGGAAATCTCATCTCAAGTTCACGTCAATGATTAGAAACTGAAAATATTTGCCCGTGTTATAGCATATCTTTACAAGTGTGCAGATTAGATCACCGTCGTGTACTTATAAAATAAATATTTATTCCAAGACAGAGTACCATTTATTCTAAGTGCATTTACTGATGTTCAAAATGAACGAGTCTCATGTAGATTTCCTGATTATGTAAATAAGAATAAATTATTGGCTGTTGTCGAGGTCTGACATATCTCAGGCAACTGAACAACACAATTTAAAGCACAGAAAATGTTGTTTCACACGTCTAGCCTCTACCAAAGTAATTTAACTATCTACTCCAATCACAGGTGCCTGCTTTTTTTTCCAATACCTCCTTCCAAAAATATGTTCAATTCCTTTATAACTAAGTTATAGTCTTTACTTTGTTATTTATGATAAACAACAATGAAATAAATGACTGTTCTGTGTCTGAAACTCTTAAGTCGCATCCTCAAAGAACAATGCTAACTTAGTTAATTTTATTATGATTGCCTGAATGTCATGTGACAATCCAAGGGAATCATAAATCAAAAATAAATTATTAAAAATCCGCCCCAATTGATGAAATTACCAACAAGATTTACCTCTAAAGTTTTTCCGACTTTAACACAAATCAAAACCAACATGAACTAAACATGATAAAAAGAACAGGCACATGATACTTGAAATTGAACAATAAATTTCATTTTAATACTGGATTTCTAAACGATGCCACTTTTACTATTTGTTTTAGCATTAAGTCTTCAAATGGTACCTAGTCATATACTTTCTAAAAGTATGAATTCAGACAGTATTCTCTGCATTGTTACAATCCTGTCAGAGACCATTAACGTTTAAAGAGAAATTCAAACACTCAGTGAATAACTGCAAGTGTACAAGATTCCATTACTTAAAAAGAATTTTATAAAATAAACAAGTAATGCAAGCATTATTAAATAAACAAAGAGTCTTAGATGAAAACTCACAACTTTACTTCAAAATACATGTAGAGCTGAATAATGCAACCACAAATACTTGAGTAAAATTCCCAAATGAACTTTCATCAGAAAGCCTTTGGCTATCAATGTCGGGTTTCCTTCACTTACTGGAACCAACCGAGTGCTATTACTCTCAAGAATTCACGTGGATTTCTCCTCAGAGTATCAGCTTTTGTGTGAGGTATGAAATCTCGCAGGGATGCTTCCATTAATTTTTGGCTGAGAGATTCTTGATTTGAGCATCATAATTCAAGAGTAGTCTTCACTGCAATCTTGCTCTGCACCTCTATCACAGAAGTACCCCTGATTTTTATCTTTTTCTCAGCCACAGTTGCTTTACAACTCCTTGCAAATGCTTTCCATTTTCACCAGTTGAACTCTGGACTTACACCCATCAACTTGGGTGTTTTTATCACCAAGCACAAAGACTTTTGGAAAAATTCAATTTTGCTGCATTTTTAGCTGAGGCTCCATCTCAAATTATTAATCTCTATGGAAACATGCGTTAGTTGTGATGCAAGAGTAATTTTTAGATTAACTTAGCTTTAGTTTAAATTTCTAAATGAAGCCAGGGCAATTCTTCTCATGCACATAGCCTTCATTTCGCTGACAACGTGTCATTTCTATGGCTTTCACCTTCTTTTCTCTGACCTTATACTAATATGTGGAACTTTCTGAACTGCCTTAATTTGAGGCAACAAGGTGCAGAGCTGGATGAACACAGCAGGCCAAGCAGCATCATAGGAGCAAAAAGGCTGACGTTTCGGGCCTAGACCCTTC
>NC_063335.1:18563940-18707647 GCF_021869965.1 Rhincodon typus
GAGGCCCAAAACGTCAGCCTTCCTGCTCCTCTGATGCTGCTTGGCCTGCTGCGTTCATCCAGCTCTACACCTTGTTATCTCAGCTATTACAAGGCACCATTTGAGGCAGGTGTCATTTTGATAATTTTTAAATTAAACTCAACAAAGATGTAATCACACACCTACAGAGCAGGTGGGACCTGAACCCAGGCCTGCTGACTCAGAGGTAGGGACACTATCATTGCACCACAAGAGACTTCCAGGTGTCACAGGTTAAGCGACAGGTAAGTCACGACATCTGGAACATGGAAAACTATTTCCACAGCACCACCTATATGCACATCACATAAACCTGAACATTTTCTCATTGAAATTCTCAAGAGACTGATGAGTTTTCAAATCAAGTGCACACTCAACATATTGAATTTCACATTCAAACATCTTGCGTTTATTTGATGTGGCAGATCAGTGCAAAAGAAGAGTTTCAGGAAAATAATTAAATAAAATTTGATCCCAAGCCACGCAGACAGTAGAATTTTATGGCCTGTACAAGAATGGCTTTATATCGAGGCCTGCGTGTTTTTGAGCATAAACAATGGGGTTCAGTTGCTGCCCAAGGAGATATTGGGACAAGGAACCAATAGTTTAGTTAAGTGAAAAGGTATTAAAGAGCTACCTAATTAAAGAAAGAGACAGAGTTTTAGGAGGGAATTTCAGTGCTCTGGACAAGATAGCTGAAGGCACAGTCACCAATGGGGAGCAATAAAACTGAGGACATACAAGTTGCCAGAACCGGGGAAAGACAAAAATTATTGGAGTGGACAATAATGATATAAGAGATAATGACAGACAAGGCCAGGGAGGCAGTGAAAACAAGGCAGAAATAAAGTAGATGAAATATTTCAATGCATTCAAGAAATTGAAAACTCATTTGCATAAGTCATACTGAATATTACTGTAAATTTCAAAAATGAAAGCCAGTAATCTCCTGCAGATTGAAATTACTTTGTGATGAGCAGGGTTTTCCCTTGCGTGAATAGGCAATCAACTGCCCAATATAGGAAAACAGCAAGCTTTCAGCCGGTGTAACAAATGTGAGAATCATAAAATTCCAACAGTGTGGAAACAGGCCCTTCAGCCCAACAAGTCCACACCGACCCTCATGTCATCCCGCCCAGACACATCCCCCTATAACTCACCTAATCTATGCATCCCTGAACACTACAGGCAATTTAGCATGGCCAATCAACCTAGCCTGCACATCTTTGCACTGTGGGAGGAAACCTGAGCACCCGGAGGAAACCCACGCAGACATGGGAAGAATATGCAAATGCCACACAGACAGTCGCCCGAGGGTAGAACTGAACCTGGGTCCCTGGCGCTGTGAGGCAGCAGTGCTAACCACTGAGCCACTGTGCTGCCCCAAGACAAAAGTTATGTTTTAAACTAACTGCTTTACTTAAGGCAAAATAGCGTGCACCAAAAGGTGAAAACTGAAATAACTAACATCTTGGCATGCAGTCCAGAGATAACAAGTTACAGGGTCATTTCTCAGTCAGAGAATCGATACTAGCTGTTGATCTTAAAACAAAGCTGTCTGCAAGAAACTAGGATCCCCGAGAACTCAGCAACATTGATATCATCAAGCAGGCTAAGCAGCCTATCTCAGAGGTATTTGCATTGAGATAATTTAAATAAAAAGCACAAGCCCTCACTTTCAATTTGACATTTTACAAATAGTGAAATAAATGACTGAGATAAACACATAGGATTAATGCAAATTGTTAAGCACAAGCAAACTTCAAAATTCTTGGTGTAAAAATGGACATTCTCATCATTTCAATGATTTCTACTCGTCCAAAGTCTTCAGTAACTTCAACAGTGCCATTTCTTGAGAAACAGACTCTCAGGCAGCAATTTATGGACTTCCATGCCGAGCTACATGTGCAAATTCCACATGTTGCAGTCTCAGAGGAATAAATAGACCTGCAAACCTCTAACCTCTGATTAGCTCCAGATATCAATGCACTGGCCAACTTATGATAAAGTGATCTTTGAGCTCATGGGGAATGCTGCTAAGTTAGCCAGTTGATCCTATAACAATGCAATCCTTATGTAGAATCCTGACAATTTCATAGCAAGATTCAAATCCATGCAATTTGTTTTTTTTAAGTTCATTCATGGGTTGTGGCAATTCCTGGCTGAGCCTGCATTTATTGCCCATTCCCAATTTCCTAGTGCTGCCTTTTTGAACCACTGCAGCCTTTCTGGTGTAGGTATGCTAGTTATTTGACAAGTCACACGACATCAGGTTATAATCCAACAGGTTTATTTGAAACCAAAGCACTGCTCTGAAAGCTTGTGATTTCAAATAACCCTGTTGGATTATAACCTGGTGTCATGTGACTTCTAACTTTGTCCACCCCAGCGCAACAGTGGCACCTCCACATCACAATTATTTTAGGAAGGAAGCTCAGGACTTTGATCTGGCAATAGTGAAGAAATGTTGATACAGCTCAAAATCAGAATAGTAACTTAGAGAGGGATTTGCAGGTCGTGGTCACAGAATTGAAAGGGGCTGTTGAACAAGCCTTATGAGTTACAGCAGTGTATCGTGCAGAAGGTGTACACTGGTATTATTGTGCACTGATGGTGAAGGGTGTAAATGTGAAAGGTAATAGATATGCTGCCAATCAAGCAGGCTGCTTTGTCCTGGATAGTGTCAAGCTTGAGTGTTGATGGTGCGTCACTCATCCAGGCAAATGGAGAGATTCTATCACCCTCCTGACTTGTATCTTTTGAATAAAGGACACACTAGGTAGTCAAGAGTTGAGTTACTCACTGCAGATTTCTTAGCCATTGATCTGCCCTTGTAATACTATGAAGAATCTTTTCTATTAAGAATTAATATTTATTTGAAATTCGAAGAGCTATTTGAACTTCTTTTTTAAAGAAAATGTGATTACTAAAAGGATGTCAGGACTTTTAAATATGAAGTCTTGCAAGTTACGTGGCTTAAGCAAATTGCTTGGACTTATTTACTCAAAATTGCACTCCTCAATTTACGGCTGTCCAGAGTTGGTCTTTGTTTTGATATTCTTTACAGTTCACTTGGGGTAGAGCATGCGGAGAGAGATAAGGTAGTGAGCACACCCTCTTCTGTATAAACACTTTTGAGGGTTCAGTATGATGGAAATAATACTGATCCAGCTGCTCTCCCGGAAAGCCCTTGAAAGATTTCCTCTTGGCAATTCCTGAACGAACTATGTCTGCAAAGATGCCAGTGAAAACTGTCTGTGTTTCATGGCACCCTTCTGCATGTGCCAGGATGCTGATAGAAAATTATTTTGAACATTTCATATCCTTTTATTCCTTCAATAACTAACCATTATGCAGCTGATGTTCTTTTTTCCTCAAATTAATCTCTGCGGGGAATGTTGTTCATTTTTCTTAATTGGTTTGCACATTTCATGCATGCCTGTGCAGTTATTTTGAAGGGTGAATATTTATACTTTCATATTTCAAACTACGTTAACCAGCTTTACAATTTTGTTGAACGTGTCCTATTTTCAGAATAAAAATCAATAATTTTATTGTTTATGAGGAAAATTTGCTTTATTTTCAAAGAATCACAGAGCCCCCTCCAATGTGGAAGGAGGCCATTCAACCCATCAAGTCTGCACCAACCCCCTGAAGAGCCACCCCACCCAGACCCAGCCACACCATATCCCCTAACCCCACATTTACCATGGCTAATCCACTTATCATACACATCCCTGAACGCTACGGACAATTTCAATATGGCCAATCCAACTAACCTGCACATCTTATCTGTGGGAGGAAACCAGAGCGCTCAGAGAAAACCCACGCAAACATGGAGAGAACATGCAAACTCCTGGCACTAACCACTGAGCCACCATGCTGCCCTCATTTTATTCTAAACCAAACATAGATAAAGAGCATAATTGGCTACATCACTGACTGAGTAAAGCATTTAAACATATGTTATGACCTGTCAGGTAGTAGGACTAGAGAAATACTCATTTCTCCAACCTCAGTTGTAACAATCTGGCTGGTTCAGTTCAGCTTCTGGTTAACTAAAACCCCCAAGATGTTGATGGTGGGAAATTCATGATGGCAATGCCAGTTAAGGAATGATAGCTAGATTTTTCAGTATTGAGATGGTCATCGCCGAGCACTTGTGTGGCATGAATATTAAGAAGTTGAAAGATACAGTTGAAGAGATATATGTAGTTTGAGGTCCTTTCAATGAGTTTGTTGGATCAGATATTTAAACTAATTTCACTGTACGGTCCACTGGATGGAGTTCAAGAAAAGTATGTGTAATCTTTACATATTAAAAGCTGAATAACCACAACACAAAAATCCATCAGAGTTAAATTCATCAAATCAGAAAATGTTACCATCGATTATATTCGGAACTCCCTCATGAACTGATATCTAATAATACCTGGGGTTGCCTCGCAATGCAGCATGATGAAGAGCATTGAAACCGTTGTTGTTAGTGATTGTTACATCTGCACCAGATTCTAGCAGCACTGACAGCATATCATCACGTTTTTTGCTTATTGCATCATGAAGAGGTGTGTCACCTTCAGAGTCCTACAGAGATGCACAACAGAAATTTAAGTTTCCCTCTCTTTAAGCTCCTTCTAAGAATATGATGTCAAACTAAAGTAAACTAATAATCTAGACATCTTATAAGCAGATGAAGATATAACAAAAATACAAGTTACTTACAAAAGACTATTTGAATAAAACTTAAAATTATTATTAATGTATTCATTAATTTGGATGTTTCTGGCATTTTGCACGGCAGCAGAATATTCACAACAACCTTTTGCCCAGATTTGGAGAACACACTGAACACAGATCCTCCATGACTGCTCAGCTAAATTACATTATTCATAACTGAATAACAGAATTCAGAATTAGCAAATCATAGATCAATTCTTTCCGAACATTGAGGGTCATTCAGTGCTCAAAGGCAGATTCATTATTCTCAAATATTTCTTTTTCATAAAAGAAAGCTTTTAAAACTGGCTGACATTTTCTCTAATATCATTTCATTTGTACAGAGATCGCCATAGTGAAAAATGGAGTAAAACTTCAGGAAACAAAATATACCCTCAATTATGGTTGGTGTAGTCATGAATTAAAGATTACAAAATACACATGCAATTATTCCAGCATAAAAAAGGATTAATCAAAGTGTCTGTATGAGGTTTAAAAGCATGTTCGTAAGCTATTGCCTTTATTCTTACTTTCACTTCTCTCTTCATACAGGCTTTATCTCTGCCATATACCATTAAAACCTTGCTTTTGGACTGTTCTTAAATCAGTTGCAATTAAATGTAAAATATTCAGCAATATTCAAAACTGCCTAAAATAGATTTGTTTTACAGTTTTATTTTGTAAAACTATGAATATTTGGAATTATTAAAGACTGAATTTGGTAGCTAAATCATAAAAGCTAAAAAGTGTAAGCCAAAACAGTAAATTAGCAAACTTTAATATTTTAAATTTGAATTTTAACATGGCAATCATGCACTCTGTTCCTTACCTGGAGACTGGGATGGCATCCAAGGTCGAGCAAAGTCTTAACTACTTGCAAATGACCTTTATTTACAGCAATGTGCAATGGAGTCTGCCTTCGCTTATTCCGAGCATTTAGATCAGCTCCTCCTCGATGTAAAACATCAATAACAGCACCTTCATCCCCAAACGAAGCATGATGAACTGCTCGGTCTCCATCTTTATCCTTTGAAGAAAGACACACCATCATATAAGAATGGCAAAGAAGCCATGCCCTAGAGTGCAAAATATATTCTGGCTTCTAGGATTTCACCTGTTTCAATCAGTGGACATTCATCCTAACTTGCTTTAACGTCATCTGTGACATTTCAAAGTTTGAAACAGCAGCCAGCTTGACATTTCTAATATAATCAAAAAGAAAATTGACTCAAAATTTCCCAAAACAAATACAAGTCCTACTGCTGTTTATGTTCTTAGTGAATACAAATTATGTGAAACACTCAAGCTGATTCCCAGGTGTCAGGAGACTGAACACAAAAACATTTGAAAATTAGTAGACAAAGAAAAAAAAAGTCAGAAAGCCTTTTTTGGACAAGTAATTAAGTAATTAAAGCACTTGTCATGACGGTGTGAAATGCAAATTCTTCTATGCCTTTTCAAATGGGTGGAATTATTAGACTTCATGCAGGTAGAAACATTAGTTTCCGTTCATTGATCTTCTATTACCTTCAAGATTGTGGACCAATGCATCCAGTTACCAAAGAGATCTTAGCATTACAGTGCATTTAAAATATACAGAGTAATGAACATGCAGTCATTCCTGTGCATCCGTGAGGGTTCTGCTCCGGAGAACCCCCGCAAACGATGAAATTCACGAGTGCGAAGTTTTTTTTGTAGCAGTTATAAATCACAAATACCCTGTCGTAGTCTGGTACACTGACCTCTACATTGCAGAGGCTGAGCGCCAGCTCTCAGATACCTTCTCCTATCTTGCTCTGGACCATGAGGCATCAGACCACTGAATTTACTATGGTAACTGATCTCATTTCATCTGGTGACCTCCTCTACCCACCCCCCCGCACAACTGCTTCCAAGCTGATAGTCCCCCAGCCCTGCACAACTCGTTTCTACCTCCTTCCTAAAATCCACAAACAGGACTGTCTGGGCAGACCCATTGTTTCAGCCTGCTCCTGCCCCACAGCACTCATCTCTTCCTACCTTAGCTCAAGTCTTCTCTCCCCTGGCCCAATCCCTGCCCACAAACATCCGTGATTCATCTGACATTTTACGCCAGTTTCAAAACTTCCAGTTTGCAGGCTCCAGCTGCCTCCTCTTTACCATGGACGTGCAATCCATTTACATGGCCATTCCCCACCAGGAGGGTCATAGGCCTCTCCGCTTCTTCCTGGAGCAAAGACCTAAAAACTTTCCCCACCCACCGCCACCCTCATCCGCTTGGCCGAGCTCGTCTTCACCCTCAACAACTTCTCATTTTCTTCAGATCAGAGGGGTGGCCATAGGCACCCGCATGGGGCCAAGTTATGCCTGTCTCTTCGTGGGGTACGTGGAACATTCCTTGTTCCAGTCCTATTCTGACCCCACCCACAACTCTTTCTCAGGTACATTGGTGCTGCTTCCCTCTCTCGTCCGGAATTGGAGATGTTCATCGACTTCGCTTGCAATTTCCAATCGGTCCTCACTTTCACCTGGTCTATCTCTGACTCCTCCCTTCCCTTCCTTGAAATCACTGTTTACATTTCTGGGGATAGACTGGCCACTAATATCCACTATAAACCCACTGAGTCCCACACCTACCTGGACTATACATCTTCACACCTTGACTCCTGTAATGACTCCATCCCATTTTCTCAGTTCCTCCATCTTGGTCTCACGTATGTTCAGATGAGGCCAACTTCGACAAGGGAGCCTCCGAAACGTCCTCAACCGAGGATTCTCCAGCACCGTTGTCGACAGGGCCTTCAACTGGTTCTGACCCATCTCCTGCACTTCCGCCCTCACTCCTTCTCTTCCCTCCCGCAACAGTGATAGGGTTCCCCTTGTCTTTACCTACAATCCCACCAGCATTTACATCCAGAAGATCATCAGATGCCATTTCCGCCACCTCCAGCAAGATGCCTCCACCAGACACCCATTCCCCTCCTCACCCTTCGCAGGGACCGTTCCCTCTGGGACATCCTGGTCCACTCTTCCTTCAACCCCACCACCCCCTCACAGCCCCATGGCACCTTCCCCTGTAACCGGCTAAGGTGCAAAACCTGCCCATTCACTTCCTCCCTCCACAGTATCCAAAGGCCCAAACATAACTGCCAGATGAAGCAACACTTCACCTGCACTTCCCAGAATCTAGCCTACTGCATTCGCTGCTCACAATGGGGTCTCCTATACATTGGGGAAAATGAAGCGTAGACTGGGTGACCGCTTCGCGGAATATCTACATTCTGCTCACAAAAAAGACCCCGAGCTACCTGTTGCCTGCCACGTTAACACACCACCCTGTTCCCTGGCCAACACCTCTGTCTCTGGCTTACTGCAGTGTTCCAGCGAAGCTCAACACAAGCTGGAAGAACAACAGCTCATTTTCCGCTTGGGGACACTGCAGGCTCCAGACTCAACATTGAGTTCAATAATTTTAGGGCCTAAACTCTCCCATGTCCTAGCCTCCTGCCGCACACACCAGGCCTTGTTATCACATAGCCTGCCATTACACACTACCTATTGTTAGTCACTAACAGTCCCCATGACCAACTATTCACTCTCCTAGCCAGATCATTATCAAGTCCTTTGTCCATTCAACTGCTCTTCTCTCTCTTCAGGCTTTATCCTATCATTTACCCCCTACCCCATCCTCATCCCCCTCCCTATTTTCTACATATAATCTGACGCTTTCCTAGTTACCATCAGTTCTGAGGAAGGGTCACATGACCCGAAATGTTAACTGATTCTTTCTCTTCACAGATGCTGACAGACCTGCTGAGCTTTTCCAGCTACTTCTGTTTTTGCTCAGAAATATATGAGTCTTGCCTGCAGAAGTTGATTTTTATTGTTACTTATTTTGGCACAGATAGACATATTTGTGCTTTGATTTCGCTGGTACGGAAAATTTACTGTACTAACAACAAAACATGTTACTTCAGGATTATATACATTATTGCTTTGCAAATTATTTCCCAACGTGACATAATTTTAAATTCACCACCACTATATTAACGCCAATTAAGAATAGACAACAGAGGCTGGCCTTGCCAGTGACGACCACATAGCCTGACTGAACAGAAACAACTGTTGAAAATTAATGCGAGCCCAGATGCCAGCAAATACAAAACAACTTTGAAATATTTAATACATGCTTGAAGTTTGCACATTAAAGTTCAACAGAAGATAATACATCACAGTTTTATATACTCAGGTAGGTTTCAGCTAAATGCTCCACACATTCTACCATGACAAAGTTTGAGTGAACACACACACACACCTTCCCAAACCACTTCCTCCACCACCATTACAGTCTGCTCATGCCATCTTTCCACACAGTCAACTTCTCATTCACTCATCCAATGCATGCTTCACCTCCACCTTCAATGCTACTGGATTGCTCCACTATGCCTCCAGGTTGGGCAGCTGAAGTGGTTAAATAGTGATAATGATGATGGATAATGGGAAATATTTTACAGGTGAGACATCATTTAATTTATGGATGTGGGAGTAAAGCAGATGTCTGGGTCCAAACCAGATGGCCAGCCTTTGCACGCTCTTCTCTTTGGTGATTAGTATCCAGAGCAGTGAAATCTTCATTTCAAACAATACCATGCCTGTTTTATATAGAAATTAGCTGAACAGCAATGAATACAAAAATAGATGCTATATTTCAGCGCATCATTCCTGCTTCATCTAAGTCCACCTGCCAATTTCAACAGGGAACTATTGCAAACACAAAATAACAACAGCACTGGGCATACAACAAAATGTGTCCTAGGATTCATCATAACAGCAAATGACTGGACAGTAATGGTACAAGTTCCTTTTAGAAAATAAATGTAATTTTCCAAGAAGTTCTCAAAGCAAGATCAACAAGCATATTTTCTGAAATCTCTGGTGGCTTGTACTTCTCTTGCACCACTCTTTCCCAAGTCCCATCCTCCCAGATTTGTTGCAGTGCAGGAGGTCAGACCACTGCACCAAAACTCTAATTGAGCAATCCCCTTGGTGGCATTCCCTTACCTTCTTCCTTCCTCTTCCACACATTGTTCCTTTACAAACAATAAACCGAATTCACTTGTGGATGCCCCAATTGAACCTGCCTTCTCCACACACTCCGGCAATGCACTCAAGATAAGAATCACATTCTATATAAAGAAAGAGATTCTCATTTCGTTTTTCTTCTTTTGTCAATTATTTTAAACCTATCTTCTCTCACTCTTGTTCCTTTCACTAATAGAATGTTTCTCCCTATTCACTCTGTCCAGACCCCTCGCTGTTTTGAATCCTTCTGCCAAAATCTCTTTCCAGCCTTCTTGTCTCCAAGCAAAACAGTCCCAACTTCATTAATAATTTTCAAAACTGCAGTTCCTCATCACTGGAATCATTCTCATGAATCTTTTCTATACTGTATCCAATGCCTTCATTAAAGTAGAGGGTTTAGAAATGGATGCAAAACTCCAGCTGAGATTGAACTAAAATGAAAAAGCACCCAAATTTTAGATGTAAAATTATGGTGTAATTCTTTTCCTCCAAAGACGACAGCAGAAGAGCAGGCAGCATCTGGGATCCTATGCCCATGCTTGCCCTCTTCGTACGCCTTTTCTTTTTCCTTTTTCTCCTCCCTCTTTTCTCAGTTTATTTAGTTTTCACTCAAACTTACCTGATAAAGGGAGTTCTTTGGCACGAAAGCAGCTTTGTGGGCTCCAGGCGGCAACGACGGCACAGCATGGGCTGGTGTAGCCCGGAGCAGGGCTCTGGCAGCGGCATGGAGTGGGCTGGTGTAGCCCAGAGCAGGGACTCTCTGATGGCAGCATGACGTGAGCTGGTGTAGCCCAGAGCGGGATTCTCTGGCCACAGCATGACGTGGGCTGGTGTAGCCCAGAGCAGGGCTCTCTGGCCACAGCATGACATGGGCTGGTGTAGCCCAGACCAAGACTGTAGCAGAAGAGAAGGAAATGCTGGACTCTCTGTCTGAGTTATCTTTCTTTACTTTTTATTTTATTTAAATTAATGTGAATGATGCCAGTACACACTTTTTACTGTTTTTTATAGTGAATACACATGACAATAAATGATTCAATTCAATTCAAGTTTTGCCCTATAGCAGAGATGGTCTCAGAAATACTTCGGAACATGATACAATTTTACTTTTCAATCAACAGATTTCCAGTTCAGAAGGATAAGAGTGACAGCCAATGGTTAATAGTCCACTGGTTAGTGATACTGATCCTATGCAGGATGCAAATATGTCAAAACGACTTGAGCGTAACCATATATGCAAACAATCAGTAGCTAATAACGTGTTCGACCACTATTCCTCTGGCTCTTACTCAGCTGCAGAGAATGTAGGGTCACTGCAGAACTGCATAGAAGTCCAAATCACTGCTTATTCAGTATTTTTAAACCATACCTTTCTTAATGCTCCTTACATGCCCTTTCTTTGATTCAACAAAGTATTTTCTTTAACATTTGTAGATATAATACAAATCACTGATTATCTGTAAATTCTAAAAATGTTTTCTTTTGCACCAACAATTATGCATGTAAGAGGAATTGACGAACAGTAATTTTTTTTTTCTTTATTCATTCACGGGATGAGGACGTCACTAGCTAGGCTGCATTTATTGCCCAGAGGGCACTTAAGAGTCAACCATATTGCTGTGGGTGTGGAGTCACATGTAGGCCAGACCAGGTAAGGATGGCAGTTTCCTTCCTTGAAGGAATGAGTGAACCAGATGGGTTTTTCCTGACAATCGACTATGGCTTCACGGTCATCATTAGGCTCTTAAATCCAGATGTTTATTGAATTCAGATTCCACCATCTGCCATGGTGGGATTCGAACCCGGGTCCCCAGAACATTATCTGGGTCTCTGGATTAACAGTCCAGCTATAATATCACTAGGCCATTTCCTCCCCATAAACCAGATCATGGAAAGACATAAAAACAAGAGAGTGTTGTGGTGGGTGATTTTACCTTTCCCAATATTGACTGGGACTCCCTAGTCGGAGGGACTTGGGTGGAAGAGAATTTGTTCAGTGCGTCAGGTTTTCTTGAAGCATTATGTTGATTGTCCAACTAGGGAAGGGACAGAACCCGATCTTGTATTAAGAAATGAGATTGGCCAGGGTTATCGAAGTTTCAATGAGGGAGCATTTTGGGAAACATGATTATAATCATCTAAGTTAAGATAGTTATGGATAAGGATAGGACTATGCCTCAGGTGAAAGTGCTCAATTGGGAGAAGGCTGATTACAATAGTATTAGTTCGGTACTAAAGAAATTGGATTGGGGGCAGCTTTTTGAAAGTAAATCTGATATGTGGGAATTTTTTAAAAAAGGCCAGTTTAGGACCAGCATGTCCCTGTGAGGATGAAGGATAACGATAGCAAGATTTCGGAATCCTGAACAAGAGATACTGAAAAACTTAGTCAAGAAAAAGGAAGCATGCATAATGTTTAGGAGAAATCAGACTGAACCCTTGAGGAGTATCAAGGGAGCAGAAAAGAACTTAAAACAAGGAATCAGGAGGGCAAAAGGGGGCCACAAAATATTCTTGGCAAGTAGGATTAAGGAGAATCCCAAGGCATTTTATACATACATTAGGAGCAAAAGAGTAGCTAGGGAAAGGGTAAATCCACTCAAGGAGCAAGAACGGAATTTATGGGTGGAGCTAGAGGAAGTGAGAAGTCCTTAGTGAGTACTTGGTATCAGCATTCACCAAGGAGAACATCATGGACGAAGGTCAGGTTAGGGAAGGGTATGTTGATATTTTAGGACTTTCAATATTAAGGAGGAAGTAGTGTTAGGTGTCTCACAAAACATCAAGGTAGCTAAGTCCTCAGGGTGTGATGGAATCTGTCCCAGGATACGAAGGAGCAAAGGAAGAAGATTGTTGGGGCCTTCACAGAGATATTTGTATCCTTTTCAGCCACACATGGTGGTCCCAGAAAACTGCAGAAAAGCTAATGCCATTGCTTTGTTAAAGGAAGGCAACAGGGATAATCCAGGAAATGGTAGGCTGGTGAGCCTTACATCAGTGTTGTGGAAATTACTGGAGAAGATTCTTAGGGACAGGACTAACATGCATTTGGAAAAGAACGGACTTATTACGGATCGTCAGTGTGGCTTAGTTTGTCTCACAAATTTGACTGAATTTTGGTTGCCAGAGTTAGGTGGTTGTGGACGGGTCAGTTTTCTGACTGGAGGTCTATCACCAGTGGTAGTCCACGAGGATCAGCACTGGTACTTTCGTTGTTTGTTGACATATAAATGATTTGGATTAAAATGTAAGTGGTATGATTAGTAACTTTGCAAATCGCACAATAATTAGATGGTAAGGAAAGTTGTCAAAGGATACAGTTTGATATACATCAGGTGGAAAATTGGATGGAGAAATGGCAAATGGAGTTTAATCCAGGCAAGTGTGAGGTGATGCATTTTGGGAGGTCAAATGCAAGAGGAAAGTATACAGTAGATGGCAGGACACTTGGGAGCACTGATATACAGAGGGATCTTGAGACACAAGTCCATAGCTCCTGAAAGTGGCATAAGGTAGTGAAGAAGTCAGATGGAATGCTTGCTTTTATTCAGGCCAGAGGACAAAAGTTTGCAAGATATGCTGCAGTTGCACAAGGCTTTATTGAGGCCACATTTGAAGCACTGTGCGCAGTTCTGGTTGCCACACTATAGGGAGGATGTCACAGAGTTATACAGCATGGAAATAGACCCTTCGATCCAACCAGTCCATAGCTACTGTGTTCCCAAACAAAACTTGTCCCTCTTACCTATATTTGGCCCATATTCCTCCAAAACTTTCCTATTCACACACTTGTCTAAATGTCTTTTAAATGTTGAAACTGTATCTGCATCCACCACTTCCTCTGGCAGTTCATTCCACATACGAACAATTCTGTGTAAAAAAGTTGCCACTCAGGTCTTTAAAATCTTTCTCCTCTCACTTTAAAGATATGCTCCCTAGTCTTGAACTCCCCACCCATGAGGAGAAAAATAAACCCTTGCTATTCACCTTATCTATGCCCTTCATCATCTTATAAACCTCTAAGATCAACCCTCAACTTTCCATACTCCAGCGAAAGAAATGCCAGCCTATCTTTCTAATTCAAACCTTCCATTCCTAGCAACATTCTTCACTGTAATAATATCCTTCCTATTACAGGGTGACCAGAACTATATACAGTGGAGGCCTCACATTCTGTACAACCTCAACATGACATCCCAACTCCTATACTCAAAGATCTGAGCAATGAAGGCAAGTGTACTAAATGCCTTCTTAACCATCCTGTCTATTTGTGACACAAATTTCAAAGAATTATGTACCTGAATCCCGAGGCCTCTGTGTTTTATAACACTATTCAGGGCACTACAATTAATTGTAATCAGTCCTACTCTTATTAGTTTTATCAAAATGCAACACCTCACATTTATCCAAATTAAACTCCATCTGCCACTCCTCAGCCAATTGACCCAATTGAGCAAGATCCTTTTGTAATCTTATATAACCTTCTTCATTGTCCACTATATCAGCAATTTTGGTGTCAAGTGCAAACTTACGAACCATGCCTCTTAAATTCTCATCCAAATGGTTTGTATAAATGGCAAACAAAAGTGGACCCAGCACCAATCCCTGCGGAACACCGCTGGTCACTGGCTTCCAGTCCAAAGACCACCCCTCCACCACCATTCTCTGCCTCCAACCATCAAGCCAATTCTATATCTATTTGGCAAGCTCTCCCGGAATCCCAAGGGATCTAACTTTACTAATTAGTCTACCATGTGGAACCTTGTCAGAATCCAAGTAAAAAACATTTATCGCTCTGCCCAAAGCACCTTTTTGGTCACTTTTTCAAAAAAAAAATCGACTTTATGAGACTCGATTGTCTATGCACAAAGCCATACTTTCCCTAATCATTCCTTGCTTCTCCAAATGAATGTAAATCCTATCTTTCAGTATCATCTCCAACAACTTATCCACCACCGATGTCAGACTCACAGGTCTATAGAGTCAGAGCTGTACAGCATGGATACAGACTCTTCAGTCCAACTTGTCCATGCTGACCAGATATCATAAATTAATCTAGTCCCATTTGCCAGCATTTTGCCCACATCCCTCTAAATCCTTCCTATTCATATACCCATTCAGATGCCTTTGAAATATTCTAAGTGTACCAGCCTCCAACACTTGCTCTGGTAGCTCATTCCATAAACGCACCACCCTCTACGTGAAAATATTGCCCCGGAGGTGCCTTTTTAATCTTTCCCCTCTCACCTTAAATCTACACTCTCTAGTTTTGAACTCTGCTACCCTAAGGAAAAAAACCTTGGCTACTCACCCTGTACCCCTCATGATTTTATAAACTTCTATAAGGTCACCCCACAGCCTCTGACGCTCTAGGGAAAATAGCCCCAGCCTATTCAGCCTCGCCCTATAGCTCAAACACCCCAACCCCGCAACATCCTTGTAAATCTTTTCGGAACCCTTTCAAGTTTCACATCATCTTTCCTATAGCAGGGAGACCAGAATTGCACGTAGTATTCCAAAAGTGGCCTAATCAATCAATGTACTGTACAGCCATAACATGACCTCCCAACTCCTATACTCAATGCACTGACCAATAAAGGCAGGCATACCAAATGCCTTCTTCACTAACCTGTCTACCTACATTTCCCAGGCTTCTCCTTACAGCCTTTCTTAAATAAAGGCACAGCATTAGCCACCATCAATTCCTCTGGCACCTCACCCATGGTTGTAGGTGATACAAATATCTCTGCGAGGGGCAATTTCTTTCCTAACTTGCCACAATGTCCTGAGTACACTTGATCAGGTCCTGGAGATTTATCCACCTTTATGCTTTCCATGCTATCAGCATTTCCTATTCTGTAATGTGAGCTATTTTCAAAACATCAATATTTGTTTCCTGGAGTTCTCTAGCCTCCATTTCTATCTCCACAGTAAAAGCTGACACGAAATATTCATTTAGCGTCTCTCCCATCTCCTGAGTGACCTCATTGATCTTTAAGGAGCCCTGTTCTCTCTCCAGTTGCTCTTTTGCTCTTAATGTACTTCTTGAATCTCTTTGGATTATCCTTAACCTTATCTGCCAAGACTAATTCACACACCCCTTTTTGCCCGCCTGAATTCCCTGCTGAGAATGCTCCTACATCTTTTATACTCTTCAAGAGATTCATTTGATCCCGTTTACCTATATCTATGACTCTTTCTTATTCTTGGCCAAAACCTCAAATAGCTCTACTCATCCAGTTTCCTACTTTCACCAGTCTTATCCTTCACTCTAACAGGAACATTATCACACTTTTAAAAGCCTTCCCATGCGGAGGCCGTGGAGATGGCGCAAAAGAGGTTGACAAGGATGTTGCCTGAATTCAAGTGTATTTAGCTACAGGAGAGGTTGAATGAATTTGGAATGTTTTCACTAGAGCGTTAGAGGCTGAGGGGTGACCTTATAGAAGTGTATAAAATTTTGAAAGGCATGGTCAGGTTGGATAGTCAGAATCTTTTTCCCCAGTGTGGAAATGTCAAATATCAGGGAGCATAGATGAGAGGAGGAAAATTTAAAGGAGATGTGAGAGGAAGAGCCTGGAACCAGCTGCCAGGGGAGGTGGGTGAAGCAGATATGATATCTACGTTTAAGAGGCATTTAGTCAGACACATGAACAGGCAGAGAACAGAGGGATACAGACCAAATGCAGGCAGGTGGGTATCACAGTCGGCATTGACACGATAAGCCGAAGGGCTGGTTCCCGTGCTGTACTGTTCCATGTTCTAAATGAAGGAACCCTCCTCCAAAGTTCAATCCTAGATCAAGAGCATCGGGTCCAGCAGTATCAAATGGATCAAGGAATTCTGCACATGGCAGCAGTGGCTGCTGGGGGCACGGTCTCTGCTGCTTCCAGTCAATGACAGTATGTCACAATGGCACCAGATTCAATACACAAACTGAGTGACAGCTTCCCTGGGACCAGGCAGAGATTGGTGAAAAAACAAAAGACTGAATTCTATTTTCCAAAAGTTGGAATTCCACCAAACAGCAAAAACTACTCATCCTCTTGTATCTTAATTTCTTCTACATATGCCAGTTGATTGATCTAATGCTCTGATTATATTGAACTATTTTGAAAGCAAGAGATGTTCCAAGTACAGAAAGAAACAGCAGCAAGAAATTACCGTATGGCCCTCGAGATTGCTTTGCCATTCACTAAAATCATGATTAATCCTTACACTAGACTCCACTTTCCCAAACAATCTCCATATCCTTCCAATCTCGAAGAATCCAGCGCAGAAAACATCACATTTACACAAATATCAGAAGAAATCTCTCCTGTTCTTAGTCCAAAATGGCCATCAACATATCACCAAGCTGTAGGTTCTCTGTCTAGCACAGCCTTTCAGATCTAGCTTATGAAGCCCTCTCGGAGAAACAGAAAAAAATTAGGGACAGGATCAGGATATTTAGCTCTTCAAGCTTGCTCTGCCATTCGACACGATTATGGCTGACCATCCAACTCAGTACCCTGGCCCCACTTAATCCTCATACCCTTTGATCCCTTTAGCCCTAAGAACTATAACTCCTTCTTCCTTAACTGCTAACTATGGCAGAGAATTCCATGGGCTCACAACTCTCTGGGCAAAATATTTCTGCTCACCTTAGTCCTAAATGGCCTACACCACTTACGACTGTGAACTCTGGTTCTGAACTCCCAGTCATCGCGACATCCAGCCTGCGTTTACCCTGTCTTGTCCTATTAGGATTTTACAGGTTTCTATGAGATTCCCCCTTCATTCTTCTAAACTCCACTGAATATCAGCCTAACCAATTCAGTCTCCCTTTGTATGTCAGTCCTTCCTTCCCAGAAACTTTAGTTGCACTCCCTCCATAGCGAAAACATACATTCTCAAGTACAGAGACCAAAGTTGGACGCAATACTCCAAGTCTGGTCTCACCAAGGCCATGTACAATTGCAGCAAGACCTCCATGACCCTGTACATGAATCCGCTCACTAATGAAGGCTAACACACCATTTGCTTTCTTTATCGCCCACTACCTAGGCATACTGACTTTCAGTGACTGGTGTACAAGGGCACTCAGATCTCATCACGTCTCCCGCTTTCCCAATCTATCACCGTAATCATGATCTTGTATAGATCAACAAGATCAACGTTCATTCTTTTAAAATTCCTCTAAGACTAAGGTTATTTTCCTCAATGTCTCCTCATTGGACAACATTGTCATCCCAGGAACAAATAAAAGAAAGCTGTGAATGTATGACATGCTCACTCTTAGACAAGTATATCCTTCCTGAGGTATCAAGACCAAATGCATACATAGTTCTGCAAGTCTGGTCTCACAAAAGCCCAGTATAATTGCAGCAAGATGTCTTTGCTCTTGTACTCCAAACTCCTTGCAATAAAGCATAACATATCATTTGCCTTTCTAATAGCTCACTGTAGCAGGATTTTAGCTTTATGTTTCTTGTACAAGACCATCCAAATCCATCTCAGCATCAACAGTTAATAGTTTTGCACAAGTTAAAAATAATCTTTTCTTTTTTTCGAGCCAACCGATGAACTTCACATTTTTTATATTTTACTCATTATCTATCTTCTTGCTTCTCACTTAACCCATTGACATTCTTTTTCAGACCGTGTGTCTCTTCGTAGCTTGACTTCACATTCAGTTTTACACATTCAACAAACTTGAATTCATTACACTCAGTCCTTTCACCCGAGTCATAAATATAACAGTTGAGGCTTTGGTACTAATCCCCGCAACACTATTTGTAACAGAGTGCCAACCTGAAAATTACACGTTTAATTCTACTATTTTCTGTCAACTGCCCTCTATACATGCTTATAGATGTCCCCAACCACATAGTGCTTGCCTTATGGCACTTTAACAATGTTTGCGACACATCAATTTATCCCTTTATCCGCACTGCTAATAAATCTTGCAAGCACAATTTACCATTGGTAAAACCATGTTGATTCTGCCTAATCATATGATTTCCTAAGCACCATGTTATAACTTCCTTAGTAACTGAGGCAAAGATTGCAAAACAGAATGCAACGATATTAAATATCCTTTAAAAGGCCATCAATTTTTTGAAATCAGAAAGAACTGCAGATAATTCAGCAAAGCTTGTAGAAATAACCAGGTAATTAAAACCCATTACCAACTGCTTAAGATAAATTGGGGCAGCAAATTTAGCAGGGAGATTAAATGACAGTGATATATTGAATGCATGCATGAATGCTTTCTGAATCAATATGCATCAAGAGATGCAATATCTGAATTGGTTTTGTGTAACAAACAGAAACAAAACCAGTTTTCAACACGAATTAGAAGAAACTTTAGGGCAGAGTGATAGATTAGCTTTAATGTTAAAGCAGAGAAAGGAAAATGAAGAAAATAGAAAAATAGTTAACTGATTAGGAAAAAATGCAACCTACAGAAGAAAATAACTTAACCAACACAAATTGGAGAAGACAGTTAATGCTGCAGCAACAGTGGGAAATATAAAGTGAAACTGTACATTGTAAAATAACTGGCAAGTTGGGAGATGGCGAATGTAGGCTTACAAAGCGGAAGAATATGGCCGCATTACAAGGCAGTTACTTGGTTAATGATACCTAGAATGAGACAGGAAGGGAATGAGCATACAAACACAGAAACCCACCCCATAAACAGTGGTTACCACAGATCAGAGGCTAGGAATACAGTGGCAAGTCACTCATCTCCTGACTCCCCAGAGCTTATCCATCATCAATTAGGCACAAGTCAGGAATGTGATAGAAGACTCCCTACTTGCCTGGACGACTGCAGCTGCAACAACACTCAAGAAGCTTGATGCCATCCAGCACAAAGCAGCCCACATGACTGGCACAACATCCACTCTCTCCACCACCGATACTCAGTACACACTGCTGATACTATCTACAAGATGCCCTGCAGAAATTCACCAATGATGCTCGGACAGCACCTTCTAAACCCACTACCACTCCCATCTACAAAGGCAGGATATGGAAACACCACCGCGTGCAAGTCCCCATCAAGCCACTCACCATCCTAATCTGGAAACATATCGCTATTCCTTCACTGTCACTGGGTCAAAAATCATAGAATTCCCTCTAATGGCATTGTGGGTCAAACCACAGCAGGAGGACTGCAGTCCTTCAAGAAGGCAGCTGTTCTCAGGGACAATTGGGAACAGGCAATAAATCCTGTCCAGCATCAATTGCCAAACAATCAGCACTCTCCTCTCTATTACCAAATATAGCTTGGCCTACCACCTTCTTGGTTCAAAAACATATTGCTCAAGTATTTCATTGGAAAAAAAGTCCATTCTTGCTACACTGCTGAATTAATATATTCTGCCACTTCATTTCTGTTACTGAAAGACATGCAGTAAATCACCATTACTATTTTAAATCCCCTCATTGCTCAATTCTAAAGAGTTTCCACTGAGCATCTTCCCTAACCTACATCCTTGATTATTACATTACCTTAAATCAATAAAGGTTACTGCTCCATCTCTTCCTATTTCTCTATGCTTTCAAAAGACCATGGCTTGGATTTTGGAATAAGAATAAAGAGTTTCATCATTTACTATTCCTAGAGTAGAAAGAAATCAGGAAGTTAACTCTGATATACCTTATACCCCCACAAGCTTTGCTGCATCAGTACCTTGCTGAGAGACTTGATGTTAAAATAAATACAAAATTGCCAAGTTCCCTTCCATATAGACACAACAGAAAATGTTATAGATTACTCATACATGCAAGAATTAATTTTAAACACCCACATAAATCTTAACTACAACCAAACAACCTTCCTGGGAACAAAAATTAGCTTTACTGAGTGTCGAACTCCAATACTTCAGATTTTAGTTATTAAAGGTTTTTCTCTTTAACAATGAACGTCTTGACTTACTTTTTGTCTCATTCTCTTCATCCCATCTTTCACCCCATTCTGTTTTCTGCTGACTTTTGTGCACCCTAGTTTAGGATTCCACAAGTCTTATTGAGAATTCTTCAATCTAATTAGCTAAGGAGGTCAGCCAACTGTTCCTTGCCTTTTACAAGATCCCTGAACCCCTGCAGAGTACCCTCCATTGTTTCAGATACACATTGACCATAAAGTGCCACTCAATAGTCCACACATATTCTGTGGGAATATGTAAATATAACGAACAGCGAGCATTATTCAGTGCTGACCGCAAAATCCAGACCACTATGACCTGGAATATTCAACTTCAAATCATGGTCATCAGATTGCAGCCATGTTTCAACAATGGCCATGTCATATCATCTAATCCGTATTGAGCTTCAAAGCCATTTAGTTTACATTTACTTTTATACTGCATTCCATACATTAACATTTAGTTCTTATAACTTATACAATACTGTATAAAACTCTTAATCAGGCAAGAGGCCTTAACCGAGGGGCTGCCAATATCAATAACAAGAGTTATTTCTTAAATTTAGTCAAAAATGCAATTTCTTAAATGCTGCAATGCTGTTATTCCAATGTGCTGTTATTCCAATGTCAATAATAACGAAGAGACATATACAAATAACATTTTAAAGTATTTTACAAAAATAGTGGTAAATAAACAATGCCTTCTAACAACTAAAACATTAACAGAAGTGTAAATTACCATCAAAACAGGTTTGATAAAGTGAGGCTGGGAGCCATTTTATATAAATGTCAACAATTAAAAGCATTTCAAGATGCCCACCTCAGCTTCTAAGTCAACACTGTGCTTGAGAAGTAACTTCAAAACATCCACATGTCCATTCTGGCTGGCTGCCTGCATTGCAGTGTGTCCTGCGCATTGACCATTCACCTGCAACAGAAACAACTGATAGTCATCACTTAAGTTCATAAATACTATTCTATCCCAACTCAAATATAAAATTGCAAACTTGGAATATGCTAGAATATAACATTACTACATGGAAAATTAAGTTTGATTTGTAATAAATTGAGAAATAATAACACCCTTCATTGCATTTTTTGGTCTTACATTTGGTCACTATAAATTCATTAAATTTGCTTTGGAAGAAGCAGTTGAAAACAGTTCCCATGATTACTTTTGATGGACAATAACTGATAAATCCAAATACAGCAAATGGTTTTTCAGCCAATGAAACAAATGACGAGTTTCATTTTGTCTAATTTTGCTTAGACGTTACATTAGCAGCACAGAGGGTTAATATTTGTTTTTCTTCTAATAGTGCCATCGAATCTTGGAACATTGCTGAAAGGTGAGAAGTTGCTTCAATGTCTTGACCAAAGGACAACACCCCAAACCATGCACTGTCAGGTGCAGGTGTGAAGTCAAACCATAGTAAAAAGAGAATGAAACATAAATTCAAGAGGAGAGAGCACTGCAAACTGATCCAAGCTGGCATCAACAGAAAAGGCTTCAATGCCAAGAGCAATTAATAAACCTAATAAAAACTGAACACTGAAGACAAAGATCTTATTTTCTACGAAAATTCACAAACCCATCGCCTGAAAATCAGAATATCGTAAAAGACAGGGGCAGGATAATGCCCAATGAGCCTGTTCCAGCATTCAGCAAGATCTTGATTGATCTGATTGCGGTCTTAACTCCACTTTTTTGCCTGTCCCCTATTTTCCTCAATTCCCTGGTAGGTCAGAAATTGGCCCAACTCAAACTTGACGATCTTCAATTAGCCAACCTCCACTATTCCCTGGGGAAGAGAATTCCAAAAACTTACAACCCCAGCTCCTCTTCACCTTCCTCTTAAGTAGTCTCCCTTAGTTTCCTCCTCAAGGTGAAACCCGCTCTTCAGTATTTATATTGCATTGTCAGTCCCCCTGACAATTTTCATGTTTTTCAATAAGATTCTATGTATCAGGTTTCTTACAGTTCAAAGCAAGCCCGTCAAAAAAATCACCTGTGTAAAAGTTGACATCTTAAATTTGACTCAAGAAATGGTCTCCAAAATTTGATTTTTACAAACATATTAATTATATTATTTTCAGAGTCCTTCAAAGTGTGTGTAATCGTCATATTTTTACCACCCAAAACAAAATCAGATTACGTTAATTATCAGTTTCACATAATATCACGTTATCGCTGGCTTTGTTTTTACTTAAATTAAAATGATGGTATACAATGGTAGGTAAACTCTTTCATCTACAACCAGTTGGGACTTAATGAAACTAGTCATGCCTTTGAATATTCACAGTCATGATGAATTTCGTCACATGCTACTACTAGCCATTGCCTAATAACTCATTGTACTGGGAACTTGAGAGACAGCCATGCTACTTAAGGATCTACTTTTTAAATAAATACAGATTCAATGCAGATCCAGTTAAAACAAAGCAGCTCCTACACAAGTTCTGTACATTAGCTATATATGTGAACTGGTTTAGCTATCTAAAACAAGTTGATAGAAATTTCACAAGTTAGACAAAAGTATGCACAAGCAATCTAAAACGAAGGAAACATCAAAACATATGAGGAAATTGAGACAGAGGGACATAATCATAATTAATGCCATTTGCTACACCGGTCATCAGATGAGATTGTTTTCTGCAGTCTTATTCCATTCCATACTATACATAGAATGAACATGGGATCCACTGTCAACAGCACCCAAAAGCCAAAAGGTCCCGATGGAAAACTGGTCTAGTAGTATATGCCATGCTGAAAAGTCATGACTTTAAAGCAGAATAGGGCAATATTATTTTACATCTTATACTAAATTATATCTGACAGAAACAGAGGAAACTGACATTAGCACCGAAATATAAAATGTACTTTTTTTTGCCAGTAATATCCTTCACCTTGAGTACAACAGTAAAAAATCCATAATTCTAAAACAAAATTACAAATTCTTAGCTTGAAACAGATGTTATTGCTACTCGTCACATTCTTCTACAACTCAGCCAAAGCCAATCAAGACACTTGATTTTGTACATCAATGATGTAACAAGAAAAATAAGCATTTCATTCTTTGAAATTTCAAGGAAATTTGCTTCAACAAATGCAGTACTGTTAATTCAAAGATTATCAATTTCATTAGCAAAAAATTTAGCAAGACTGTAGAATTAGACCCATTTCCTAATATAAAAATACAAACTCAATATCCTAATCATGTTTTGTTGAAGCTGGCGACAGTGAGGGACAGCATTTGTTATTACTAAAGTGCTAATAAAATAACTTGCTCAAATTGCAATAAGAATGAAGAAAGCAGATCAAACTAAATTTAGGTAATGCTGAGACAAAATAAATCTAACAATATGTTAGATTTTGTAATTCAACATCCACGTCCTCCCTTTAAACAGAGTTATGTTATTACATATCGGTCTTAAAATTATAACAGAAAACAATAACATGAAAAGCAATGCATGATCTTGGAAGCACAACATATCCCATTTCTTTTCCTAGCTGTACAAAAGTCAAATGTGTTCTGTTACCTTGCTCAGATAATCATGTTAAAGGACAGTTTGCACATCATTCACCCTGGTAGATCAAAGACCACAGGGAGAAGCAATGATCCAGTGGTATTATCACTGTATTGTTAATTCAGAGATCCAGGTAATGTTCTGGGGACCCGGGTCCGAATCCTGCCACAGCAGATGATGGAATTTGAATTCAATAAAATCTGGAATTAGGAGTCTACATTATCGATTAATCAGGAAAAGCCTATGTAATGTCGTTCTGAGAAGGAAACTGTGATTCTTACTTGGTCTGGACTACACATAACTCCAGACACACAATGTGGTTGACTCTTAACTGCCATTTGGGAAGGGCAATAAATGCTGACCTAGGCAACAATGCCCTGATCTCGTGAACGAATTTTCAAAAACAATTACATTTTGCAAAGTGTCAGGCAAAGATTTAAAATCCCATGGCAATTTTTTGGACATTCTTGGACTTTTTTACTTCCTTGTTCCAATTACTACAAAAGTAATCGGTTAATACAATGGCACTGTGGAACGAAATGCATAAGACTCACATCAACATCAGGTCGTGCCATTATTTCTTCCACTTTCGCAACATCACCATTGGCTGCAGCTTTAACCAGTTCTTCATTAATGTCTCCAGATTCTTGTGTTTCGAATAGCTTTTTCAACAACTGAGACAAACGCTCTAGTAACACAAAATATTGTGAACAGAACACAATGATTTACAATGTACACCTTCCAAACCAACAAAATGAAAAATGCATTTTGTTAATTTTTTTAGAAGAACTTGTTCACTACTCCATTATATTGCTCAACAGTTGCGAGGCAAAGTTTCAAAAAAGGACAAAAACGTACCATCAAGACAGAGAATGAATTCAATGTTAACTAAGGACCTAGGCCAGGGCATTGGCTACTTGTGGCCCATTAAGGACCCACGCTCCTCCAAATCTTGATTGCTCAAACTCATTTTGATGGTTTTAATATATTATTTGTCAGGGACTTTTTATACAAAAAAAAAGTCTTGTGCTAAAAAAGTGACAGTTAACTTGATGTAAAAAGCTTTCAAAAAGTTGTTCAAATAGGACTTTTGCATGATTATCTTCATTTGAATAACAGCAATTAAGATCTTTCAATTTTCACCAAACTTTTAAAAAAAGTGGTTCACCATTCGGCTTGATAACTACTCGCCTAGACTAATAAGAAATTATGATGGCCAAAGACAATTATAGGACAGGAAGTAAAATCATAACAAAGTAGTATCATCCTACTACAGTCCCAGAAATCAGGAAGCAAAAGGTAGAAAGCAGTACGTGAAGCTTTTCAGAAGGTGAGCTTAGCACTAACTATTAGAGATAAATTATGACTTCTTGATCACCGTTCACGATCACTGTAACGGTGGCTGAAAAGGAACTAATTACTTTGTTTACTTAAAAAAAAAAGAACTCAAATCAATTTCTAGTGAAAGCTCAGTTTCTATTGCCTAGGATGTGACTGCTTCAATGGTTTTGTTCTTAAAAAAACACTGCAAACCTGCAACACAAGTTGAACACTGGTTTTAGAAATGACTTCATTCGTATTACAAGGGGGTCTTCTTACCTTAAATATTATTCAGGGGACCAATAATTTTGGAATTCAACTTGTGCATTTTCCCAATAGCATCCACACCTAAATGCAGCTGTTTTAATATCCATGATTAGTACCTTGCTTAATCTTTGCTTCCAACAAGTTCCTCTCACTCATCCTCTGTTTGGCTGTTGGTTGTTTAACATGTTCTGACTCTTGATCACTAATAATAGTTTCATATCATTCTCAACAGCCGATCCCACCTGTTAGCTCTCTCTCAGTCGGTCTACTTCATACAGGTCTCAGCCTCTTTGTGTTAGTTATTTTTGTTTTGTTGTCCCACTATTTTCTCTTTACACCCAAGGCCTGCACTTCACGTCCTGAGGACTATATCTCACTTTATTCACTGAGTACAGAGGAAGAGGTTGTTAGTGGGCTGGCGACATTGAGGGGCAGAGTGAAATGTTGAGTACGCAAAAGGCACAAGAACATTCAAAAGGGATAAAGTGAAATTATCAGTGGTGTAATAGTAAATAGGAATTTTCAGTGTAATACTCAAAAGTCATGAGAATTGTGCCAAAATAATATGGACAAAAATATATTGCCCTTTCAGTACAGTGAGCAACACCAACATCTAGCATAATTGGTGGTATGCAATAGAAAAACAAAAACAGAAACATTTTCCAGAGGCTGATATGTACCACCAGATGCATTGCACACTGCAGATCCAGCTGATGCCACTTTAGTAACAGCTGCAGGGTTGTACGTCCATGAAGTCCCACAAACCTCAACTTTCAAATCACTGTCAGAGTAAATCTGCTGAACACGCCCAACTTTCCCCAAAGTCTGCATTAAAAACAAAAACACTTCACATTAGACAATATGCTAGTATGGTCAGGTATTAGGGGGTTGAGGAATGATTCACTACTTTCAAAATTGTTCTTAATTTGCATCCATAACCAGTAGCAGGTAAATTTCAAAGATTCCTGGTCAGAGTGATACATTTTTGATTCTCTCATCCAAGCTTTCCAATCATGTGACAAGAATTTAAAGCTACCATTCGTTTAAGCTGCTTTAAGGTCTACATCTAAATCGTTATTTTGGTGCTGCATATCTTCCAGAAGATTTAAAACATATGTGAGGAACATGCTGGAAACCAGAAACAGAGGGAGATAAAAATACTGGAAACACTTAGCAGGGTCTGGTGTCATCCATGGAAAAAAAGAGACAGAGTTAACTTTTAAGTTTGATGAAATTTCATCTTAAATGAAAACTTACAGATTTAACCGTTTTTAAATCTCTCATTTCTTCCAGGTCTGATGACAGAAAAACTCTTGTAATATGTTGATAGCTTTAAAAAGCTCAACTGAAATTTAACGTTCGCACATCTGTCAGAACATACCAAAGTGAAGTTCTGGCAAATAGCAAATTCAGTTCTGATTTCAAATAGCTAAACAAAGGTAGAAGACAAAGGCAAAAACTGCAAGGAACTAAAAAAAAATCATTTGAGGAGCTGACAGAATTTACTACTATTTTAAAGGATCCCAAATTCAGTGTCAAACAGTGATAGCCTGCTCCTCAAAAGGAATCTCTTTCCTTGTCAGCCAGATTCAGGTTAGTTCCCCATCTCTGGGTTTACATCCCCGAGTTTAGCATGTATAAACAAACAAAAATTGCTCCACAGATATTAAAATTCCAGTGCAAATGCACTTTTAAAACATAGCTATAAAAATTAATATCTACATACAGGGAGCATTGCTTCAGCCCATTCTCCATGACCTCGTTGAAGAAGTTTGATTCTCTCCAAGTCGTAACAGATTTGAACCAGATCACCAACATTAAACTGTGAAGATCCACCTTCTGCTCCCTGAACGGCATCCCCGCTTCTAACCACATTAGCCTTTGTAAGTACTGCAGGATTGAAAGTCCACCTACAGGTACAAAAAAATCTTTCAGACATTTCACTTCAAAAACTGAAATTCTATAAGCTGTAAATAATTAACTTTGTCATGCTTCAGCACTATGCAGTTTTCTTTTCTGATCTTTTTCTTACATACCTGTTGCCACTTGGATACTGTACTACGATGTCATGATCTTCATCAATGCCACAGACTGTGCCAGTGGTTGTTAATGTCTCAAACATACCATCAGTCCAACCACCATGCCCATGTTGTAATGACTGAACAATCTCTAGATCCAGATCAATATTTACAAGATCACCAATCTGTAAACCACCAGGGTTGCGACTTCCATTTTGTTCACCTAATATCATTTGTTGTAAAGAGAAAAATGAAATGGTTAGCGTATTAAAAATCATAAAAGTCTTGAAGTAAAACTCAGACTTGTAATGTCTGATGGAAAAGTTTTAACAATAAAGCCTGCAGTGCTACCACCTGGTGGTTACAATTAATGAGGTAGTTTCATTCCAACAAGTATTATTGTAATAGCGGTAGGAAATTCATGACAAAACAAGTTTTAAAAGTTACATAGAAATCAATATATTTTCTAAAATTGAAAGCTGCCCAAACTTCAAAGTTCATATGGAAATACTACATTGATTACGTTACAACAGGGAGAGCAAACCAAACCGAATCAACTTCCCTGTCAATGGATTTGCACTGAAGTGAAATTAAAACATTCAATGACCCTAAAAATTGCTCATTTGTCCCTAACTGGGCTTGACAAATGACAGGTCTTTGCCACCAAGTTTATAACAAATAAAAATAAACAATTTATTATTATAATGTATCTTAGCAGAACACAGATAAATAACAAGGCCATCTAATTAATATCTATAATCTAAATCCAATTTTCTGAGTATAAACCACATGTTCAGCGCCAACCGACAGAATTAAATGAATAACCAAAAACAAGGAAATAAAAGTAAGGGTAATGTCAGTCCAATAATGGTTTCAGCAATGAATATCAGGCCTTCATGAAATCATTTGATGATGAGTTGTATTACATGCATAAGGACTATATATCTTGCTTGAATTCCGAGGTCATCGTTCAGTGCAAATAGCTTCCGTAGACCACCACTGATTTTTACTTTTTCAGTTGTGAGAAATAACTTTCAAAAAATTGATAAATTGAATGACTGAAGACAGGAAAATCATAAAAAAGCTTGCCAGTCCAGCAGCTTCCAAAGCAAAACTTCCTGCCACCTGAAACATGGTCAGCACCAATTCACTTTTTGTTTTCTCTTTCTTTTCCAACATTGTCTATAATTGCTGGCCTCCCTTGATTGTCCATTTCAACATCCAACCAGCTGCCAATCCCTGAGGATAACAATGTCTTGCGGCCCTTAGAGCAGTAATTAATCAGCATTATCTATTCAGCCCATATCATAACATCAAACAAGGAGGAACTATGGGAAGTCTGAAAGGGAACATTAAAAGTAGCCTTCACAAATGATGAAAGGATGTGTGAAGCGATCACAGAAACTCAGCTGCATATCAGCTAATAATGGTGGATACCACATTCATCTAATTTGCATTTTGAGTACTTAAAAATGATTGTGACTTTACGTACCCAGCACAGGACAATGATCTCGGTAAAAAGAACCTCCTTTTGCATCCTGGACACATTTCAAATCAGACTGGTGAGAAGGGGGAAAAGGATCAGATTAATGCACTTAAACAACATGCACCTCACACTGACACAAACGGAAGTCGATATTGAAGGATTCACTTTCACATTCCAGTTAACAATGAGTAGAACTTTCAAGATGTTTCGGGAATGTCATCCAGCATGACATAAAAAAAGGGAGGCAATGACCTAGTACTATTTTCGCTCGACTATTAATGTAGAAACTCAGCTCATGTTCTGGGGACCTGGGTTCAAATCTCACCAAGACAGAATCTTGAATTAAGGGTCTAATAATGACCATTATTGATTGTCAGAAAAATCCATTTCGTTCACTAATGTGCTTTACGGGAGGAAATTTGCTGTCTTCACCTGTTCTGGCCTACATGGGACTCCAGACTCACAGCAATGTACTTAATTTGCAGTGATGCCCGCATACCACCATGAGTGAATAAAAAATAATGACTAAGTACAATGAAATATAAAGACTGCAGATCCAAACACTGCTCAGAGCTGATTTAGCTAATCTCAAATCCTCAGACAAGACGGTCTCCACGTTCAGACTGCAGGGTCCCCAATTTGACCAATCATCAGAAAATTACATAGACAATATCAACATGGGCATAAATTCACAAATCAATTCTACCACCAGCCCTCTTAAATGCATCAATCTACCGCAAAATATAAATAATAAAAGCTGTCAGTTCTTCATTTTTTTTAAAATTGCTGGACAAGGAAAAAACTCAAAGAATAAAGAGCCCTGAAGTGAGCTAAATGAAACAGAATGGGTAAATTTTGATAGCATGTGCAATTAACACTTTAAACCAGAGCTAAAATTATGTACATAGCATGTTACATTCCTTACCTCTTGCAAAAAGAGTACAAGTTCAGATTTGTGAAGAAATGGGCTGAATGAATGGGAGTATTAACTTGCTTAAGAGCTTGCCAATCGAGCCTGTGCTATACTCGGCTTTAAACTCGCAATGCTTTTGTTCTTTTGGTGAAAAGAAAAGATGTTTTGCTTTTGTTCTGTTCTCAAGTAAATACAATTTAGATTAATGATTCACTTTACTCCACATTGAGATCACTAACCACAGAACATTACAAAGGGTCACCAGACCCGAAACGTTAACTCAGTTTTTTCCTTCACAGATGCTTCTTTCTGTTTTTATTACAAAATTTATACTGGGCTGGATTTTGCAGTCAGTGGTGAACTGGCAGCGTTCACCACTTACTTTCCAGAAAGCTGCCTCGCAACTTTAGAAGTGTTCCAATACATCTGTGTTTCAACAAGGGTTTTGTGGCATCTGTGAGCACAGCAAGAACAGCTCAATCAAACAAAGGAATGTTCACTGAAACAGGTAGCTTTTCTTTTATTCTGCATTTCCATGTTTAAATACATATGTGCACATTCCAAATGTGCCCATTAATAATTATAAGTTTCCATTACAATGGTGAGCACTGTTCAGCCCACTATGGTGCCTACCATAAATCCAGCCACTGCATTTTACAACGCACAGGTGTTTTGAAGTATGTTTCATATCATTTCCCCAGTTATGATTCACTTTGTAACACAACAGACTCTGAAGGGCCCTCAATTTTTCCATTAAATGTTTAGATTTTATTTGTGGTTCCCATAATGCAATGTTTTGGTTGTATTTCAAACAACATTGTTTCATTAATTGTAAAAAGGCAATTGAATACATGGTAGTAAACTGAAGTCACAAGGTCAAGTGTGTTTGGTGTGCGGAAAAGGGCTCAAATATGCAAAAACTGGAACATTTTACTCTAAATTACAATCAGTGATTTGGAAAAATTCAGATCATATTGGTGATTTCGGCTTTGATCAACATGCATGACCACTTTCATCAACATAGCTCCTTTCTAATTTTCAAATCACAATCAACACACCTATCTAGATGTTGCATCATTATTCTGATGATACTACTTACCATGCCTTCAAATCCCACTCTGTATAGGTTCTTGGCTCCATTGTCCCACAAAACATATGCTGCACTGTGAGGACTAGACGCACTCCAATCTTGGATTTCAGTCACCTAGAAAATAAGCAAGATTCACATTACCAGACTAAATTAAAAACAAGCAGCATTTCAATATATAAATCAGAGGAAGGGTACAGGCAACATTAGGCTCTACTACAGAGAAGACGTGAAAGATGTGGTACGCTGGAGAACTTCAACGTGCAAGGAAAATCTCCTACCAGTGATGAAAGTCATGATACACAAGTGGGTGGGACAGGAGAGCAGCAATCACTATGGAAAGGCATTTGCTGCATTAGATAAACAAAGGTGGAAGAATATTTATGCCTTTTTCTCACAATGGAAACTTTAGGCCAAAATAGACAGGATCATTTATTTCCAACTGTGTCATTAGTAGAGCAGTACATAGTAATCAAAAGGCGGTTTCCTCGTATGTTTGGCCTGATGCCATAAGGCTTCATAGAGTCCAACTCAAGTCTGCTACTGTCATTTATCGTAGCTAGTCCAATGTGAGGTGGTAGGTATGGTTTCCCTCCTTTCTTCAGACTTTGTTCGCAGCTTGATACAACCGAGTGTCTTGGTCAGTCATTGCAGTGGACAGTTCAGGTAAGGAAAGAAGATTTATTTCCCCAAAAGGACATGACTAAACTCAATGAGTTTTTATGACAATCCAAAATGGTTTCATTATCATCATTAGTTGTGTGATGAGATACTTACAATTTCATTTATAATGTTATGATCCAGTTAGGAACTATCAACATTTAAAGCAAAGCCTAAACAACTTGTTTTAACCAAAGAACTATGCCACAAGGTTTTAAAACAAACAAGACCATCAACATGGTTTGCACTATTTATGATATGCACTGATGTTTACTTCTTACTTCCCACAAGAATTCTTTTATAAAACACTTCAATCTCTTAAAGCTATTTACTTCTGTGGGTAAACCCCAAGGGCCACAGACAACGAGAATTCTCCTCAGCTCAGCTCTTCTCAAAGGTAAAACTCTCATTTACTACCTCTTGACTGTGGATGCTTCAAATCCTTGTGTCAGCAATCTTCCAGCTTTTGATTCCTCACCAAAATTTCAAAATCTCCTATTAATGGGTAAATTCAGCAAAAATCACCATGGAAAGGTACTTACCACATTCGTGAGACAATTCATTCTAGTGAACCTTCTCTGAATGGCTTCAAATGAAATATCTTTCCTTAAATAAGGAATAAAATTGCTCAGTACTCCAGATGTGGCCTCACCAGCACTTGTACAGTTGTACTAAGACTCCCTTTCTCTCATACTGGAACCCCCTTGAAATAAGGGCCACCATTCCAACAGCCTTTCTGATTCCAAATGCACGTGTGCTAGCTTTCTGTTCGTTGTGTACAGGTACCCCAAGTCCCTTTGTGAAGCAGCTTTCTGCAATTTGTCTCCATTGAAATACTACTATTCTTTTGTCCTCACTTCAAAGATGAACAACATCACATTTGCCCATTACTTAACATTTCAATATCTCCCTGTAAACTATTTACATTCCTCTCACAACCTGCCTTTCCACCAATTTTTATGTCATCTACAAATTTGGCTACAGGACATTCACTTCTTTCTTTCAAGAGAATATATATTGTTAAACAGTTGCAGTCCCAGGACTGATCTCCGTGGAACCCCGCTGGTTACAACCTAAAAGAGAACAACTGCACCTCCCAGTCGCGAACCATTTCAACTCCCCCTCCCATTCCTCAGACGACATGTCCATCCTGGGCCTCCTGCAGTGCCACAACGATGCCACCCGAAGGTTGCAGGAACAGCAACTCATATTCCGCTTGGGAACCCTGCAGCCCAATGGTATCAATGTGGATTTCACAAGTTTCAAAATCTCCCCTCCCCCCACCGCATCCCAAAACCAGTCCAGCTCGTCCCTGCCTCCCTAACCTGTTCTTCCTCCCACCTATCCCCTCCTCCCACCTCAAGCCGCACCTCCATCTCCTACCGACCAACCTCATCCCGCCCCCTTGACCTGTCCGTCCTCCCTGGACTGACCTATCCCCTTCCTAACTCCCTACCTACACTCACCTTTACTGGCTCCATCCCCGCCTCTTCGACCTGTTTGTTTCCTCTCCACCTATCCTCTCCTCTATCCCTCTTCTATCCGCCTCCCACTCTCTCCCTATTTATTTCAAAACCCCCTTCCCCTTCCCCTTTTCTGATGAAGGGTCGAGGCCCGAAACGTCAGCCTCTCTGCTCCTATGATGCTGCTTGGCCTGCTGTGTTCATCCAGCCCTGCACCTTGTTGTCCCCTTCTTCCCACTTGTTGTTTCCTGCCGATTAGTCAATTCTCTTTCCTCGCCAATGTACCACCTCTTATCACGGCCTCTTATCTTAGGACTTAATTTTTTGTGAGGTACCTTGTTGAATATCTACTGGTTCCTCTCTATCCACTCCGATTGAGGCTCCCTCGAAAAACTCTTGATAAATTACGCAGACGTGATTTCCCTTTCATGAAGCCAAGCTGACTTTGCTTGATTAGATTGGAATTTTACAAATGCACTGCTATACCTTCCTTAGTTATTAATTCCAATGAAAAATTAATCGGCCTACAGTTACCCACATTTTGCCTCCCTCCCTTTTTGATCGGGGTGTCACACTAGCACTTTTCAATTCTCTAGATGCTCTACTTCTCCAGAATCCAAGGATTTTTGGAAAATTGCAAACAACGCATTTACTATCTCTGCAGCAACTTCTTTTAGGCTCCGAGGACGCAAGCCAGGACTTACCTGTCTTTAGCCCCGTGAGTTTGTCTAAGGGTATTAATATACTTTTCTTTCTTTATTCATTCACGGGATGTGGGCGTCCCTGGCCAGGCAGCATTTACTGCCCATCCCTAATTGCCCACAGAGAAGGTAAGAGTCAACCACATTGCTGTGGGTCTGGAGTTACATGTAGGCCAGACCAGGTAAGGATGGCAACTTCCTTCCCTAAAGGACATTAGTGAACCAGATGGGTTTTCCCCCGACGATTAGCAATGGATTTATGATCATCATTACTCTTAATTCCAGATATTTACTGAATTCAAATTCTACCATCTGCCATGGCAGGATTCAAACCCGGGTCCCCAGAACATTATCTAGGTCTCTGGATTAACAGTCCAGCAATAATACCATTAGGCCATCACCTCCATGTAAATTACTTCTCTAGTGATCGGATTGGACTTAATTTCTCCTCTGTATCCTTTAGTAATAGTCGGATGTTCAAAGTATCTTCCACTGGAAAGACCGGTGCAAAATACCTGTTTAACGTCTCGGCTATTTCCTTGTTCCCCATAATTATCTCCCCAGACCCATTTTCTAAGTAGGCTAAGGCACCTGCAGTTGTACGATTTTAACTTTTAATGTGTTATCTTGACTTAACTTGGCCTCAAACTTTTAAATGGAACAAACTCCAGCCTTTCCTTAATTTCAATGATCAAATTTTCTACAGTTAAGGCTTTAATTCCTAAAACCAAAAGTTATACTCAAAAACAAAAACTAGAAATGCTCAAACAGAACCAAAAAAACATACCATTATTTATTCTTGGGAATTATGGAAAATAAACAGCAGTATGAAAATGTTGGGCAGAAAAAAATGTCCATAGCTGAAGTATTTTTATTTGTGAAGTTGGAGAATCGTTATTTCTCCTGCTATAAGCCAAAATCTGAAGGTAGGCTTTGCACATATATTGGCCATTTGGTGTATACACATGTACAATCTATCAGTGTGGTTCTGTCCCCTTCCAACGAAGTTGTACATCTCCACAAATAGGTTTTAGCAAATACAGCCAAAGTATTCTGTTTCAAGTCATACTATTTACAAATATTTGGTCTAAACTGTCTGTAGCATGTGAAAATTAATACATCTGGTCTTGTGTGCTGTCAGGTGTAAAGAGTTTACTTGTGCATTATACTAACAGAAAGCCTCAATTTTATGCAGCTTTCTAGGTCTAATTATACTTTCTAATGGTACATTAGTTGTACTGAAGGAACAGTCATCAAACATTGCCTGGAAAGAGATTAAGCATGTACCACCTTGCTACTTGCATAAGTATTAACAGTCTGTTATTTACAACTGCAAATTTGCAACAATACTGTTTTGCTGCTGCTTGTAGCTACTGCTGCCAGGAGACCTGCTTTCATGGCATGTCAGACTCATCTGTCTTGATCAATTCTCACGCAGCCAACCATAGTTCATGTGCAACCACTTTGTGACATCTGTCATGCAATCACACCTGGGATGACTCCTCTTTCTGCTGCCTCCTACTTTGCCTTCCAGAAGAAATATCAACATTTTATTTTCTCGATATCTCTTTTTGCCCTTGCAATTTCAAGGACTTCTTCTTTCATCTTATAGTCTGTATGTGGAATGCCTGGCATACAGTTAAGCACCCATTTAAAGCCCTCTGCTTTCCTCTGTGGGTCTTTACTTACTCTCCATGTTTTTGATGCATACAGCAAAGTGAACTTTTTTTTTTCCTTTTAACAAGCTAGTCTTCTTGTGATCACATCTTTCATTTTCACAAAAGTAAACCAACATAACTCCATTCTTCTCTTATTGTCTACATCACATCTGCTATCTTCTGGTATCATTTGTCCTCAGTTGCCAAACTTATCTATTTGTTCCAGTGCAACACTATCAACTTCAATCTTCACTCTAGTTTCCTCCAACATATTCTTTTCAACTGTATTAGTTTTGTCCTCTCAGTTTTCATACTTAACCCATAGTTTAAGCATCCTACATTCTCCTTGATCTGCAATGTTCTGTATGGTGCCTTCTGAACCTGCAAGCAGCAATATTATGTTCTTACCTCCAAATTTTAGCCGTGGAAGAAGGTCCATTCTTTGAATATTTGTTCTGTGTACAGATTCAGTCATTTTGGAAATATACAGTATACTCCTCTTCACCTGAATGACATCTGATTGTACCTCATCAACCCTAACCTTATTGCTTCAGCAAATATACAAGAGAAAACAGATAAAATGGTTGCATTCCATGTCAACAAGATTGATCAAACGGTGTCAAAGTAAACCTGAATTAAAAACAAAGTACTGAACAGAAGGAAAGAGAAAAACAGAGTAAACTTTTTCTGGAAGATGAGATGCTGATCCTTGAGCTTGCATTAAGCTTCAGTGGAACATTGCAGCAGAGAGAGGTCAGAAACCCGAGATAAAGATAGTGAACTAAATGGGCAAAGCAACTAGAAGTTCAGGGAGACAGTTATGACTTAGCAGAGGTGTTGCACAAAGGGGTCAGCCAATTTACTTGTGGTCTTGCTAATTTGGAGGAGACTGCAATTTTGAGTTATGAATACAGTATGCCAAATGGATACAGGTAGAAGTAAAGCAATACTTTTTTTTTTTAAAATGGAAGGGGTATTGGGATCTTGCACAGTGAGAAGAGAGGTGGGAAAGGGCCAATGACACTTCTCCTGTAATTGCACTGAAGGCAACATTGGAAAGAGATGGGGTGTTGCAAAATGGAAAAGTATCACAGAAGGAATAGTTCCATTATAAAGCTGTCAGAACAAAGGAGGCGAAGAAATGTCTGATGATGGAAAGATTCCCTTTGTCCTCACTCGCCGTTCCATCAGCTTCCATATTCAAAAGGATTATCCGTCGCTATTTTTGCCACCCGAGCATGATGCAACCACCAAACATATCTTCCTTTTTTTCCAGCCTTCTGGACTCTGCCTCAACAAATTCACACCCTGATGTTGTCCCTCATTTTGCTTCTTTTATTTTCCCTTTTTGGTTTTGCACAGTTGTTCATTATTCTGCCATTCATACTCGCAGTGGACAAATGCTTAGTGTTAAATTCAAGATGGGAGAGTGCCCTGTCACTCTAAACCCACTCCTCCATGGGGCATAACATGAAAAAAAAAATGTTACCCTTGTCGTGATATGGCCAATTGCATGCCATCAACTAGACTTCTTTAAACAGCACAAGATTATCATTTCTTTATGAAATGAAATCCCGTTCAAATAAGATGCAGAATTAATTCACACAACTTGCTATATGAAAATATATATGTTTAGCTCTCTAAAGAATCAAAAAAAAAATCTTTAAATAAAAAGGTGAAAAACAGATATTTTCCCCACAGAAATTCACTAAAGAAACACTTCTGGCCAACAATAGTTATTCTTGAAAGCAAAAAGAATAAGAAATGAGGTGTGTCAATCTGGCATCCATGCATGTGGTCAACTCAATAATCATGCTTTGTTGTCTCTGGGGTCTTGGCAGACAAAGCTTGCTCAGGAATACAATATTGAGAAATTATTTTAGTCACTCTGACTCACTCAAAAGGAACAATCACATTTTAACCTGATCTCTTAGCAAAGGTATTTCAGAATCAGGAGACATGAACTAAGCAGATTGTTGTGTAAAAGGCTTACCTCAATTGAATATTCAAGCCTGCGAACACTGTTCAAATGCAACAACCACAAACCTAGAGAGTTTTCCACCCAGTGGGTTCAAGCAATCAAGAACAGGTATTATCTGGAACCATGTGGTTTCCAAGAAATGCCTTGTTTAATTAAGTTCCAATGATCTTATAACCATAGGATTCATTTTGCTATTCTAGTTCGTTTTCTAGTCAACGTGACATTGAGGATATTGAACCAAGGTGGGGAATTCAGTGATTATAATGCTGTTAAAAGTCAAGAAGAGATGATTAGATTTACTGTTTTGGAGATGGTCATTGACTGGTGCCAATGCTACCAAAAGCTTGGTGAAAGACATACATTATGAATGGTCATGTGAGGAAATCAACTGAAGGAAATGAAGTCATAAAGGGAAGGTATTCCAGAGCAAAGAATCTGTGCAAGTGAAGGTGTGTCCACCAATGCTGAAACAATTAAATCAAAGATACTCAAAAATTTAAGACATCTCAATAGATTGTGGGGCTGGAAGAGATTACAGAGATAGAGATGAGCAAGGATTTAAAAACAAGGATGAGAATTGTCAAATTAAGATATTCCTTGACCGAGAAGCAATGCATAATACAATGAGCACAAGGACAGTAGGAAAATGAGACTTGGTGCAAGTTGAAAGACAAACCACTAATGCTTTGGATGACTTCACCTTTATATAGAATTGAATCTTGAAGACCAGTCAAGCGTGCACTGAAATAGACAAAACAAAGGCATGAATGAGGGTTTCAGTAACAGGGGCAAAGTAAGATAATGTTACAGAGGTGGATTAGTTGGTTCAAATGATGGCACAAATATATAATTTGATATTCATCTCAGGATCAGATATGATCAAACTTACGAACAAAGTGTTTTAGTTTCAGTCTTGCCAGAAAGAATAGAGCTAATAACTATGAGAACAGAGTTTAGGCTGGGGAGCAAAGACAACAGCTCCAGCCTTGCCTGCTTAACAAGAAAATATTTCTGCATACCACGTACTGGATGCGAGCTCAGCAGTCTGATCAATTAGCAACAGTGGAAGAGCTGAGAGTGAGAATGGCAAGATAGAGCTGAGAGTTTTAACAGTGTGTCTTTGAAGAATACCAACAAGAAAAACATATCAAAGGGAAATATGACAGAGTCGCAGATCGATCTTTGGAGAATAGAGGTAACAATGTCTTTAACAACAGGAAGAGAATGCCATTCTACAAGTAAAACTGCATTTAACTTGGATGTGGAAGCTTTGAAATTATTTTGGTCAGACAAGTTAGCACCTGATGTCACCAAGCATCAACCTCTATCCCTCAATACTGTTAGTTTACACCACTACTTGCTTTTTATTATTTTCCTCATACCTCAATGTCTCAGTTTTGAAATCTAAGACCAAAACAATTTAGCTACCAGCTACACAATAAAAATACAGGAAGGATAGGGATTCTGGAAAAGAATGTTTCCCATGTCCTCGTCACAATCAGTCCCTCAAACACTACAAGCAATATGCCCGTAGAAGACCCCAACTCCAGTCAGACCTCTCATACTTTTTGGGGACATTAGAATGAACAAACTGAAGGATTTTAATTGGGACACAACTCTTCTCTTTCAACAACTCACCCCAAGAACAGGCAATTTCAGTTGCATTGCTCGATATTAATGCTACTTTGTCAGCTTGGGAATCATGGCTTCAAGGAAATGAGAACAGCTTTTCTCAGCATGTAGGTGTATCTTTTCCCAGTGGTCACAGTAGCTCCTTCAGCATCTAATCAGGCAATCTTGAGCCAAGCATTTGCATGAGCTGTTACACTTTTCTTGATTGATCATCTTTGTAATTCCATCCTTGCACTGCACTGTCACTGAAAATGGGACATCCTAGTTTGAAGATTCAGGGTGAAGTAAGGACACTCACTGCTGAAGTCAGCAGAAGCTGACCACAAATACCTAGAGATCAAAGTGGTAGTAATGTTGTCTCCCCCGCTGGCAGTTAGTCAAAAGGATACCTTGGCATCAACAGCATTGAATGTTAAAAAAGCATCTAAGCAACAAGATAAACAACTGTTAACACAGTAAACAAAGTTAAAAGCACATAATAATTAACCTTGATTTAAATTGTCAGGTAAAAATCTCCACTGACATCTATTGAAAAAAAATGGGATTCACACCACATTAGCTTCTCAAGGGCAAGAAGAATGTTCAACAGAATAACAGTGTTAGAGTAGTCAGTCTGTGGGGAAATGCTGTGGAACTCCTTATGGGAAGGGGAGGGGGGAGATCAAAAACTAACTGACAACAAGTTCTGGATTTTCACATTATTCTGCACATACAGCGGACTCCTAAAATTTAAAAAAACACACTGATAGTTTCACCATCATTGCCACAGTGAAATCACAGTCAACGGATTTTTAACTCTACAGTTCAGTTTTCAAACCTAAGTGTGTCGTTTAAAGTAACATTTAAAATACTGGGGAAATGGTTGGATAGGCTGGTCATGAATCTATTGAAGTTTAGAGCAATAAGAGTTCATATGACTGAAGTGTATTCAGAAGATCTGACAGGGTGGTTGGTGAAAGGATGTTTCCCTTGTCAAAAGACCAGACAAATATTAAGGGAAAGGTAGATATATTATTGATGGACAAGCATACAAAGTTTATCACAGCAAGCGGAAATTTGGAGTTGAGGCTGCAATCAGATCATCCACAATCTTAGTGAATAACAAAGTAGGCTCAAGGAATAGAATGACCTATTCTTGCTCCTAATTTTTATGTTTGTCCAACCAAAAGCTTGATTGGAAGAGCTAAGTTTTAAACAGCATCTTCAAAAGGAAGAAAGACTGGTAAGGCAGCCCTGGTCAGATTTAGCTTTGGGAAATTCATAAACTGCAAATTGGGTGCTGGAGAATGACAACTCCACAGAAGGAGGAGGAAAGCTGAAAAGACCCAAATGATTATCTTCAGGTCTAAGATCCAACAATTAAGCTAAAGATCTGAAACTGCTGGACAAACTCAGCTATTCTGGTACATTTGTGGAGTAAAGGCAGAGTTGACATTTCAAATCCAGTGTCACTACTTCACAACAATTGTGTAGAAGGGTCACTGAACTCGAAATGATTACTATGCTTTCTTTCCACAGACGCTGGCAGACCTGTTGAATTTCTCCAACAACTAAGTAGTTTGTTCAGGGACCTGTGAGATTATATACATTATAATTATAAACATTATAGTGGTCATTGAGTGACCAAATCCATTTTATTTGCATCATCATGGGAACTATAAGAGACTAAGTTTATTATCCCCAACATAACAATATCTGTTGTGGGCAAAGTACAAAACACCTACTGGCAAAAGGAAAATGATTTGCAATAAACATTGTGTGACAATCCTTGGTACTCCTGGATTAAAATGGAACTTGAGGACATTGTGGGACAACCTACAGCATGTGAACTGCAGCAGTTCAAGAAGGCAGCTCATCATCACCTTCTCAAGAACAGCTAAGAATGGGCAATAAAATGCTGGCCAGTCAGTGATGTCCATGTCCCATGACTAAACAATAAAACAGGTCAGAATAAAGATAAACTGCAAACATTTTATCAGGATACTGAAGCAAAACGTCTGCATTTTAAAAAAAGCTCCTTCAATAACACAGGTAATGTATCCAACTAAAACTGAACCAACATATCAGAAAAGTCCTGGATTTACAACTTGAGCAAAGCTAACGTAATTAATTTCAGTTAGTCAAAGAATTATAGTTGATTTAAGCATGGATACACACAGGAAATAATCAACTGGAGGAGGATCAGTTGTCTGATATGAATCAAATTCAGCAATTCATTCCATGAAATGCATTTCCACAGAAGTCCAATCAGAATAGGTTCAAGCTCTGCTGTGAAGCCACTGACATTTGAATGTCTTGCTGACAATTACTTTTGACTTTCACAGTTCAAGTATGTCCACTTGAGGGAGATACTAGAAGGTACCTGCATCTGTAGAAACAAATAAAGCAGTAGATACTTCAGGAAAAGCTTTCCACTGGGAGTAACTGTACATTACTATGCTTTGTGCAGCCATCCTTTAATTTGGAATGGATTTAAATATTAAAATCATATGTTACACAGGATCACAAGCCAGAAATTAATCTTTATAACAAGCCAACAAAATCTTGTCTAGACTGATTTTCCTGAAGCCATCAATAACATTTAACTACAATGTTGCACTTAGGCATTTCCAGGTGGTCATGGCTGTACATTTATGCAACATGAAACAGCGATAGAAGAAATGAATCTCAATCCGATTCGTTGATCTGCTACAGTATTTCTTCATGTTACTCCGACACCCGACACCCGACACCTTAAAAAATTCTCTACACTGATGGTCATTATGCAGTTCCAGGCTTTGGTCACCAGATGATGCCATGGAGCAAGTTTCTGAACACTCAACCACTATGTTATCTACTCGAAATGAGATAACTTGTTAAACATAAAATGGATTTGAGGCTGGTATCTTAATTATTCTGCCTTTTATATATTCCATTCTTTGATCACTTATTATTGAGGTAGCACCCTATGGAGTGTGTAATTCCCTCTAAACCCAACTGCAAATACTTCTGTTCTGAGGAAGGGTCACTGGACCCAAAACGTTAACTCTGTTTTTTCCTTCACAGATGCTGCCAGACCTGCTGAGCTTTTCCAGCAATTTCGGTTTTTGTTCCTGATTTATAGCATCCGCAGTTCTTTTGGTTTTTATTGCAAATATTTCTAGGTCCATTACTAGGGCAGCTACAATCAACCTTAAACCCACTCAGTGTATCAACAGCTCCTTAGCATTTTGTCAGGGCTCTACACAGCTCAACATCACCCTCACAAAGGCAATGATGCCCACATCTAGCAAATGAATTTAAACAAAAATCAGATATTAAAATAACATGTTAAACATACGTGAAATAACATGATTAAATTGCTGGGCAAGCTAATGGAGCTAAAGGTAGACAAGTCTGCTGGCCCTGATGAAATGCATTCACTAAAAGAGGTGATGGGGGAAAGAGCAAATGCACTAGTAATTATTTACCAAAATTCACTGGACTCTGGGGTGGTTCCCGCAGATTGGAAAACAGCCAATGTGATGCCACTGTTTAAAAAAGGAAGTAGACAAAAAGCAGGTAACTATAGGCCAGTTAGCTTAACTTCGGTAGTGGGGAAAATGCTTGAATCTATCATTAAGGAAGAAATAGCAAGACATCTGGATATAAATTGTCCCATTGGGAACACCCAGCATGGGTTCATGAAGGGTAGGTCATGTTTAACTAATTTGGTGGAATTCTTTGAGGACATTACTTGCATGCTGGACAATGGGGAACCTGTGGATGTGGTGTATCTGGATTTCCAGAAGGCATTTGACAAGGTGCCACACCAAAGGCTGCTACATAAGATAAAGTTGCACGGTATTACAGGTAATGTACTGGCATGGATAGAGGATCGGTTGACCAGTAGAAAGCAAAGAGTAGGGGTAAATGGATGTTTTTCTGGTTGGCGGTCAGTGGCTAGTGGTGTGCCTCAGGGATCAGTGTTGGGACCGCAATTGTTTACAATTTACATAGATGATTTGGAGTTGGGGACTAAGTGTGGTGCGTCAAAATTTGCAGATGACACTAAGGTGAGTGGTAGAGCAAAGTGTGCAGAAGACACTGAAAGTCTGCAGAGGGATATAGATAGTCTAAGTGAGTGGGCAAAGGTCTGGCAGATGGAGTAAAATGTTGATAAGTGTGAGGTCATCCATTTTGGTAGGAATAACAGCAAAATGGACTATGTTTTAAATGGTAAAAAATTGCAGCATGCTGCTATGCAGAGGGACTTGGGTGTCCTTGTGCATGAATCGCTGAAGGTGGGATTGCAGGTACAGCAGGTCATTAAAAAGGCAAATGGAATTTTGTCAGTCATTGCTAGAGGGATAGAGTTTAAAAACAGGGAGGCTAGGGTGCAGCTGTATAGTGTCCTGTTGAGGCCACACCTGGAGTACCGTGTGCAGTTTTGGCCTCCTTACTTGAGAAGGGATATACTAGCACTGGAGGGAGTGCAGAGGAGATTCACTCGGTTGATTCCAGAGTTGAGAGGGTTGGATTATGAGGAGAGACTGAGTAGACTGGGATTATACTCATTGGAATTCAGAAGAATGAGGGGAGATCTTATAGAAACATATAAGATTATGAAGGGAATAGATAAAGTGGAGGCAGGGAGGTTGTTTCCGCTAGCAGGTGAAACTAGGACTAGGGGGCATCGCCTCAAAATAAAGGGAAGCGGATGTAGGACTGAGGTCAGGAGGAACTTCTTCACCCAAAGGGTTGTGGAATTCCCTGCCCAGTGAAGTGGTTGAAGCTACCTCGTTGAATGTTTTTAAGGCAAGGCTAGATAAATTTTTGAACAGTAAAGGAATTAAGGGTTATGGTGAGTGGGCGGGTAAGTGGAGCTGAGTCTCAAAAAGATCAGCCATGATCTTATGAAATGGCGGGGCAGGCTCGAGGGGCCAGATGGCCTACTCCTGCTCCTAGTTCTTATGTTCTTATGTAAATGTAGCCATAACTTAGACTCTAAGTAAAACAGAAAATGTTGGAGAAACTCAGCAGATTTGGCAGCACATGAAGACAGATTCAGTTAAAATGGAGTCTGACTGAATTGTTCTTCTCAAAATGTTAATTCTGTTCTCTTTCCACGGTTGCTACCAGACCTGCTGAGCTTCTCCAGCACTTCTTTTAATTTCACATCCCCAGCATTCACAATACTTTGCTGTTATTCAACTACTTTATTTTAAAGGAGTTGCTCCAAGAAATCAAAGAAATGGGGAATGGAAAATAGATATTACTAACATGACTCAATGTCATTAGGTCAGGAATTATCTGCAGATAAGGAGTCAAGTATTTGAAACAACTTATGAAACAGATAGGTCAGAGGTTAAATATGATTTGGATTCACATCAAATTGCATTTGTGGCTGAAAACATAAATCAGGTCATGAGTATATTAGTTGCTGATTGATGCAATTGTGACAAACGAGGTTAAACACAAAATACTGCAGATACTGGAAATCTGAAACAAACACAGAGAAGGCTGGAGAAATTCAAGAGATCTGACAGCATTTGTGGGAGAGAAAAAGAGTTAACACTTCAAGTCCAACATGACTCTCCTTCAGAAGAATTCAGGTCATTGGACTCAAAACTTTAACTCTGTTTCTATTTCCACAGATGCTGCCAGACCTACTGAATTTCTCCAGTAACTTCTGCTTTTGTGAATTATAACATTGATCATTTTTCGTGGTGTCTCAATGAAAATCTGGTCCATTGAGCCAGCTCTGTCATTCAAGATCATAGCTGATCTTTGCATGGACTCAGCTCCACTTACTCGCGCTCACCATAACCCTTAATTCCTTTGCTGTTCAAAAATCTATCTTTGCCTTAAAAACATCCAATGAGGTAGCCTCAACTGTTTCACTGGGCAGGGAATTCCACAGATTCACAACCCTTTGGGTGAAGAAGTTCCTCCTGACATCAGTCCTGAATCTGCTTCCCCTTATTTTAAGGCTATGTCCCCTAGTTCTAGTTTCATTTGCCTTTGGAAACGACCTTCCTACTTCTATACTATCTATTCCCTTCATAATTTTTAATGTTTCTGTAAGATCCCTCCCATTCTTCTAAATTCCAGTCAGTACAGTCCCAGTCTACTCAATGCTGCTCCTTGACAAGGGAGACAAGAAAGTAAGAGCGGTGGAGAGCATATTAGCTGTTGAAACTACTTGATGCTTTTGACATGGTATTTTATTTGACTAAGATCTTGGAAGAGATGTTCTATGTAAAAGGGACTGAAGAACAACACAATAGAATGTTACATAAATAATCGGTCTTTGTGGATAACATACAGTATCCAAAACTTGAAAGTGAGAAAGGCTCAGGATGGATATAATCAGTTTAAAGCAGATGCTTGAGAGGAGAAAACAATCTCTAAGCTTAGGCGGGTAGACAAATACTAGTCATCTACTGTCCGATCGATTCAGTAAGAGGAATGTCTCAACAGAAAAATTACTGAAGGATCTCGAAAAAAGGCACTTCACCATGTACCGGCGGGAATATAAAATTGAGATTTTTACATCTATTGAATTTTTTATGAATACAATTTGTTTTCTTAAAAGAAAGCAAGCCTGTCAGAGTTGTAAGAGTCAAACAGATCAGCTACAAAATTCGTCGAGAGCTGGTGATGTGCATTGGATCTTGTATTTAAAAGTGGATCTTACCCCGTTGAGTGCTTCTACATAGCAAAGGGAAAGGTGGAAGCTAATATCAGTTCTGAACTACAGATTTACAAAAACCAATGCTCCCTCGAAGCTGCACAGCCAAGCAGCCACTCAAAGGTTCCACACACACTGGTCGTGCACAACATATTGATATCCACTTTTGGAAGTCGCTCCACACACAGTGAACAATAAAATCAGAGGAAAACAATGAATAAAATCTTTACAAATCTCATGAATTTTTTTTTTGCTGCCTAATTTAATATACTGTTATCAGTGTGTGAAACAGCTCTGAGGTTCACCAATCTTCACTCAAAGACATGGATTCCATGTAACATATGAATTGAGAAATGCAAGTCTTTTTGTTCACGGAAATACACATTGATTAAACTTGTACAAAGTCAACAAATCAATCATGAAGTACAATAAGGTAAACTTTCTGTTTCCGACACACCTCAGACGTGCACATCAGACAACTCTGCACAACCGAAGCATACAGTTATCAATGAAATTTCCTTTCTGTTGGTGCCAGAAGCAACCTGGCATAATGTTTATTCTTAAACACTATGACAGGAATGACTGCTGATGATCGAGACTGATGGTAGAAGGTGTGCAAAAGATTAACATGTTCATACAAAACTAGCACAGAAAAGGATCTGAGTTTATTGGGAAAACCTCAAGGCCTCACTAGCTACTTACTTCATTGGTTCTGAGCAGACTGCTCCCCCCACCTTGCAGCAAGGGAAGAAAATCCAGGCACAATATTTCACAAGACAGCAACTTCCTCTACGCCAGACTAATGCACTCAAACTTAAATAATAATACAATGATAAGCACAGAATGAAAACAAATCAGTAAATCATATCAGTACCTTAAGCTCTTTCAAAAAGTACCTGGATCTGCACCTCAAATGCAGGGTTATGGGCCATGTGCAGGAAGATTGGATTAGAAAGGGCCTCTGGGGGTCTTTGGGTTGGCATGGACAAGATGGGCCAAATTACCCCCCCCTTGTGTTATAATATTTTTTGACCATAGAAACCTAAAAATGAATCAGTTTAATTGCACCGCCCAGCTTATTGTCCATAGTCCTCTAAGTTAAAGCAGTACATCCGTGTCTTTTTATTTTCCGAGGTTTTTTTCTCATAAACACAAAGGCAAACAGTAAGTTCCAAAACTTAACCACCTTGAGTGAAAAATAACTCAACTTTCATCTCATACATGTACAAAATATTTTACAACCAGACTTTATACTTACTGATCATCAGACGCCACTTCCGCCACCTCCAGCGAGATGCCTCCACCAGACACATATTCCCCTCCCCTCCCTTGTCCGCCGCCACCGGGACCGTTCCCTCTGGGACACCCTAGTCCACTCTTCCTTCACGTCCAACACCCCCTTACAGCCCCACAGCACCTTCCCTTGCAACCAGCAAGGGTGCAACACCTGCCCATTCACTTCCTCCCTCCCCACTATCCAAGGGCCCAAACATAACTGCCAGATGAAGCAACACTTCACCTGCACTTCCCAGAATCTAGTCTACTGCATTCGCTGCTCACAATGTGGTCTCCTCTACATTGGGGGAAAATGTAGTGTAGTCTGGGTGACAGCTTTGCAGAACATTTACATTCTGTTCACAAAAAAGACCCTGAGCTACTTGCTGCCTGCCACTTCAACACACCCCCTGTTCCCTGGCCAACATCTCTGGCTTGCTGCAGTGTTCCAGCAAAGCTCAACACAAGCTGGAAGAACAACACATCATTTTCCGCTTGGGGACCCTGCAGCCCTCCAGACTCAATGTCGAGTTCAATAATTTTAGGGCCTAAACTCTCCCATGTCTTAGCCCTCTATCCCACACACCAGGCCTTGCCATTACACACCACCTATTGTTAGTCCCCATTAACAGCTCTCCACCCTTCGAGCCAGATCGTTATCAACTCCTTCGTCTATCCAACTGCTCTTCTCTCACTTCAGGCTCTATCCTATCGTTTACTCCCTACCCCATCCCCTCCTTATTTTCAGTATCTAAGCCTACATTTTCCCAGCTACCATCAGTTCTGAGGAAGGGTCACCAGACTCGAAAAGTTAACTCTGATTTTTTTTTCCCTACAGATGCTGACAGACCTGCTGAGCTTTTCCAGAAACTTCTGTTTTTGTTTATACTTACTGACCTCTCTGATAACAGAAATTGTTCTTTCCTATTCACTGCATCTCAACCAGTGGCCAGAGTGTGGTCAGCACACGAATGTTGATACTCAAAGTTCCTCCACATAGTCTGCAGGAGGATGGTGTGGTCAACCACATTAAAATCTACAAACAGGTTCAACAGTACAAGGAGAGAAAGTTTACCTTTGTCACAGACAAAGGATCTATTTATGATTTTGATTCATTCCCCTAAAGCTAAGATCAGAACAGTCCCTCCCTTGTTATACTTAGCACCTACTGACTATAAACGTACTGAATACATTAAGAATTCTGCGACCTCTTTACCTTTTATGAATAGTTAATAGATTAGTTAAAAAGCCCCAATTATTGCCCTTCTTTTTCACTACCACAGCAAGTTTCCTCCATATTTTCTCAATCTCCCTCAAACTGCTTGGAGGTCCACAAAACGTATATCAGTATCCAACAGTCGGATTATTCCTTTCCTCAGTTCAATATATTTGGCTTCATTTGATGCTGCTTCCAGGTGCCTGGGAATTGTTTGCGTAACCAAGATTGTAAGAATCACATTTAATCTTTGTAAAATTGAAATTTGCCTATCCCATCGGAAACTCTGTAAGCAGCAATGTTCAGCTGTCTCTCTTTTTTTTCTTTAGTCAATTTGTTGTGATTGTTGTGATATCATACCTCTGTGTCCTCAGCTCATCTCCGTTACTCACCAGACGCCTTGCTGAAGTACATATCACAAATCACTGAATAGGACTCCAGCTAGTACAGCTGGTACAGGTTCTATCTTTGCTGAAACTAGTTTCAAAGCCCCTCAAATCTAAAGGTCTTCCCTCTGCAGCATTGTTCCGTGCCACTCAAGTCACCCACACTGTCCTTCTCTACTGTATTCATTTGCACGTGACACTAAGTGTAATTTGGAGATACTACCTTTGCGAACTCCTCTGGGTACTCTGGTTTCCTCCCACAGTCCAAAGGCGTGCAGGCTAGGTGAATTGGCCATGCTAAATTGCCCATAGCATTCAGGGATGTGTAGATTAGGTGGGTTATAGGGGCATGGTTCTGGGTGGGATACTGAGGGTCGGTGTGGACTTGTTGGGCCAAAAGACCTCTTTCCACACTGTAGGGATTCAATGATTAATTTTCAATTTCTTCTCTCGCTCTCCGAAATCTGCATGGAAGGCCTTACTCCACTTTCAAACCATGTCATTAGTATGGTCTACTATCTCTATTTTCTCCACTTTTAATGCCAGAAAATTCAGCAGACATTCAGTGACAGCCCTGACCCTGACATAAAGGAGACACACCATCCATTTGTTTCCATAACCATTAAATCCCATACAATTACTGCTTTCTTGACCCTCCTCCTCCCCAACACATACCATGCTGTCAACTTGGCTCTGATTGATAAAGTTGATAGTTCCTCAGGAAACTACAATATCAAAACTTAAGAAGTGAGTACAAATTTTTTTTTGGGGGATGGGGGAGATACACTCAGGGGACCCCTACATTATCCACTGCTGCTTGGCTGTACAGCAGTCACCTTGTCTCTCTCTGCCTGCGCACCAGGAAGCTGCAGCATAACTACATCCAGAAACTTACAACCCTTTGAATTCTGAGCTATCACATCACAGATAGCTCAGAAAAGGTTCGCTAGTCCAATTCAAAGGATGAAGGAGTTGCCTTATGAGAAAAGGCTGTGCTCATCAGTATTTGAAGTTTAAAAAGAATGCAGTTGAGGGAAGTTAATGGTGAGAGGTTGTTTCCCCTCATGGGGGAATCTAGGCTTAAAGTACATAGTTTTAGAGTAACGGGCTGCCCAATTATGACAGAGTTGAGAAGGAGCTTTTCAATGAGCACCACACATTTCTAGAATAATCTGGCCAAGAGCTCTAGGAACTAAAAAATAGAGCTTAATCAAAGATAAGGTTGAGAGACGCTTGACTTATGAAGAGAGTCAAAAAGTTGTCAGGAAGATGGGGAAAATGCAGTTGAGACCAAGATCAACCATGACCTTACTGAAAAGCAGAGCAGCTCAAGGAATCATATACCCTACACCTCTCCCTATTTCTTATGCTCTTACAACGATGCTGAAACTCACTCTCTGCTCCCTCTTACCTCCGGCTCACCACCCCTCACCCTGCAATCTACCGGTGCCTACCCGACACACGCTGCATTTGTTCAGGTTGGTGGCTTTCCTCCATCTTCTTTAGCAATAAGAGATGGGCAATAAAATTGGCTTCGCCAGCAACGCTCACATCTCACAAATTTAAAAAAACTGTCAAAATCCACTTGAGGCAACAAGCAGAAAAATCATTTGGACAAAGAAGTTAAACTGACCAGTCACTTGCAATGGCTGCATGTGGCAAGCCTGCAGATCATGAAAACAGTGAGACCAGAAGAATTGACACCAGGAGATCTTTACAATGACTCATCTGGATTCAATCCAACCATCTCACAACTGGCTCTGAAAAAAATTTATTTTAACCTGAAAATTGTTCGTCAGCTATTACACTTTCAGCCTAATCACAGGTACTCCAGATCTATGTATCCCGCTCTAGCTCAGGAGAAAACCACAAACAGAAGCTCAGCACAGGCAAGTACCATGATTGGCCATAGTCTAAAAGATTCTAAATCTCTATACGTTTTGGCCTCAGCTGTTTTAGAATAGTCAGATCCCCCATCAGAGATGATACATGCAGCAAGAGTAGGTGGGTACTTCTTAAATTACACAAACGTAAAAGGCATTTAAGAGTGAAAATCATATCAAGCAAAGAGCAATAGCCAATACAATAGATAAAGCTCAAATACACCAAATTAAGTGCGAGACATCTGAAGATTCATCTTCTGAAAAAAAAACAATTTTCACGATGAATTTGATTTACTCTTAAGTAACTGAAAATCGCGAAAAAAGGTCTCTGGTGGTCCAGTGGAAGTGACCCTTCTCCTAAGCCCCACCTGCGCCAGAAGGGTGTAATAACATTTCTGAAGAGGTTGATTAGAAAAGTTAACATTTCAGTCCCAGAAATGATACATCCTGAGATGTGATATTGCTAACTACTGCTTTTCACAGGAACATGACAGGTTAAATTTTAAGACAATCATTATATTTTAAAATGTAAAGAAAATTTTCAGTTTGAGTTCTTAAAACTAACTTCACAAGCACTTATGACCATCACCTCTAACTGTACTAACATCAAACAATAAAAGGTACAAAGCAAATCATAATCTGACTTCTACATCCTATATTCAAGAACTGTACAAGTAGAATGCATTCCAAAAAAAATCATGGTCAATACAAATTCACATAATACTTGTTGTACCATCATACAATCTTATTTATCTGCACTTATTAGTTACAATACAGTTGATTTCCAAGTGCACAACATATGTCACAGCATCAAGTAAACTCATACATTGTATCTGCACCAACTTTGGTACTAACTCTTCAAGAAAAACTACACCGACTTTAGGACAGGACTTCAAACATGCTTTCACTTAAGCACATAATTGTTGCAACACTGACCAAATCTAAAATGTTGTTGAGCAGACCACTCACCTTTCCCCTACGCCCATTGCCTCCATCCTGGTCCTCCCACTGCCAGTCCACTCCGCGCACCACTCGTGCACCTGCAAAAATCCCTCTTGCAGTTATCTTCTTCGACTTTCGTCGAGACTCCAACAAAACTCTAATCAAAAGGAAAATTAAAATTAAATTCTTAAGAAAAAGTATACTTGATTTCCACACACCCAGAAAGGCGTCACTTTGTACGCCACTTTCCTTGCTAACTTATTCCATTAAGTATCAAGTGTCTTCTCTTTAGGTCTCCTTAGGTCGCAAACATAGTTAAAATAGCATTCAGTTAGGCCAAATCAAAATTAGTATCATGTCTGAATCTTAATTTTAGATTTCCTTGTATTTTGAATTATCCAATTTTCATCAAACAAGTCCAAAAATCAACGTAACAACTACCCTCTGTCTTATATGTCCAAACCAATTTTATAACCAACTTGCCAAGTCATCATGGATTCTAAACAACTTCATCTTTTGGATCAGGCTACCATGAGGGACCTTATCAAATGCTTTTGTAAAGTCCATGTACACAACATCTACTGCTCTATCCTCATCAATCAGATTTGTCACTTCCTCAAAAAGCTCAAGTTTGAGATAAGACCACCCCACATAAAGCTATGCTGACTTTCCCTAACACGAAGTTCGCAGATAACAAGAAAGTTGGAGGAGTTGTGGAAAGTGGAGCAGATTATCAAAAGATACAGAAGGATTATAGATCAGTTGTAAAGTTGGGTAGAGAAATGGCAGATGGATTTTAATTCTGACAAGCGTGAGATGATCCATTTTAGGAGGTCAAACGCAAGAGGAAAGTACACTGTAAATGGCAAGACCCATGGAGCATTTTCAGAAAGATCTTGGGATGCAAGTCCATAACTCCCTTAAAGTGGCAATACAAGTAGATAAGGTGGTAAAAGAGTAAGGCATTCTTGTTTTCATTGGTTGTGGCATTGAGCACAAAAGTTAGCAATCATACTGCAGCTGTACAAGACTTTAATTAAGCCACAATTGAAGTCGTGTGTGCAGTTCTGGTTGCCACACTATAGGAAGGACATGAAGGCTTTGGAGAGGGTGTAAGAGAGGTTTACCAGGACGTTAATGGGATTGGAGTGTATTTGCTTTAAGGAGAGAACAGAATAGAATCTATAGAGTGTGGAAACATGCCATTCGGCCCAACAGGTCCACACCAACCCTCTGAAGAGTATCCCACCCAGACCCATCCCCCCACCCTTTCCCTGTAACCCTACATTACCCATGGCTAACGCACCTAACCTACACATTCCTGAATGCTATGGGCAACTTACCATGGCCAATCCATCTAACTTATACATCTTTGGACTGTAGGAGGAAACTGGGGCACCTAGCAGAAACCCATGCAGACTCAGGGAGGGCATTCAAACTCCTCAATGATGAAGGGTCCCAGCCCAAAACATTGACTTTCCTGTTCCTCTGATGCTTCCTGACCTGCTGTGTGCCTCCAGCTCCACACCACGTTGACTCTGACTCCAGCATCTGCAGTTCTTGCTATCTCTAAAATTATGACAGGCGTGGATAGATTTTCTGAGATTGGAAATGTCAAATACTAGGGGACATAGGTTCAAGGTAAGGGGGGAGAAATTTAAAGGCGCCATAGAGTCATGCAGCATGAAATAGATCCTTCGGTCCAACTCGTCCATGACAACCAGGTTTCCCAAACTAAACTAGACCCATTTGCTTGTGTTAGGCCCATATCCCTCTAAACCTTTCCTATTCTGTCCAATATTTTTTAAATGTTGTAACTGTACCTGCTTCTACCACTTCTTCAAGCAGTTCATTCCACATACAAACCACCCTCTGTTTGAAAAATTTGCCCCTCAGGTCCCTTTTAAATCTTTCTTCTCTAACCTTAAAATTATGCATCCTAGTTTTGAACTCTCATACCCTAGGGAAAATACCTTTGCAATTCACCTTACCAATGCCCCTCATGCTTTCATCAACTTCTATTAAGGTCACCCCTCAACCTCCTACACTCCAATGAATGAAGTCCCAGCCTATGCAGCCTCCTCTTCTAACTCAAACCTTTCAGTCCCAGTAACATCCTTGTAAATCCTTTCTGCACCCTTTCTAATATAATATCCTTCCTTTTATAGCAGTGCAACCAGAACTGTACACAGTACTCCAAAAGTGGTCGCACCAATGTCCTGCACAGTTGCAACATCATGTTTCAACTCCTACATTCAATGCTCTGACCAACGAAAGCAGCATGCCAAACTCCTCCTTCACCAACCACCTTGTCTACTTGTGACACCATTTTCAAGTTCTGCCCTGGTTTGTCTTATCAAAACACAAAACCTCACATTTATCTAAATTAAACTCCATCTGCCATCCCTCAGCCCACTGGCACAGTTAATCAAGATCCTGTTGTACTCTCCGATAAACTTTTTTAATGTCCACGATACCACCAATTTTGGTGTCATCTGCATGCTTCCTGTATTCTCATCCAAATCATGTGTATAAATGACAAACAACAATGCAGAACCCTGCTGGTCACAGGCCTACAGTCTGAAAAACAATGCTCCTCCACCACTCTCCTTCCCATCAAGCAAGCATAGGCAGAGACTATAGCCATGTTTAAGAGACATTTAGACAGGGAATGGTGCCATATGGACCGGGTGCAGACAGATGGGATTAGTTCAGAACAGCATCATGGTCGGCACAGGCATGGTGGGCCAAAGGGCCCGTTTCTGTGGTTCTATGTTTTATATTAATAAATGACCAGGATATTCTGTTCCTGAATATACAAACCCCCTTCTTTTTTAGCATTATTGTGAAATTTGCTATTTCACAGCTTCCCAAGAACCACTGATTAAAAGGGAGAAAGGTCAGATGCTCTTTGGTGACAGTGGTTCTATGACTTCAAATCAATTTGGAATATGAAAACATGTTTAAAAGGTGAATTAGCTCTAATCCCTGAATTCAAACAGAATGACATTCTCAACTGGATCATATTTCTTTAACACGCAATTGTCTGGATGCATTAATCGTGGACTCTTGCACACAGAACAGACAGACAGGCCAATTTTAAGCCTTAGTCAGTGGCAATAACAATTCATTCAAAAGCAGGTTCCCACTTCATTACAAGAAGTTTCCACATGGATACTAGTTAAGTTATTTGAGCATATTAAACAGTATTAGCAAATAATGTCAACTAAGTGAAACTTGGGTCAGATCACCAATATTCTTAAGAATGAGTGTCACAATGCGGTGGCAACACACCAAGATCTGCACTGAGAATTTAAAAAGATAATTTCTGAAAAAGGACAAATTAAAAAAATAAATATGAATTAGTGCTGACATTTCAGATTATCACATGGGTGAAAAGTCAGTTTGCACAATCTAATAGATCTGACCAATACAGCTATCATACACATACAGCTTTCACATTTAAAATAACCAAGTCTGCTATAATTCTTGGGACAAAATCCTGGAACTCCCTCCCAAATGGCATTGTGGGTTTACCTATTGCAAACTGATCGCAGTTCGAGAAGGCAGCTTACCACCACCTTCTCAAAGGCGATTAGGGACAGGCAATAAATACTGGCCCAGACAGTGACATGCACATTCCTGACTGAATCAGATACTTAAGTAGACATTATCTGCATGCAGACATCATTAATGAGTATTGGAAACTGATGTAACCAGAAATGGAAGATCACATCAGAGTTGAGCTTAAACCTGTCTCATTCAAAATGTGCATACTATGAATCTATTGGATAAATGGTGACACTGCGTAGAAACATTTGGTCAATATTCCCTCCCCTAACCAAAAGGTCACAAAAGCTGAATGTCGTGGCCCAATCACCAACTCAGGGCAGCCAACTTAACAGGGCAGGAATTAATCTTTGGGCACTGGTGGTCTATATAGCCCAGTTACTCACTAAATAAACTGATTGCACCGATTTTACTTCAAAAATAATGCCATGATCTAACCATTAAAGCAGGCTGTAGAACACTGAACTCGCACTGCAGAAAAATCAGACTAAAGGTTCTTATCATAAAGAAGCTACAATTCTTCTGTAAACTTACCTCTCACTACCAGGAATGGTGATCCTATAGAACCTGTGCCTCAGGTGGTGCTTATCGCCATGGTAACAAACTGTACAAAGGTCATAATTGGTACACTCTGCACACTTCCAACGAATGCCAATAATCGGTTGCTGACGACATGTATCACACATTGTCCCATCATGTTTGATCCCTTTTTATAAAGGAGATGAAATAAGAGGAAGTTAGCAAAGTTCCAGTGTAAATTAAGACAATTTGTCTTGTTCTTAATCCAAGTGTCCAGATATACTTTGTTGGACCTGATGGTTCTCTTCACAAGTTAGGAAGACAGTAAAAGGAGCAGCCCATTGAGCCCTTCAAGTCACTCAATTAGGTCTGATCTGATCTTACAATGTTCGGTAACCCTTAGAATCCTCAACTAACAAAAATCTATGAATTAGTTCCAATTCAATTAGAATTGTTCTCAATGTCCTTCCGTCAATATGCAAGGAACACAAGACAATGCTCGTAATTTAACCCTTCTTGTCACAATTTCATTCTATGCTACATAGACCTGTAAATCCTTAATGAGGTGCAGTATCCTGAATGCAATACAATACTCCAGATAAGATCTAATTAAGCCTCAGTTTAGTCATAGCATAATATCTTTCCTTTTTTATTCTGCCTCTCATGAGATAAGCACAAACAGTCCAACAGCATTTTAAGTTTTGAATTTTGGAATCTGTCCAGTGATTTTTACATTTCAACCCCTCAATCTCAAAGACCCTCAGATCCCAGCTGCTCATTATTTAGAAAATATTGGTCAAGATGGGTCCAAAGTGAATGACCACACATTTTGCCCGCACTAAATTCCATTTGGCAGTCCACTTAATCTATCAACCACACCATGGAACGTTCTGATAGTTTTGCACATTGACTGCACCACCTAAGTATTCCCAACAAACTTAAATATATTCAGTCATCCAAGTCTTTTATGAATATAGACAAAACAATTGGTCCCAGAACATATCAGCAGGAGGATGACTAGTTATATCCTGTCAATTTGCGTACATACCCATTTTTGCTACTCTATCTGCTATATCTCCACTAATTTCATCCACAGTCCAAAAGGTTGCCCCAATTCAACATACTCCACTTACTGTTACAACCCTGTTAACAAAAAAGAGTTAACAGTTATGAACAGTTGAAAATATTAACACCCTCCCGTTCCACAGATGCTGCAAGACCTGTTGAGTTTCTACAGCATTCACCTGGTTCGTTTCAGATTTCCAGCATCCAAAGTATTTTGCTTTTATCCTTGACAACAAGGTGCAGGGCTGGATGAACACAGCAGGCCAAGCAGCATCATAGGAGCAGAGAGGCTGACGTTTCGGGCCTAGACCTTTCATCAGAAAAGGGGGAGGGGAAGGGGGTTCTGAAATAAATAGGGAGAGAGAGTGGGAGGTGGATAGAAGAGGGATAGAGGAGAGGATAGGTGGAGAGGAAACAAACAGGTCGAAGAGGCGGGGATGGAGCCAGTAAAGGTGAGTGTAGGTAGGGAGTTAGGAAGGGGATAGGTCAGTCCAGGGAGAACGGACAGGTCAAGGGGGCGGGATGAGGTTGGTCGGTAGGAGATGGAGGTGCGGCTTGAGGTGGGAGGAGGGGATAGGTGGGAGGAAGAACAGGTTAGGGAGGCAGGGACGAGCTGGACTGGTTTTGGGATGCGGTAGTGGGAGGGGAGATTTTGAAACTTGTGAAATCCACATTGATACCATTGGGCTGCAGGGTTCCCAAGCGGAATGAGTTGCTGTTCCTGCAACCTTCGGGTGGCATCGTTGTGGCACTGCAGGAGGCCCAGGATGGACATGTCGTCTGAGGAATGGGAGGGGGAGTTGAAATGGTTCACGACTGGGAGGTGCAGTTGTTTATTGCGAACCGAGCGTAGGTGTTCTGCAAAGCGGTCCCCGAGTCTCCGCTTGGTTTCCCCGATGTAGAGGAAGCCACACCGGGTACAGCGGATGCAGTACACCACATTGGCAGATATGCAGGTGAACATCTGCTTGATGTGGAAAGTCTTCTTGGTGCCTAGGATGGGGGTGAGTAAGGAGGTATGGGGGCAGGTGTAGCACTTCCTGCGGTTGCAGGGAAAAGTGCCGGGTATGGTGGAGCTGGAGGGGAGTGTGGAGCGGACAAGGGAGTCACGGAGAGAGTTGTCCCTCCGGAAAGCAGATAAGGGTGGGGAGGGAAAGATGTCTTTGGTGGTGGGGTCGGATTGCAGATGGCGGAAGTGTCGGAGGATGATGCGTTGGATCCGGAGGTTGGTGGGGTGGTACGTGAGGACGAGGGGGATTCTTTTTTGGTTCTTATTGCGTGGACGGGGTGTGAGGGATGAGGTGCGGGAGATGTGGGAGACACGGTTGAGGGCGTTCTCGACCACCGAGGAGGGGAAGTTACGGTCCTTGAAAAACGAGGACAACTGAGATGTACGGGAGTGGGCCCATCCTGGGCCTCCTGCAGTGCCACAACAATGCCACCCGAAGGTTGCAGGAACAGCAACTCATTCCGCTTGGGAACCCTGCAGCCCAATGGTATCAATGTGGATTTCACAAGTTTCAAAATCTCCCCTCCCCCCACCGCATCCCAAAACCAGTCCAGCTCGTCCCTGCCTCCCTAACCTGTTCTTCCTCCCACCTATCCCCTCCTCCCACCTCAAGCCGCACCTCCATCTCCTACCGACCAACCTCATCCCGCCCCCTTGACCTGTCCGTTCTCCCTGGACTGACCTATCCCCTTCCTAACTCCCTACCTACACTCACCTTTACTGGCTCCATCCCCGCCTCTTCGACCTGTTTGTTTCCTCTCCACCTATCCTCTCCTCTATCCCTCTTCTATCCGTCTCCCACTCTCTCCCTATTTATTTCAAAACCCCCTTCCCCTTCCCCTTTTCTGATGAAGGGTCGAGGCCCGAAACGTCAGCCTCTCTGCTCCTATGATGCTGCTTGGCCTGCTGTGTTCATCCAGCCCTGCACCTTGTTGTCTCGGATTCTCCAGCATCTGCAGTTCCTACTATCTTTGCTTTTATCCTTATTATGTTACCTCCTCAAAAAAAAGTCAAGGTGTGTTCAGTCATACTGTCCCAAATAAAAAGATTTTAACAATTTTCCCACAACTTATTCTCACCAAACAAGCCCATAAACATATCAGCTTATCTTTTACTCTTTTTAAATAGTACTGAAAACATTTACAGCACCTGTGTCCTCAGTCAAGGAATGGAATGGGAATTAAGCAGAAAGAACTCATGGGAATAGCAGTCCCCAGGATTTATACTTCTTTTGCTGTCCAATCCCCCACACGTTTTGAGTAGAACTTAAATGATAAGTCATACATACCAGCACTTGCTCAGTCCAAGTTATCTTTCACAAAGATTTCACAAACAAGAAAAAGTACAGATTTAAGCCAAACCATGTTTGACATTACACCATATGAGACACTAGTTAATTGTGCACAATCCGAAGAAAAGTGTGTTGGTGAACTGGGCTTGTTTCCACTGCAGAAACTCAAACCAGTTCTTTCAGAAGTTCTATGCAGAAAAAGTTCCAGATTTTTGTAATGCCGTATTTGAATAACAAAAAAATTAAGCAAGTCATTTCAGTTAAATTCTACTTGCAAAGCAAACCATTAGGTACAAATTGATCAATGCTAGAGATAAGTTGGGAGATGAGACGGAACCTTGGAGGGGATGGAGGAATAAACAATTTTGCACTTTAAACTTGAATAAATTTAGCTTTCACAACAGAAGAAATTACTAAAATTAGACGTATTTCTGGACCCACAAGTACATTTCTGGTTAACTGCCACTTAACAGCGAGATTGGGATTGCTCTTGCTTTCAATTACTGATTGCAGCCCGCATGTCAAGAATCAGTGTTAACATTTTTTTTTCCCCTGAGGTAGGACTGGCATTCTGAACAGAAAGCCTGCTAACAAAAACAAAGCTGGAAAAAGCTCAGCAGGTCTGGCAGCATCTGTGAAGGAAAAAACAGAGTTAACATTTCAGGTCTGGTGACCCATCCTCAGAAAGCCTGCTAAACCTAGGTAGGAAGCCAATTAAACCATCATCCAAGGACACAGTTTCAACCAAGGCACCAACTGCAGTTTGAAAATCCTAACTCAGACTAAATTTCATAGAATATGCAAAAAATAATTTATAACAAATTTTCCAGGAAGTAGATCTTTAAGTTGATACCATCGTGTGTTATGGACCACACCAGACCCCATCAAAATATTTTAAGGTAGCGTAGACCCCAACTATATTTGCCTTTAAAATGAGAAAAAAAAAAGTGCTATTTTTCAGATGGAATTCAACTGGGCAAACTACTCGATATTAAGCAAAACACAATTTATTCAAACACTATAGTAAAAATAGAGCTAAAGAAAGAACTTAGAATAACTTAATTCTATTGGAACACTTAACAGAACAGTAGATGCATTAACAATAACAAATTAACTGTTCCAATATAGTAACATCTCATAAAAATACCCTTTGACAAAAAGGCAAATTCAAAAAATATCTCGCCTCACGTGCAATCCAGCAGCCTAGGAAGAGAACCCCCAACTTTTGGCTGGGACCAAGAGAAGGAAAAATAGCTTCCATTTCTTCAAGCCCACAACAGCAACTACTTAAGCTAAACCTAAAAAACTAAAAAAAAAACTAGAAATCGTGATCTGAGACAGCTGGCCACACCCATTCAGGCTGCTTCTATTGTTTCTTTCAAAATACCCAAGGCCTCTCAAGTTGTTCATCTTCCCATAGACTACTCAGCACCTGTCCCCTAATCTCTCTTTAAAAGAAACCAGGACAAAACAGACCTCTTAAAACCACAGCATCATCACGCATGTCAGTCGGCGCAACATCGAGGGCCGAAGGGCCTGTACTGTGCTGTAATGTTCTATGTTCTATGCTTTAAAAAACCCTTGATGAATTGCAAGTCATAATCAGTAACTACAGATATAAACAAAACATTGTGAAAGTTTAGGAAAAGATATTTTCAGATGGAGTAACGAAAGGGTAAAGTTAGATTCATATTCTGGACTTTACACTCAATTAGGATGGAAGAGTAAAAAAATTCAGTTGTCTTACAAACTTAATATGCAGCTATTGACTTAGTTGAAGAAAGTAATCACAAAACTAAACTTGGAATGAGAAGGCTTGATATGCTATATGGCTGAATATTTTTCAAGTTCCATGACAACTGAGTCAATTGAAACTCCTGTACTAAGTGGAAGTTCTCTAATTTAACAACCTGACTACACTGTCGCTTTTTCTTCAGATCATGAGCTAAAGATGATATTAATACATTCACTGCCGAGATAAAAAAAATCCAGATGTCCGAGGGAAAGAGAAAAAAAAGACATTCGCTAAACCACAACTACTGTTGCAACTGTATTAAATTCAGTTATAATCAAATTTCCATGTCCCATCTGCCACAGCTGAAGCTCTGGGCCACTAGCAATTTGTGAAGCACAAGGCAAGACAAATCTTCAGAATGCTCAAGAGCAAAGAGACAAACTGATCTCACCTGAACAAGAAAGTCTAGGGAAAACAATACTGCTGAATTTAATGTGAACACAAATTATTTGCGGTCATACTTCTATTTTGAGTTTGTTCACCCTAAATATCTAATTTAATGGACTAGGGCAAAATTGGAGAACACTGTATGACAGCAACTACTGAGGTCAACAGTGTGAAGCAGCTAAATTTAACAATTAAAATTGCACAATCATGATAGCTGAATATGTGGCCCAGATACTCCAAAAATGGTAGTAGCGTTGACTAGAGTTGCGCGTCAAGACCATTTTTAAACCTTGATTCAGTTAACTTCAAGGGAATTGCCCAGGAAACTAAAAATTCTGATGGGCAATACTAAGTCTGGAACCCTCCAAAATAGCTCCTTAAAGTCAGAGAATTACAATTCATTTAAGCTTATTATTCGAGAAAAGTGAGAAGATTGAAACCCTGCTCTACGCACTCTGTCAGGATACTGTTGAAGCTGGTGGCCCATCAGGTGACAGCTGCAACAGCACTCATAGCAGGGGCACCACGGCTGGCCCTGCTGTCCAAAGGGGAAGGACAGAGCATAGAACAATAGTAATTGGATATTTGATAGTCAGGCGCTTCTGTGGCAGTGAGACTCACCAGATATGTTACATCCCTGGTGCCTGGGTCATGGACGTCTGCGAGCTGGCACAGGGCATCCTGAAATGGGAGGGTGAACAGACAGAAAGCATTTCCTACCTATGCCAAGGTGGACAGAGTGAAAATGTTCTGCAATGACAATTCAGTGAATTAGACAGTAAACTAAGAAGCAGGATCTCTAGGGTAGTAATCACAGGATTACTCTCCATGTTACATGCGTGGATCGGAACAGAGACATTGCACAATTGAACACGTGGCTAAAGAGCTGGTGTAGGGGGAGGGCTTCAGATACATGGATCATTGGGATGCCTTCCAGGGAAGGGTGGATTTGTACAAGGATGAGTTGCACCTAAACTGGAGCAGCACCAATATCCTGGCAGGGAAGTTTGATAATGACAGTGGGAAGGATTGACTCTTGTGTGGCAGCCGGGTGAGAACCACAACAGCAGGTCAATAAGTATAGAGACTGGAGATGAGCTTCAGACCAAGGAAAACATCACTAAAAGGAAGAGCAGTATAACAGGCAAGACGGATGAACTTAGAGACTGGATTAATGCATGTAATTATGATGTTGTTGCTATCACAAACACATGGTTGAAAGAGGGGCAGGATTTGCAGTTTAATGTTCCAGCATATCGATGTTTTAGATGAGACAGAAGAGGAAGCAAAGGAAATGGGGTAGTTGAATTACTGGTAAGATCACAGCTATATTGAGGAAGGACAACCTGGGAGGATCCTGCAGCAAGGCATTATGGGTAGAGCTCAGGAATAGGAAGGATGCAATCACATTGCTGAGATTGTACTACAGACCTCCCAGATGCCAGCGGGAGACAGAGGAAGAGAGGGGCGGCACACTGGCTCAGTGGTTAGCACTGCTGCCTCACAGCACCAGGGACCTGGGTTCAATTCCACCCTCAGGCGACTTCTGTGTGGAATTTGCACATTTTCCCCGTGTCTGACGTAACAAGGTGTAGAGCTGGATGAACACAGCAGGCCAATCAGCATCAGAGGAGCAGGAAGGCTGACGTTTCGGGCCTAGACTCTTCCTCCCATAGTCCAAAGATGTGCATGCTTTGAAGGGTTCCGAGGAAGGGTCACCAGACCTGAAACGTTAACTCTGATTTCTTTCTTCACAGATTCTGCCAGACTTGCTAAGCTTTTCCAGCAACTTCTGTTCTTGTTCCTGATTTACAACATCTGCAGTTCTTTTGGTTTTTACTTAGGAAATATCTGGGGCCCTAACAGATATCTTTGCATCCTCTTTGGCCTCAGGCAAAGTTCTAAAGCACTGAAGAATGGTCAATGTTGTTCCTTTGTTTAAGAAGGGAACTAGAGATTATCCAGGTAATTACGGGCCACAGAGAATGACGTCAATGGTGGGAAGCTGTTGGAGAAGATATTGAGAGACAGGATTTATTCGCCTTTAGAAGCGAATGGACTTGTTAGTGATAGGCAGGATGGGTTTGTGCAGGGAAGGTCATGTCTCACCAAACTGATTGTGTTTTTTTGAGGAGGTGACAAGAATGAATGATGAGGGAAGGGCAGCAGATGTGTCTACACAGACTTTACTAAGACATTTGATAAGTTACCTCATGGCAGCTGTTATAAAAGGTAGAGTCTCATGGGATCCAAGGTGTGCTGACTAGATGGATACAGAACTGGCTTGGTCATAGAAGGGAGAGTATAGCTGTGGAAGGGTGCTTTTCAGAATGGAGATCAGTAACTCATGGCGTTCTGCAAGAATCAGTGCTGGGAACCTTGTTGTTTGTTTTATATGCTCCGGAGGAAAATGTAGGTGGTCTGATTAGTAAGTTTGTGGATGACACCAAAATTGGCAGAGTTTCAGATAGTGAGGTGGATTGTCAGAGGATTCAGCAGGATATAGATAGATTGCAAATTTTGGCAGAGAAATGGCAGACGGAGTTTAACCCAAACAAATGGGGAGCGATGCATTTTGCAATATCAAATTCAGCTGCAAATTATGCAATTTTTAAAAATTTACTCACATGATGTGGGCGTCTCTAGTTAGGCTAGAATTTATTGCCCATTCCATAATTGCCCAGAGGACAGTGAAGAGTCAACCATGTTACTGTGGGTCAGCAGTCACATGTAGGCTGGACCGGGTAAGGACAGCAGATTTCCTTCCCTGAATGAATGGGTTTTTCCTGACAAATCGACAATGGCTTCATGGTCATCATTTGATTCTTAATTCCAGATTTTTTTGTATTGAATTCAACTTCCACCATCTGCCATGGTCAGATTTGAACACAGGTCTCCAGAACATTATCTGGGTCCCCAGATTAATAATCTACTAATAATACCACTAGCCCATCACCTCCCCCATGGCAGGAGCACTAACATACAGAGGGACCTGGGTCTAGAGGTCCACAGATCCCTGAAAGTGGCAACACAGGTAGATAAGATGGTCAAGAAGGCACACAGCATTCTTGCCTTCATCTGCCGGGGCATCGAATATAAAAGTTGGGGTAAGTTACATTACAGCTGTCTAAAGCTTTAGTTAGGCCACATTTGGAATATTGTATGCGGTTCTGGTCGCCACACTACCAGAAGGACATAGATGCTTTGGAGAGGGTGCAGAGAAGGTTTACCAGGATGTTGCCTGTTGTGGAGGTTTTTAGTTATGAGGAGAAGTTAGATAAACTTGTTTTCACTGTTAAGACAGAGGCTGAGGAATGAACTGATAGAGGTCTACAAAATTATAAGAGACATAGATAGTGTTGATGGTCAGAGGCTTTTTCCCAGGGTGGAAAGCTCAGCTACAAGAGGGCACAGGTTCAAGGTGAAAATGGAAAACTTTAGGGGGAAGATTTTTCAAACAGAGGTGGTGGGTGCCTGGAACGCACTGTCAACGGAGGTGGTGAAAGCAGGCACCTTAGCAATATTTAAGGTGTATCTCGATGGGCACATGAGCAGTAGGTGAACAGAGGGAGAGAAACAGCGTATGGACATTAAATAGTGGGTCTAAATAAGACGACATAACCGGTGCAGGCTTGGTGAGCCGAAAGGCCTGTTCCTGTGCTGTATTATATTGTACTTTACTACTGTATTCTGGGTAACTTTTAAATTGAAACCCAACTCATCACAGACCCACCCCCTGACAAACCCACACAAAAACCCACCAAAATCACAACCAGACCTCCCACCTCATCCACCCCCTCCATCCAAACGTGACATTCACCTCTCACCCTTCAAACTGGATTTGACAACCCCGCCTAACCCAAACCAGGTCCTAAACCCATACCATGGATCTGAACCAGACCCATCCTACCAACACTGCTGACCCGACCCAACCCAACATCCACACCCACCAAAACCGCGAAACATCAACATCCAGCCCAACCTAACACCAACACCTTACTCTCCGCGGACCCACATTCTACTGCCTAAACACTTGTTCCAATCTAATACTGGCCCATTTGATCCCTGACCCAACTCAGCTCAAGTTCCAACCAATCGCTACACTACCCATGACCTGACCACAACTCCAGCCTGGTCTGACAGCTACTCCTGATCCAACCACTAAACCCCCTACCCAACAATATGCCCAGTTGGCCTGATCTGATACCCATGTAATGACCTAGTAAAGCATCCATTCCACACTCCCCAACCTGACCTGATTCTCCAAGTCCACCCCAAAACCTACACCTAACCTGACAGCAATGGGCTTTACCCATGCTCCAACCACAATCTTTCCAATGCCTACGCTGTCCGACTCTGGCCTGACCCCACCCAGTATCCACCTAACATCCAAGCCATACTCAAAACCCCCAGCTCTACAACACAAAGCCACTTCTCAAATACTAACCTGACAGCCCTATCCCCAACTAAACCCAAGCCATTCATCCCCAACACCCCAAAACTGACCAAGTCCAGTTTCCCAAACCCAACATGCCCCCTAAGCCCAACACACAACCCTCACTCATCCCCCTAACCCAACAATCAAAATACCAGACCCAGAAGACATTGAGTACACTCCCTCAAACCTAACCAAACTGCCTCCACATTCTGACCCCGAACGCTCCCCTAGCAATCACTTCACACAGCTTGATGCCCACTCACCCAAGCCTATCCCACTACCTCAAATCCCACTCCAAACCAACACACACCCCTTTAACCAACCTCCACCATGACCCAACTATAACCCTCTCCTGACACCAAACTGACAACCAACTCCATGCCAGTCTGAACCAATGCCAACTTGACACCCAACCCCGACCCATGCCTTCAATCTGATCCATCCCTAATGCCCTCTCTGGTCTGCCATTCACCATCACACCCCTTCCTCAGACACCATAACACTTCCCCCGACCCAACCCCAAAATTCCTGCCCAACTCGACATTCGGCAAATTGTTTCCATTTAAAGCTGTGGTTCTCAGTGATTTGTGATCCCTCAGTTTACACTCTTGCCATAAAACCCAAGGCAATATATTCAAGCACTACAGTATCAGCTGTTTTTCATAGTTATGAATTGTTCAAAATGCAACAGGTAGAAATCTTGTTGGAAATCACACAAGTAGACTACATTCGTAGCTCACATATCCAAAAAACGTATTTCAATACCAGAGTGCCATGCACAGGGTTCAGCAGGATGGTTTACATGAGAAGCTCCAAAGCTCCTGGACTGTTTACAAGGATAATACAAAACACAAACGGTTGTACAGCAATACAGCAGCTCACTCAACTCAGCATTATGCTTTTAATATTGAATAAATTTAGGTGAAACAATCTTGATGTTCATTATACTTATTTACCTGGCTGGTCTAACTAATAGCAAGAGCGCATATATTAGTTTGATTATCTGGGTTTCTGGTATGTGGCAAAACTATCACATTAACAAATTGTAATTTAACAAAGAGTAATTGTTAGACCTTGAAGGAGGATGCCTCAATTGCAGGAAAACAGATCAAAGAGGAATAAACAAAGATCATCAGTTAATTATGTGACAGTAGTGGTCCAGCAATAACTTAAAGGTGTTAGTATTAGTATTTGGACTAGTATTAGTCCAACTGATGGACTATGCTTGAGAGGCTGCTCAATGCAACAAGAATCCAAAACATATCCTGCTCTACTTCAGGCACAAGAAGGATTCTCTGCACCTTTCACTTCAGTGATCCCCAAGTTTACCGAAGCCAGCCCTGCTCTCAAAACTAGTCACACCCTGACTCGCACAGTCACAACTGAAAATCTTTGCCAGACATCTATTTACAGGCTTTCAAAGAGACTCTTAAGCCTAAATTAAGCCAAAAAGACCCACATCTGAAGAAGGGTCCCCACCCGAAACGTCAATTTTCCTGTTCCTCTGATGCTGCCTGGCCTGCTGTGCTCCTCCAGCTCCACACAGTATTATCTTAAGCCGAAATTGGTACTTTTGGGAACATGACCATTAACAGACATGTTTCAACAAATTCTGAAGAGCTTTTCAAATTACCTTTAATGCACAGAAAATGTTAATTGTTTCTCTCACCACTGATACTGCTGAATATTTCCAAGCATTCACTGTTTTCATTTTGAATGTCTTGATTTGTTGTCTATGAGTATACTTCAATGTGATTGGCTGTTTAACTAGCATGCTGACATCACTGCTGCGGCTTACTTGGGCACACCTCACCATTTTGTCCCAAATTTAAGCTCCTATCAAGAAAAGGGGAGTTCACAACAGAGATCACAAACTTCATCATAGCCACTGTGTCACTTCTGACCACAAATACAGGGCCCACAGATTGAGAATATAAACAAATACTAATACTAACATCTTTAAGTTAATGCTGGACCACTACTGTCACATAATTAACAGTTTTTCCATCGTGAATTGGAATTTTTCTTGAATAAATTGACACTAAAAAGTCCTACAGCTCAAATGATTGACTGAAGAAGAGATAAGGAATTCATATTTATATGAAGCCATTCACAGTCTTGGTTACACATCAAAGTAATTAATTGCACACATTGCCTGTTCTGTTTGCCCAAGAACAATAATGTACAGCAGCAAGGCCTCAGAAACAGCGAGTGACCTACACGTCCAACTAAAGCATTTTGGAAGAGGAAAGATAATCAAGGGATGAAATTCTGACGGGGACAGTATCCCATCCACGTCACCTTCCACCCCAACTCCTCTTGAAATAACATGCTGAATGCTTGATCACAGTCAGGACCTCAATTTAAACTTTCTATTTAAAAGACAGTGCAACACACACGGTGAAACACTGAAATATAACCCTAAGTCCTAAAGCCACGCAGCAGAATTTGAGCTCCCAAACTGCTGACTCAGTGGTGAAATTTATGCCAACAGATCCAGACTGACAGTTTGCAAGGAAGAAAGGTTGGCTTATAAAGCATGGCCAAAATCATAAAGGATAGAAAGAACATTGACACAGTAAGATTTAGCCTGTAAATATTCCAAGTAACCCTGTGATTTTTAACATAAGTACCTAACTGCATTTATTGGAGATCACATTTTCAATAAATTAGAGCACTCAAATCCAGAACAATTTCTAACATTATCACAAGAACATTTTTATTGTAAGCAAGTACCGTCTGACATGACAAAAAACTTCCACAGCAACTTCAGAATTTCAAAAATGTTCCTTCTGAGAAGATCAGTGACTTGGGTAAAGCCTAATTTTCTACATTTCCCAAAGAGTTCTGGCAGTATGCCACCTTGAGCTGGTGCTGTTCTTGAGATTATGGTTTTTCCATAAAGTCAGGTAATAAATTCAAAGATATTGATCCTCTGACAATGGGGATATACTTTCCAAAGCAAGGCAATATACAGCTTGGAGCTAATAGTATTGAGCCAATGGTGTTGCCATGTCATTGAGTTTCTAGCTTTGGCAACTGGAAAAGGATCATGAGGGGAAAGGAGCTTTTTACAGAAACCATGCGTCCTGTATATATTATGTATTACAACCTCTGTGCACCAGTGATGGAAGGAACGGATAGAATCCAGCAATCATGATAATTGCTGTTACAAAAGGATTATATTGAGATTTGAGTGATGCACCTACGCAGGCATCTGGCAAGACCGCCTTCACCTTCAATTTCAAGTTAAAGGAGAAGCTTTTAGAGTTCAGGTGAGTCACTCAGTGCAGAATTATTAGCCTTTCTTCTGCTTGTACAGCCAACGTTGATGTGATTGGACCATTTAACTTTCCAGATGCTGATATTGGGCACGCTTTTGTCAAGTGAAGGTGAAAGATGAAAGGTAGTCAATTCCCAGCATTGATGTTATCTGGCTGTACTCAGCTAACTGCTGCCTGTGCAGTCTGCTTATAATGCAATTTGATTTCAGTAACAATTAGAATATCGAAAAGCCAAATGAAAACAAGCTAAACATATCTCAAACATATACAATTTCTAAACTGACAGTTTGACAGCTCCTAGTTTCAACGGAAGTCTATTCAAGCTAACAAAGTGCATTACTAAGCTGTCAAACTGCCACTGCAGTAAATGTTTAAGTACTACTCCAGTTATTAGAAGCAACAGTGCAGACAGTAGTTTCAAGACTAACAATCTTAAGATAACATCCATTGCCTCAACAATACATTCAAGAATCAGAATAGAAGCAAACCCAAGAGACACTACCATCTTGGAAACATTCTTGCTTAGGTTTATTTACCAAATTAATTAAACACAGCCAAAAATTAATCTCAAATTTAATTTGGCTTTTAAACAAAACTTAACTTAGGAAACTGGAAATAAGGTTTGTGATTATATTTGTACATTACCTTAACGTTGGCATAGTAATTTATTGCATTTATTCCTGTGCTGTATGTTCAAAACAAAATATAATTGACAGAAAAAAGATGGAATAAATTTCAAACAGAAGTACGTGTGTAAGTACTGATTACAAAAAAAACCATCTTAAAAATGATTTTTCGTTTCCAATCTTTAATTCAAGCATAGACCACAATTTATTGGAAAGGTGGTTTTATTTCCAACATGTTCAAGTAGCAATCATACTCAAGTTATTTGCAGAGGGTTTTTATTGTATCAGATTCTAGCAATAAATGTAAGAAGCAGTGTCGATAATGTAATGTGTTGAATTGACGTTTAGGCAAGCAACAATGATCACTAAATGCATTCTGCAGATAACTACTTTCTTTGACAGCTATTACATCTGATCCAGAAAAACCAAACATTGCTGGGGATCACAAGACGAATACAGATAACTGTAACATGGCCCAGGAAACTAGATGTCTGTTTAAATTATGTACAGATGTGCAACTCATGCATACACTACATTCCAGAAGATCATTAAACCGTAACACCTATAGGTTACAGGGAGGGAGGACAGCATAATAGCCCTTGAGTTAATTTCTATCAATAAATAATAATGTTCAATCACGGCTTGTTTTCAACATTGAAACGGTTGTTTACATCAAGTGATGCAACTAATCACGTCCGTAAACACATGAGAACACACGTGAATGAGTCTGTGCCTCAATCAACAGAAAAACGAACATTTCTCGAAAACTTCAAAGTAAAACGATGTGAGGAATATGACTGAAGTAGTAAGTGAATAAGGGAGGGGCAATACAACGCCACAGAGATAACAGGAAACGGTTATGTGTTACTGAATTAATCGCCAAAACTCGCGTTTAACTTCAACAAATCAATTCCAATAACAGTGTCACATTTTAATAAGGCACTCGTCTCTTCCCGATGTCGCCGTCTTCGTTTTCTATAGCAGTCACTTCAGTGCCCATCACTCAGCCTCTCCAACAATGACTCATTTAGCTGGAGGTCAATTTTAATTTTGTTAACGGGGATGTATTTTCCGATTGATTTCCGAACACAGGCGGTAGGAAGGTTTTTGGATGTTGATTGCCCTCCCGAGGTTGGGGCCTGCCCTGCCCTCCGCTCTCCCCACCCCCACCCCTACCCCTTTCCCAGACAGGCCGGGATAAGCACAATGAGAGGCGGCCAACCTTGGCCTGGCCCCGGCCTCGCCTGGCCCTCAACCCCGCTTTACCTGTCGGCGCGCTGTCCAGGATACGCAGATCGTAGGCCCCGGAGCAGCGGTAGTTGGCGGCGGTGCCGTTGTCCCAGACGACCACCACCTCCTCGGGGCTCTCGAAGCTTCGCACGGTGCCCACATGCCCCTCGCCCCCGTCCTGTTTGCCCCATTTCCAGTCAGGGCCCCGCACCACTCGAGCCCCGACCCCCTCCATCATCACCCGGTTATTCCTGGAGCCGCTCATAGCGGGACCGCCGAGGGGCTGGGGTCGGGGAAAAGCGGAGGTTTATGCAGTCCCGGGGTTAGGTTACCGGGGGAGGGGATATCCCCCGGTACCGAGAGGCGATTTGGCGAAATTCGGGGATTTTTTTTCTCTGTGTGTTGTCCACAATCCGGGAACTATTTGAAAGGGGGGGAGGGATCAGGTACCGCGCATGTGCAAAATTGCCCCCCCAACAAGGTGGACCGCCGCCATCTTTGATATGGGCAAATGCCGCCGCCATCTTTGATATTGGCGTTGGTTCCGGCAGCTGCTCTACCTCTTCTTTCTTGAGCTCTTTTCTGTTATCCCACCATCTGTCCACTCGAAGCTTTTTCTTTCCTTCGAGCCAAAAAGGCAGAGTTCTCGCTTAATGTGCTCACGCTTTATCCACGATCAGCTTTGTTTGTCAAACTTTACCTAAATGTGCTATGAGTGGAAATTAGGAGGGCACTTTTCCACTGCTTGGAATCATACCTAGCGCAAAGGGAATGGTTACACCATTGGACTCCAATCATCTCAGACATGATATTGCTGTAGGAGTTCCTCAAGGCAGCGTTCAAGGACTAACCCTCTTCAGCTACTCCATTAATGTCCTTTCTTCCATTGTAAGGTCCAAAATGGGGATGATTGATCCATGTCCTGTATCATCTGCCACTCTTCAGATGCTGAAACACTCTGTGTCCATGTGCTGTAAGTGACTAAAACCCATGCCACACAAGTGCTTGGCAATGACCATCTTCAACAAGAGAGAATCTAGACATTTTTCCTCGTTGTTCAATAGTATGATCATCACAAAATCCCCATCACCACCCTGGGACTTACCGTTGACTACAAACTGAATTGGACCAGTGAATATAGTGTGAGCTTATCCAGTTTGTTTGGAGGAATAGAAAGGCACTTTCAGTTTTTAGAAACTTCAGAATGCTTTGGTGTAGAGAGTGTTCTTGTGCATGAATTGCAGAAAAGTAGTACACTGGTTATAAGGAAAGCAAATGGAATTTTGACATTTATTGTTAAAAGTAGGGAAAAGTTGCTGAAACTGTTCAAGACATTAATGAGACCACACCTGGAATATTGCGGAAAATTTTGGTCCCCTGATTTGAAGAAGAGTGTAGTTGTATTGGAGGCAATTCAGAGGAGGTTCTCTCAAATGAAAAGCTTTGCTTATGAACAGTACAGTCAGATCATAATAAGCAAGGATGTACAGATAAAAAAGACTTAGACAGAGGCATACAGGTTACATTGCACAATGCGTGCACTCGGCGAGATTAACGTTAGCAAGATCAGCATTATTTGAGGGTAGAGAGTCCATTCATCAGTCTAATTACGCCTGGGAAAAAGCTGTTCCTGAACCTACTCGTGCGTGTGTTCAGGCTTCTGTATCTCCTGCCTGATGGAAGAGGTTGTAGGAGATCATTACCAGGGTACGATGGGTCTTTGATGATATTGGCTGCCTCTCCGCGGCAGCGAGTCATGTAAATGGAGTCTACGGACGGAAGGTTGGCTTCCGTGATGGTTTGGGCTGTGCACACCACCTTCTGTAGTTTCTTACAGTGCTGGGCAGAGCAGTTGCCATACCATATTGTTATGCACCCGGACAGTATGCTTTGAATTGTACATCTGTAGAGGTTGGTGAGGGACCTGATCGACATGCCAAATTTCCAGAGCTGCCTGACAAAGAAGAGGTGTTGTTGTGCCTTCTTGACTATTGCATCTACGTGGGAAGTCCAGGACAAGTTGTTGGTATCGTCACTCCGAGGAACTTGACACTCTCCACCCTCTCAATCTCAGTTCCGTTGATGTAGATGGGGGTGTGTTCTCCTCCTTTCTTTCTGAACTCAATGGTCAGTTCTTTAGTTTTGCCAATGTTGAGAGAGAGATTGTTCTCATTGCACCATGTCACTAAGCCCTCTATCTCCCTTCTGTGTTTTAACTTGTCATTGTTAGATATCCATTCTACTACGGAGTTGTCTTCAGTGAACTTGTAGATGGTATTCATTCGGAATTTGGCAACACAGTCATGGGTGTACAGGGAGTACAGTAAGGGGCTGAGGACGCATCCTTGGGGGGCTCCAGTGTTGAGTGCTATTGTGGAGGAGGTGCAGTTACCTATCCTCACTCATTGCGGCCAATGGGTCAGAAAGCTGAAGATCCAGTTGCAGAGGGTGGAGCCAAGACCAAGGTCACAGAGTTTTGAGATTAGTCTGGAGGGGATAATGGTGTTGAAGGCGGAGCTGTAGACAATGAGCAGGTGTCTGTTGTACATGTCTTTGATGTCCAGATGTTCCAGGGATGAGTGCAGGGCTAGGGATATGGCATCCTCTGTGGACCTGTTACATCGATAGGCAAATTACAGGGGATCAAGGCAGGCTGGGAGACTGGAGTCGATGTGGGCCATGACCGGCTTCTCAAAGCACTTCACAATTGTAGAGGTCAGACCCACTGGGTGGTAGTCATTGCATGTGCTTTCTTAGGTACAGGGATGATGGTGGTATTCTTGTAGCTGGTGGGGACTTTGGTTTGTAGGAGGGAGAGGTTGAAGATGTCAGTAAATACGTCCACCAGTTAATCCAAACAGGATCTGAGTGCTCAGCCAGGAACATCGTCCTGGCCTGTCGCTTTCCTTGGGTTGATTCCCAGGAAGACCGGTGTGACATCTGCAGCGGTGACCAAGGGAGCAGGAATGACCGGGGATCTTGGGGCAGGGTTCACTGCTTCGCTGACATTCTGCTCAAACCGAGCATAGAAACCATTGAACACCTCAGGGAGGGATGTGTCTTTGTCTGCTATCTTGCTCTGCTTCGTATTATATCCCATAATGTTGTTTAGGCCTTGCCGTAGATGGCGGGAGTCTGTTTGGCAGATTTGGGCCTCCAACATGTACTGGTACTGCCTCCTGGTGGCTTTGTGGAGGTCATATCTGGATTTTCTGTATTGGTCTGGGTGATCCGACCTGAATGCTGCACGTCTGATCTTCAGTAGGGAGTAGATTTCCTGGTTCCTCCAAGGTTTACGGTTGGGGAACACTCGAATTAACTTCTTTGGTACACAGTCCTCCACGCATTTGCTAATGACGTCAGTGACAGTAGTGGCATACGTGTCTAGGTTTTCTGCTGAGTACTTGAACGTGGCCTAGTTCACCGATTCCAAGCAGTCCCGGAGATGATCTTCCACAGTCTTGGACCAGCATTGTACTTCCTTTTGTGAAGTATATAAGGTGCTAAAGGGGGTTGACAAAGTTGATGCAGGAAGGATTTGGGAGAATCTAAAATGAGAGGACATAGTTTTGAGATCAGCAGATTTAAGTAAGAGATGAGGAGAAATTGCCTCTCTCAAATGGTTGTGAATCTGTAGAATTCACTGCCCCAGAGTGCAGCGGATGCTGGGACATTGAATAATTTTAAGGAGGAGATAGAAAGATTTTTAATTAGTAGTGGTTGAATGTTCACTGAGAGTGGGCAGGAAAGTGGATTTGAGGCCAAGGTGAGATCAACCATGATCATATCAAATGTTGGAGCAGACCGATAGGCTAAATACCTACAGAGATGGTAAGAACTGCCGATGCTGGAGTCAGAGATAAGACATTTGGACCTGGAGGAACACAGTAGGCCAGGCAACATCAGAGGAGCAGGAAAGTTGACATTTCGGGTCGGGACCCTTCTTTTCTGACTGTGTTATCTCTGACTCCAGCATCGGCAGTTCTTACTATCTCTGAGTGAGTTATAACCCCACTGCGAAGCCTCTTCTAGGTATGTCCACCTTGAAGAAGTTATCCTCCCTCCCTCCAGAAAGATCTCAGTGGATCTCTCTTCCACTAAATACCTCCACTTGCTTATTGCTCTTAAATAAATGTTACCTTGATGTCAAGGGCATTCACTCTTAACTCTACCACACTTCACTGAGGTAGAACAATGGAAATGAAGCCCTGCCCACCCAGAATCATAACAGAAGTTAACAATTTTATTAAAGTACTCAAAATTTCACAATTTGCCTATCTTTTAGACCCAGGTTGAGAGAAAGCACAGACCAGGTTTCTGAACTTAACAATGATTACTTTTTATTCCAAATAAATAATTATAACAACAGGTAAATAACTATGAACGTATAGCTACTGTTAAAACTCTAACCCCCTTGTAAATTCCTCCCGCAGACACACAAAAAATGGTAACATGCTGGAGGGGAAAGCCTGGGAAAGCAATTTTTTGCGAGATAAAGTGAAAAATCGATCTAAATTTTTAATTATGCGTTAATTACATATTGTGAGATATCAAAGCAAGGTGGCTGGGCAGATACAAATCACCCATTATCTAATTCAGAAGTGAAGTTGAATGATTGACTGCTATTCCTATACCTTCCTAAGTTTATCAAGAAATATTGATTAAAGACAGAGTATTTGAGACATTGATCAATGACGATCGAGATGCAGTGAAAGATTCTTTCGGTGCAAGTTCCTTAATAGTGAGCTCCTGTTGCATTCAATGTAGATTTATTTGAGCTACATTTTCAAAGTATGAGAGCTCTCTAGAATTAAGATATGGATTAGCAACAATCCAAGTGGAACCTGATTTGCCTCTTCCTATTCCCATGCTCCTAAATTGGATATAGGTTAAAAAAGGATAAGGACCAAATTTTCCAAGGAGTGGAAATGACAGGCAGATCAGCATGCCAGCCATTTTTATCAAAGAAGAGAGCTCTGCATTTCTGAGAGGAGATTTTGATCGGGAGTCCCTCAGAAATTCAGAGCCATACTTCCATTTCATAGCAGTGGCATTAAGTCTGGTGGGCATGGGGGGTAAGTATTGGGTCAGGTCTTGCCAATGATGGGCAATCAGGGTTGGGTCCAGTAGAGGGGTGTATATAGAGTGAGGAAGGTGAAGTTTGGGGTGTGTGAGGTAAGTTTAGGGTCAGTTTAATAGTCACTCAGGGTCTCTTGTCTGCAAAGTGGGATGACAATTTCCCCTTGTGTACCATATCCAGCTAAATGCCATGGAGGGAAGTTCTGGACTCTCAGTGCTTGACAGGATGCACAATGTTATTTTATATCTTAGAACTGGCGGTCGGGATCCCGGGATATCCTGACAGTGGTGAATAAATCCATGTACAACAAGTGAGAGTTGAGCTAGCATTGGATAAGCGGTACACCATAGGAATTTGATAAGTAGTAAATGAGATGAGTGTGCAATGATAGCACAAGAAAACTTGATAGGCCTCAAGAGAGAAACCATCCATGAAACTCAATAGAAATTGTATTTTGTTAAAATATGGTAAGATTTAGCTGTTAGTTTCTCTCTGCCTTCCTTTTTATGCCTGTCATGCCTTTTGTGCCTTTTTAATGAAATTGTATCCTTTTGATCATCCTCTCAATATCTACATATTTAGTTATAGACCATTTTCTCTCAATTTTTCTAATTTCTTTATTCATTCATATGTAATATTACCGTTTAATTTATTCTTATCTTCGTGGTGGGATATTTTCTCCTGGGCTCTATTGGTCAGCAGTTTAAAGATTTTCCACTGCTGTTTTATTTCTTTGTGAATTTTTACAGTTACCCCTTGCTCTATTCTCATCCCTTTAAAGTAAGCCTTTTCCAATTTATTACATCAGTCTTTGCCTTTCTTAGCCTTAAACCTTAACCCTATTGTCTGGAAATGACAAAGGCACTGCTAAGTTTTCAGCAACAGATGGACTTGCATCATTCACTTCCATTCATCAAAAGATCACAAGCACATTTCAGACAAACTGTCTCTTCCCACTCTGGCACTGTCATGATAACAGAATTGAACTATTGTTGTTGAAGACACACATGTAATACTCACATGCAAAGTTTAACTAAAATATTGTTTCCATGGCACATTAATGAATGTTGACTTTGACATTTTTAAAACATAAATTGGTTACGGTTTTAAGCATGAATTTTTAATGCTAGAAATTAAAACTAAAAACAGTGATATATTTCCAAGTTGTTAGTGAGTGGCTTGGAAGGGAACTTGCAGATGATGGTGTTTCCATAAATCAGCTTCCGTTGTCCTTCTAGATGGAAGTGGTCATGGGTTTGGAAGGTGCTGACTAAGGATCTTTGGTGAATTCCTGCAAATGGTACACACTGCAGTTACTGAGCGTCGGTGTTAGAGGAAGTCGATGTGGTGCCAATCAAGCGAGCTGCTTTGTCCTGGATGGTATCAAGTTTCTTGAGTATTGTTGGAGTTGCACCCATCCAGGCAAGTTGGAAGAATTCCATCACACTCCTGACTTGCGCCTTGCAGATGATGGACAGGATTTGGAAGTCAGGACATGAGTTACTGTCCTTTTCGTAGTATTCCTAGCCTCTGACATGCTCTTGCAGCCACTTTGTTTATGTGGACAGTGCAGTTGAGTTTCTGGTCAATGATAACCCCAGGATGTTGATAGCGGGGGTGATTGGTCAGATTGGATTTGTCTTGCTTTTTGTGTACAGGATATACCGGGGCAATTTTCCACATTGTCGGGTAGATGCCAGTGTTGTAACTGCGGTAATTTCTCGAGCACAGGTCTTCAGTACTATTGCCCAGAATGTTGCGAGGACCTAGAGACTTTGCAGTACCTAGTGTCTCCAACTGTTCCTTGATATCACTGGGAGTGAATAAAATTGGCTGAGGACTGGTAATGCTGGAGACCACTGGAGGAAACAAACATAGATTATCCTTTCGGCACTTCTGGCTGAATATTGCTGTGAATACTTCAGCCTTATCGTTTGCCTGTCCTTATGGCCAAGAGGTAGGGGAGCTACCATCACGTCACAAGAGCACACCCCATCCTCCAATTCTGAAGAAGGGTCACTGGACCTGAAACATTAACTGTACTTTCTCTCCAAAGATGCTGCCAGACCTGTCATGTTTTTCCAGCAATTTCAGATTTTGTTTATACAGCTGAAGAAAACTATTGACTTTGAATATCACCACATAAAAACATCGAAAAGACAGTTATCTCTTATGTGATTGCTTTTGACAAGCTTCAATGTTTGTTTGGATAAGATTAAAAAAAGTTTAATTACATCAATCTCTTGACAATGAAAGGTCACCTACAGTATTATAAGATAAATAGTTCTTTTCAAGAATTATGAGTTGATGTTTTTTCTTTCCTAAGCTGGTTCAAAAACATTGTTATTGCTTCAGGGTGAATTGATTCCAAACACAGTGTGTACAGGGTGAATGTGCATGGAAGGTACGACGGACTACTGGGGGCAGGGACATGGGTTGGCAGGGAGCTATAAGAAGCCATTATGGTAGGTGGAAGGCATGAGTTGGCAAGAAGGGAACACGGGGATCATGGGACCTTTTGAACTTAGCTTTCAAAATGTTCCTAAATCCACACTACAGTTTGTTGTAAGAGATGCCGACAGCTGGCACTTTGTTCTGAATGGGATCTCTGCTAGATGTTCATCTTAAAGATGCATGAAGATCTTAAGTAGAAAGCTACACTTTGTGTAGTACTGGTCTAAGGCTTATGAACATTAAGTAGTGAAGGATGACCAGATAGAAGTCTCAGCAGAAGCGGCACATCCTTGAGTAACAAAAAGTGTATTATGTACTAACAAGAGAGTAAGACTAAATTAGTACATTACAAGTCAGTAATCCTATGTGATAGTGACTGGGCCCAAGATACATGATTACAGATGACTGAGACTGGTTACAGAGTACAGCAGACTGAACTACACTGGCTATCTCCACCCAGAGGCACTATATTATACTAATGAGTGAAACTACTCCAAAATTTCTGAGTTAACCCTTTCAGACCAATTCTGTGAGATGGCAGTGGAATTCTGGGAGGCATCGCCACAGATATCACGACTGTACAGCAGTACGGTCCTGATGTCAAAGTGTGGTTAAACCTGAAACACTGCATTGGTGTTTCCCACCCTTTCCTCTTCCTCTGTCCAAAAGGGAAAAGGTTCTGTGAGTAGGATGACTGGCAAGGTAAAGGTGTACAAGGGAGCAGCCATTAAGAGAGTGGGCCAGTGTTAGAGTGGAAGTGCTGAGGTGTTTACAGGAGAGGTTTTGGCATGAGGAGGCTGAGCAGGGGTACTGGTAAGAGTAGGTAAGGGCTCTTTAATTCTCTTTCTGTCTAGACTGAAGGTAACAGGGATGGCAGTTAAGGCAGTGGCATGCTCCTGTTGCAGGAAGTGGGAGATCAAGGAGACTTCCAGTGTCCCTACTGGTTACACTTGTGAGAAGTGCACCCGGCTGCAGCTCCTGACAAACTGCGTTAGGGAACTGGAGCTGGATGCACTCAGGATCATCCAGGATGCAGAGAACATCATTGATAAGAGCTAGAGTGAGGTGGTCATTCCTAAGGTGCAGGCTGCAGGTAACTGGGTGATGACCAAAAGAAGTAAAGAGGGAAGGCAGATAGTGCAGGGTTCCTGTGTGGCCATTCCCCTCAATAACAGGTGTACTGCTTTGGATACCGTTGGGGGTGAGGATGACCTAGCAGCAGCAGTCAGGTCAATGGCCCTGTGACTGGCTCTGTGGCCCAGAGGGAAAGGATGCAGTCAGACAGAGCGACAGGAGACTGAATTATGAGGGGGACAAACAGGAGATTCTGTGGCCGCAGAAGAGACACCAGGATGGTGTGTTGCCTCCTGTGTGCCAGGGTCAAGATGTCTTTGAGTCATTGCAGAACATTCTGAAGGAGGAGGGTGAACGGCCAGAGGTCAATGTACACATTGGTACTGACGACATAGGTAGATAAAGGGATGGGGTCCTGTGAAATGAGCGTAAGAAGTTAAAAAGCAGGATCTCAAGGGTAGTGATCTCCAGATTACTTCCTGTGCCATGCGCCAGTGGGGATAGAAATGGAAAGATAGGCCAGATGAATGTGTGGCTGAGGAGCTGGTGTTGTGGACAGGGTTATTCAGTTCTTGGATCATTGGGATCTCTTCTGGTGTAGAAATGACCTGTACAAGAGGGATGGGTTGCACTTGAATCGGAGGGGGTCCAATATTCTTGAGGGGAGATTTGCTAGTGTTACCCAGGAGGATTTAAACTAGTTTGGCAGGGGGTGTGGGACTCTGAATAAGAGAGGGGCCATTGAGAAGTCAGGGGAAAATACATTAGCCATCGAGAGCAAGTTTACTATTCAGGATAGGCAGGGGCACAGTAAAGGAAGGGAAAAGACTTCTGGATAAGATGCATTTATTTCAAAGCACAAGGCCTGACTGGTAAGGCAGATGAGCTCAGAGCATGGATTGGCTTTGGGGACTGGGATATTATCTAAGGTTTTGGAGTAGATCTGTAGCTCGGGTTGTGTGTGTTGAGGTTGGTTGGCTCGCCGAGCTGGTTTGTTGTTCCGCAGACGTTTCGTTACCGTGCTTGGTAACATCCTCAGTGCGGCCTCTGATGAAATGTCAGTGTGTTTTCCTGCCTGGCTTTTAAACTCTGGGGTCCGTTGCGATGGATTGACTCACTTCCGGGTTTCCTCCGTAGTGGAATGTATATGGGGTCGAGTTCAATGTGTTTATTAATAGCCTACTTCGTGGAGTGCCATGCTTCCAGGAATTCTTGTGCTTGTCTCTGCCTAGCCTGTCCCAGGATCTTGGTGTTGTCCCAGTCGAAGTCGTGGTTCTCGACTTCGCAACGGACCCCAGAGTTTAAAAGCCAGGCGGGAAAAACACACCGACGCTTCATCAGAGGCTGCACTGAGGATGTTACCAAGCACGGTAACGAAATGTCTGCGGAACAACAAACCAGCTCGGCGAGCCAACCAACCTCAACACTGGGATATTATAGCCATAACAGAACACAGGGCTGAGGACTGGCAGCTCAAAGTTCCAGGATACAGAAGCTACAGTTGTGACAGAAGTACAAGTTGGCGAGGAGGGGAGTTGCCCTTTTGATAAGGAAGGACATAACAACAGTGCTTAAAGAGGATATTCTTAAGGGGTCATCAAATGAGGCCATATAGTTAGAGACAAGAAGGGGATGGTCACTCTGTTGGGACTGTATTATAGACCCCCAAATAGCCAGTGGGTACTAGAGGAGCAGATGTGTAGAGAGACTGCAGATACCTGTAGGGATAACAGAGTAATATTGGTTGGAGATTTTAATTTCCCTTGTATTGACTGGGCCACCCAGAGTGTAAAAGGCCTGGACGGGGTGGAATTTGTCAAATGTGTCCAAAAAAGTTTCCTAAATCAATATGTAGACGGCCCTACTTGGGAGGGTGCAACACTGGACCTCCTCTTAGGAAACGAGGTCAGGCAAGTGACTGAAGTGTCGGTCAGAGACCACTTTGGGTCCAGTGACCATAACTCTCTTAGTTTTAACATCGTTATGGAAAAAGATAGGACAGGTCCACAGGTTAAGGTGCTAAACTGGAGTAGGGCCAATTTTCGGGCCATTAGGCAAGATCTAGCAGTGGTCAACTGGGTGACTCTGTTTGAAGGAAAAGGAACGACTGGCAAATGAGACGTTTTTAAAAGTGTGATATCAAGAATCCAGGGACAGTATGTTGCTGTGAGGGTGAAGGGAAAAGCTGGCAGGTTTAGGGATCCCTGGCTGATGAGGGATATTGAGGCTCTAGTCTGGTAAAAGAAGAAGGCATACATTGGATTTAAGCTTTCGGGCTCAAGTAAATTCCTAGATGATTATAAAAAGTATAGGAGCGCACTTAAGAGGGAAATTAGAAGAGCAAAAAGAGGGTACGAGATGGATCTGGCAGATGAGGTTAAAGATAATCCCAAGAGGTTCTATAGCTATATTAAGAGTAAAAGGGTGGCTAGGGAGAGAATAGATCCCTTAAAGATCATCATGGCTGTCTATGTGTGGAGTCACAGGAGATGGGGGAGATTTTTAATGAATATTTCTCCTCAGTGTTTACTGAGGAGAGAATCATGGATGCTAAGGAAATAAAGGAAACAAATGGGGATGTTTTAGACCACATACGTATTACCAGAGAGGAGGTGTTAGCCGCCTTAGATTGCATTAAGGTGGATAAATCCCCTGGGCCTGATCAAGTCCATCCTCAGACATTGTGGGAGGCTGGGGAAAAAATTACAGAGGCCCTTGCGTGATTTTTGCTTCATCTTTAGCCACTGGTGAAGTTCTGGAAGACTGGAGGGTGGCTAGCGTTGTTCCATTGTTTAAGAAAGATAGCAAAGACAAGCCAGAGAACTACAGGCCAGTGAGCCTGACATCAGTGGTAGACAAGTTATTGGTGAGGATGCTGAGGGGCAGGATCAACCAACATTTGACCAGTCAAGGTCTGATTAGGGATAGTCAGCATGGAGTTGTGCGCGGGCAGTCATGCCTGATAAAACTTTTAGAGTTTTTCGAAGAGGTAACCAAGAGGATAGATGAGGGTAGGGCGGTGGATGTTTATATGGAATTTAGTAAGGCCTTTGACAAGGTCCCACACAGCAGGCTAGTCATGAAGGTTAGGTCGCATGGGATCCAGGGAGAGCCAGCTAATTGAATTCAAAATTGTCTCGATGGTAGGAAGCAGACGGTGACGGTTGTAGGTTGTTTCTCGGACTGGAGGCCTGTGACTAGTGGTGTGCCACAGGGGTCAGTGCTGGGACCTTTGTTATTTGTTATTTACATACATGATCTGAATGTGAATATACAAGGCATGATTATAAGTTTGCGGATGATACAAAATAAGGAGGTAAAATTGGTAGAGAAAAGATTATCAAAAATTACAGAGGGATCTTGACCAGATGGGGAAGTGGGCTGAGGATTGGCAAATGCAATTCAACACAGATAAGTGTATGGTGTTGCACTTTGGAAAGTCAAACCAAGGTAGGACTTATACAGTAAATGGTAAGGGCCTGAGGAGTGTTGTGGAACAGAGGGACCTAGGAGTACAAGTATATAGTTCATCGAAAGCAGTTTCACAGATGCACAGGGTGGTGAAGAAGACATTTAGCATGCTGGCATTCATTGGTCAAGGCATTGAGTATAGGAGTTGGGACGTTATGTTACAATTGTATAAGTCATTGGTGAGGCCGTACTTGGAGTATTGTGTACAGTTTTGGTCACCCTATTATAAAAGACATTGTTAAACTGGAAAGTGTGCAAAGAAGATTTACAAGGATGTTGCCAGGACTAGTAGGCCTGAGTTATAGGGAGAGTTTGGCCAGGATAGGACTTTATTCCTTGGAATGTATGAGAAGAGGAGTGACCTTATCGATGTGTATAAGATCATGAAGGGCATAGATAGGATTAATGCATGTGGTCTGTTTCCCAGGGATGGGGAATTGAAAACTAGAGGGCATAAGTTTAAGTTGAGAGGGGAAAGATTTTAGAAGGACCTGAGGGGCAACTTATTCACACAGAGAGTGGTGTGTAATGGAATGTGCTGCCAGAGAAAGTGGTTGAGGCAAGTACGATAGCAACATTTAAAAATCATTTGTCTATGTACATGGATGGGAAAGGTTTAGAGTGATATGGACCAAATTCGGAACTAGTTGAGTGGGCACCATGGTCAGCATGGACCAGTTTGGGCCAAAGGGCCTGTTTCCATGCTGTATTGCTCTACGAGTCTATGACCACCTTCCTTTTAGAACAGGGTTCACGACTCCTTTGACGTCCATGAAGCATAACAAATCCCACCACGGCAGATGGTGGAATTTGGATTCAATAAATATCTGGAATTAAAAGTCTAGTTATGACCATTGTCGATTGTCAGAAAAACCCATCTGGTTCACTAATGTCCTTTAGAGAAGGAAACTGCCATCCTTACCTGGTCTAGCCTACATGTGACTCCAGACCTGCAGCAATGTGGTTGACTCTCAAACTGCCCTCTGGGCAATTAGGGATGGGCAATAAATGCTGGCCTAGCCAGTGCATCCACATCAGATGAATGAATTTTAAAAAAGTCTTTGGAGAAGCTGACCTAAATCTATGAAAATTATTGAAAACTGGAAAGTGCCTACCCCTACAATGGAGCCACCGGAACAGGGGTGCTGGGTGTGGGCTCACTAGCCACACCCATAGCTATGCCAGCGAGAATTGGATATGCTAGGGTTGAAGGTTCGAATCCTAGAATTAGGTCCCATATACCATTTTTAAATGCCTCCAGTATTCTTCCAAATGCAAAAATCTGGGCCAGAGTTGAACAAACATCCAGTGCAAAAGAGTATTTACATTGCCTTAATTTGACCTCGTTTTATCTTGTAAAAACAAGCAAATCTCATTCTTAAAGCAGATGCCACACTTTTAAAACAAATGCAGAAAATTTTCAAGGAAATTGTAACTGGTTACCAGTGTCAACAAATCGCCCAACGCACACAACTGCCAAGATAGTTAACATTTTAATTAACATTGTTAATTCAGCAGTAAAGTGTATGCTTATAAAGGATAATCGATCAACAATACTGACTGAAATGCACAAAATTGTTCCTTGCATTGCAGGGAATTTTTTTTTTCAATCAGCACGTTCATGCCCCTTGATCTCCCCCAATGCCAATAAAAAAAAGCAGACATAAGAACTGTGATGAATAAATATGTCTTTGGAGCCAAAAACGGCTAAAAAGCTCCACATGCTGGCTGTTTTTGAAAAGGCATCTGTTTTGCAGAGAGACCCTAGAAGGTGCTTGCCCTGTGGAAGTTAGACAACATTACAGAAATCATGATTACTAGTATCTGGGAAATATGGTTAATCTTTATCATCTTCAAAAAACAAGGAGAACTTTGTTTGTTCTCTGATGGCACTCTGCACATACATACACAAGAACACCAATCATATTTGTAAATAATTCTATTAAACCTCAGTACAGATAGTCACCTCAAGAAAAAAAAATCCTAGATCTGTCCACAGGGGCAATAACTCACCTATGTGCAATGAATATTAGAAAATTGGTGGATTTGAGAACATATCTGTAAAGGGACCAGCCCAGTTTCAATTCTACTTACATAAATCAGTCAATTTCCCTTATAATTACAAACTCCAAACCAAGATGGAGACCACTGTCTTTCATCAATGCCACAAAATCTGTTCCCTGGCCAACAACTCCATCCCATCCCACCACCCTGCCTGAGTATGAACAAGAACATTCACAAACTTGTCATTCTAACGGACCCGAAGATGAACTTCCAAGCACATATCCCTTCCATGACTAAGATCACCTTTTCCACTTCCATAATAATTCCTGTCTTTGTCCCTGCCTCAGCATATCTGCTGCGGAAGCTATTATCCATGATTTTGTTACTTCTAGAGCTGAGTTCCAGTGTTTTACTGGCTGGTCTCCCATATTTCACACTCCATAATCTTGAACTCAACCCAAACTCTGCTGTTCATTTGCTAACCTGCATAGAATTGTTTCCAGCGATTTCCCTTATCCTTGCTGAACATTGAGGTTTGTCAATTCCACAGACTAAAATTCTCATGCTTGTTTTCAAGTCTTTTTGCTGCTCTCACCCCCTAGCCCTATCACCTCTTCCAGTTCCATGTAACTGATAGATTAGATAAGCGAAAATGAGCCAGCAGCTGTGGCACACAGTTCTTGGATTTCCATGACGTATTATACAAAAAGATTAGTACACAGCTGAGTAGCTCTTTCAGGAACAGGTACAGACATGATGGGTTGACAAACTTCCTTCTATACTGGAAAATTCTATGATTCGACATGATGAGGTTCCATGGAATCGAGTATCATGTATTAACATGGACAGCTGAGAGGGAATAGAAATAAAAGGATCATTTTCAAGTCGGCAGCCTTTACTGACCGAAATGTCACAATAATCGATGCTAGGGGCTCTATGACTTACAATCCGTATGAATTATTTATAATTGATGTTAATTACACATAAATAACTTAGGTGAAGAGATAAGGAGTAATGTATTGACGTTTTTTGATGACATAAATCTAGGTGGACGTATGAAGTGAGAGGAGCACACAAAGAGGTTCCCTGCATAAGAAAATTAACGGAGCAGGCAATGACACAATTGATATAGTATGATCTAGGCATGAGTGAGGCATTTCACTTCAGTTGCAATAAGAATAGAAAAGAATATTTTTAAATCATGTCAAACATTTAAATGTTGATGTTCAGAGAGACTTAGATGTACTCTATAAGGATCTAAGAATGCTAGCATGTGGATCTAGCAAATTTAATACTGGCTTTTATTACACAAGGTATGGGGTTAAGAATAAGGATGGATTCCAGCATCAATTGATTTAACAGTAATACGAGAATGAAGGAGGGCTTATAAATTCTGGTCAAATGATTTGGCACGCATTGTGGGGGATGCTCATTAGAATCAACCCCGTTATGGAACTGCATTTAGAGACTTGCTCCAGCGACAGGAATATCCTGTATCTAAAAAATAACCAGTTCAATTCCTCTTTTCCTAAACCCAGGACACCAAAGATCCTGAGATGGAATCATCAAATCAATTGCTCCTTTTGTAAACATTTATAAACGTTTCAATACGATTTCAAACAAAAGCAATATTTTCCTCATCTTTCTTCTGCAGCTTTAACAAAGTCCTTTCAATTTGGGGCCTCTCGTTCTTGATCTCGTGGTGAGTGGGAACCTTTTTCTCCTCTAATCCAGCCCAGACCTCACATCATTTTGTAGACTTTACTCCAATCCTCCCTCAGCCATCTCTTCAGGAAACCATTTCCAACCCCTCCAATTGATGATGCCAACTGAGCGTGCTCATCCCCAGGAGCTTTCTTGTGAAACTGTTTGATTTTGTCTCAATTTTCTCCACAATCCTTCCCGTCGTGTGGTGAACCCAAATTGGTGCAGCACAGCCACATCTCATTGTTCTCGCAGTCTCTGTCACTATGAACAAGGCCCAGGAGATAGTGCTCTTTATGAGATCTTCTCTCAGCCTGTCCTGCCAACGTTAATGCCATATGTCCATGTCTGCGTTCTCATTTTGGTCCCCCAAACCTGTTTTTGATTTGGATGCCAGAATGTTCTACTGACCCTGTTCTTCTGAGCAAAACCTATCACCTTACACTTTTCCACATTGGACTTCATCTGCCATCTATCCATCTACTCCACCAATATCCCAATATCTTTCTGGTGTTTAACACTATTCTGCTAACAATTCTCAGCTTGCCATTGGAATGAGCTGCTAGGAGAGTTAGTAGAGGCTGGTGCAATTACAACACTTCAAAGGCACCTGGATGAACAGGAAGGCTTTAGAGGGATATTGGCCAAATGCTGGCAAATTGGACTAGATTAATTTGGGGTATTTGGTCGGTATGGAAAAGGGTCTGTTTCCGTGCTGTACATCTCTATGACTCTAAGTCTTGCAACAAATGTACAAGCCATGGTGAGACCGGACCTGGAGGATTCTATATTGTTAATGCTTTCATATTTCTAGAAAGGGAAACAGTACAGTGAAGATTCAATTCTTTGGTTTCAGGGGTGAGACGGTCATCTTGTGGTGAGAAGTTGAGTAAATAGGGTCTATAGTCTCTGGTGTTTAAAAGAATGAGAAGTGATCACATTAAAACATAGGGTAGACTGAAGGGATTAGATGAGTAGACACTGAGAGATTCTTATTTATAAGTAGGACAATCAACATATAAAAGTCTACAAGGACCTACTAAAGGTAAATCATATTTGAGAAACTTGATTTGGGTGTTTTGAAGAAGTGTGGAGAGGATTGCTGACAATAGTGCAATTGGCGTTGTTTACATTGACTTGACTTTCAATATGTGTATGACAAAGCCCACATAATTAATTTCTGAGCAAAATTAAAGCCCATGGAATTAAAAGGACAATGGGAGTTTGGGATCAAATTTTCAAATGACCCTGGGGTGGTATTATTGGTAAATGGGCTGCTAATTTTCCACCACCGTGGCTCCACTTCTTTTCATTCCAGGAGGATTGGGAGGTGACAGCAACCTGTTTTCAGGTGTTGTATAGCTTATTAGGCCAATTATAAGGCTTACTGAGGCCAGTATGCAGGCAACAAATTCCATTTGGCATGATTGGCCACCACAAAGGCCTGAACCACAGGCCTGCCACCAATCAATCAGAGAAGACCAATGTTCCATCCAGCTGGGAACCTCCACCCCCCAAATCTGATATGGCCTGGACCACAGCTGTGTCTGCTGACCATACAGTGGAGGATTGCAGCATGTTAAACGATGAATTAAATTTTGTTCAGGCACCGTCTCTTCAATCTCCTTGCATCATCAACACCAATCACTGATGAAGGGTTTTCCAAGGTGTCAGTGCTATTGGCTTCTATTGGCTCTTTATCACTTTATGAGCTCACCCTCTGTCCTTATTTAAACGCTGACACAAATTGACCTACTCATCAAAACTCACCTTGAGCATCAGACACTGACGCACTGATGGGGTTGAGACCCAGAAAGGCAACCAACATTGCATTCCCTACTCCAGAACAAAAATTCAACGTGTTCAAAATTGATTAAAGAACACGAAGCAAAGTAATGCAGTGAATAGGTTTTTATTTCAAACTGAAGGCAAGTTGGACAGCAGTATTCCCAGGAATCAGTATTAGGATCATAGCTCTTTCTGATAAACAGTAGCCCTCACTTAAAGTTGTTCTTCCATCCTGAGAATCACTGTGTGGAAATAATTTAAGTAAATCGTGAATCACCTCAGGAATCAATATTAAAGCTGGAGAAATGCTTAAACAATCCACAATTAGCATTGAAACTTTCTGATTGAGAACCCTCGCCTGCTCATTCTGCAAGTTCTCATCCTATCGTGTTATGTTTCATAAACAGAATACCCTTTAAAGATATATTCATAATATTATCACTGCATCATAGGAACAGATCTCCTGCTCCATCTCACTTCAGATCACTCTACTGGGAGCATGATCCTTTATTGTAAACTAACAGCTTAATGTGAGCCCCATCATTTATCTGTCTGTAGAATGTAATGTTTGTACATGATAGTCAGTTATGTTAAATTTCTTTTGGGCTTTTCATAACCAACCTGGTTTCTTAGATTATGTGAGATAACTTAAATGTTGACATTTTGGGTCTAACACCTTTTGATGCCAATCTTACGCCATAAACAGCACAGGAATCCTTCCACAACTTCTCTACTATTCTGCAAAGGGGAAAAACAGTGTGTGTAAAGATACCTCCAATTTAATTGCTGGATTGACTACTTTCTTTGATCTCTTTGGCACAGCAGGCTCACTGCCATCCACCTGATAGGTATTCCTGGCTCATAGTTAAAGCCCTGAGTAGCATAGAGCTCAATCTATGTCTCCTTTTCTACTGTTTCTCTCTCTCTTTTTCTCTCTCTCCCTCGCTCTCTCTCCTTTCCCACCGTGTCTTCTTTTCCTCCTTCTCCTTTCCCTCTTTCTCTCCCTGTCTCTCATTTGCCATTTTATTGTTCACATTCTCCTTTCAAAAAAGTCAGTTTCTCAGAGTTTTCGTGGTGATTATTGAGTTCTGATGTCAATTGATTCTGCAGAATGATGTAGTGACAGGCAAGGCACAATGTCAAACGTATATCATGAAAACAGGCTCAATGAAAAAGAAACATTCTAGCAAAATAACATGAACGGGTCAATATTATTTGACAATCAGATAAATGTACCAAAAACTAGTACCAGCATGATAGTCTGTACAGCCTGCTTCTGTGCTGTCTAATCCCAAATGGAAGTGGTCTAATTCATGGAACTCTTTTTCAGGAGCATTTCTGCATCTAAATCAAATGTTTATTTATTTATTTTCTATTATGTCCATAATAAAGAAATAATTTATTTTATTTCTTTTTACAATTTCAAACCTTTGATGTTACTCATCTCCATAATTGGCAGAAAATAAATTTCATATCATCTTGCCCATAGGAAAAATTAAAATGCTGAAAATATATTTGGCAGTCAAAACGTCAGCAAAAATGCAAGAGGTAAAATCAGAAAGAAGTAAACTATACAATTCATGCCTTCTGTGAGCTATTTCTACATAAAACTAACACCACACATTGTTCCGAGATGCAAGAGCACCGTCTTCTGGTTTCATGCCACTTGATGAAAAACTTACACTAACTTCACAATTGCCAGAATTTTTGCAGGATTTCTCCAGCAGAGAGTCAGCATACACCCAAAGAAATATTTTAAATGACGTTGCACTGAAGATACAATGAGAGTTTGGGATACCCTTAGGACATTCCCACCAAATTGCTTACGGATACCTATGGTCACCTGCTTTACAGTCTCTGGTTCAGTGTCAAATTTTGTTTGAGAATACTCCTGTGAATCACCTCGAGACATTTTATGATGTTTTGATGATGTAGAACATGGACTGTTAGTCTTTCAACTTATCAACTAAATTTAAAGTATTGGAGTTTGGTTTGAGAGAAAACAGTTAAAAACGAGCTGGGACATCTGAAAATGGCTGCTAATGTCATTGACCTGAAAGTTACTAAATTCAACAGCAATTTACAGATCTAGGTAGCACAGCCAAAGAACTACAGTTGCGAGAAAATGGCTAAAACTGCCTACCACATTGAAACTGTCTAATACAGTGAAAAGGCTATCTAAAGGTAATCACCTGGACATTAAAATTGTTCTTCTACAATATATTCCTCACAATGAGACCTTCAAACATCTCTGAGGATGACACTTTTGTCTACAGGTATTGCTAGTACAAAGAGCATGCTCCAAAATTTGTTATGCAAAGAGGAGATTGAAACTGCCACAGCAAGGCTAACTGGGAAACACTGACCATGGGCCATCAAAAAGACTCTGTTAAAAATGAATTGTTCCCACTGTAGGTCATCAGCCAGTGTTCACATAGCAAATCCCTCCAGGGCCCTCCTGTGAGAAGCAATGATTTCTGAAGAAGGGTCTAGGCCCGAAACGTCAGCCTTCCTGCTCCTCTGATGCTGCTTGGCCTTCTGTGTTCATCCAGCTCTACACCTTGTTATCTCAGCAATGATTATACGATTGGTTTTGCTTTAGAAAGGAGAAACAGGCAGGAGAGTCTGTACTCTCCCACAGAGAAGCTGTAAAATGATAAGAAAACCTATAGAATAAAACACCTGTATCCCTGTCATTCTGCAGTTCTCAAATTAGATCCCTGCCCATGTTACAAGTAAGAAGACATCACAGAGATAAATCATTTAATAATAAAAAGGAATTTCAAGTACCACAACACTCACACTAGAAAAACGACAGATCACACTTTAAAAGATTGTCTCCAGATGGACAGTCAGCTTTGTAAACCCCTCAAGAAATTCAGAATCAGCATCAGAATGTATAATTCTTGGGCTTAAACTAAGTTACAGTTCTTCAATTGCACCTCCCCATATCAGTGTGTGTGCACATGCAATGGAATTCATGATGGGTTTTACCTTTTTTAGTAATAAATGTCCTTATTGCTGAGTGAACTTACAATAAAACCAACTCCTTTATTTTGATTAACTCATGAGATCTGTCTAGCTTGGTTCTTCATAGCTTTGCACAAAGTCAAATAGATATTGGATTGAACAAAGTGCATCTTTTTAAACATTCAAAACTCTGTAGTAGCAACCTCAGGAGTGAAAGGAGAGAAATGTGGTCATAATACTACATGAATACAAGGTATTGTTGATGATGGCTATTCAACACAATTTAATATATCCATCTGTTCTTTCATTTCCATGTCCTCATTAGTGCTTTACATGAAGAGGAACCTCCTTATGTTGTGTCGAATCACATTTTCTATTGACCCGTTTCATAATTCAATCTAATACAGCCATTTCCAAATTAATCTTTCCCAATCCACTTATACACTCAATGAGATCATCTCCAAAATAATATTTTCCAGGCTGTTGATCTCAAGTTTCTCCAGTCTACCCTAATAACTCAGACACTGCGTCCAAGGGATCAGCTTCATGGCTCTTCTCAGCACATTTTCCAGCGCTTCAATGTTTCTTGTGATTCCTGAAAAACATTCAAGGTATGGTCTGACCAGAACACTGTACACTTCAAACATAACTTGTTTTGATTTTATTGCACTATTTTTGCTGTAAAATTCAATGTCGTGTTTGTTCTGTTGATTGATCTTCTGCAAAATGTAAGTGTATTTGAGGGTTGAGCATATGAAGATTCTTGTGTCTCTTTCAATTTCAGCTTTATCTCATTTCAACACCCTTTATGAAGTATTTCTCTGGTCCATTTCTTCTCTTCATGTGTAATATTTGTCAGCATTGAATTTAATTTGCTCTCGTTGAGACATATTTTGTTGAGATAATTCTATAGCTTCTGAGCTGTCTCCTTCAATTCCACTTAGCTCTCTAGTTTTGACTAGAGTCTTGACTAATTTGCATTATTTCCAGAACACAAATCTTTACGAATTTAGATTTATGTCAGTACTAGATCCAAACACTTAGACAGCCCTCTATTCCATTATTTTCTGCATTTCATCCCATATCAATAGCCAAGATATGTGTTGATTCCCCCTCAACTTTGAGGTTAATCAGTAATCTACCGTATGGAACTTTGTCAAATGTCTTTTGCAAGTTTAAGCAAATGATGTTGTCAGGTTTACCACAGTCAGCTTGGTTTGTCATTTCCTCAAATCAGATTTGTCACTTCAGATAATACCATCCACAGCTTATTAAATTACTCTTGATCATTTTTATTTCACATGGGATTGAAGTAAATTGAATGGGTCTGTAATTGCTGTGCCTATTTAACCATCATTTTCCTGGGTCATTTCACATCCTAATGACGGTGATGATGTGAGTCTTCTTACAAAACTTTCTGATCAGCTTAGAATAAATATGACCTAATACTGAGGATTTATTTGCCTTTATCTTTCACCTCACACAACAGACAAAATGGGTTTCTCTTAGGGGCATGTGTGCTCTGTAGGTCTTCCCTTGCGAATATTTGGAGAAAATGATCACTAAGAGTATCCATAATTATTTTCATGATGATTTGCATCTTTTAATTTTCTCACTTTGCAGAAACAACAAATAAGTTTGAAGGAGGAAAGTGGTAGGTAATGTCTGCATTCATTTTAAGAAAGAGTTCAACAAAGAAGAGGCTAATTAACAAATTTGAGGATTATTAAGTGACTGTCAATGTTCAATTGAATTTTTTAAAATTGACTTTAGGACAGAAAACATTTTATAATACTAAATGACTATATTTCAGACTGGAATAAGATAGCAGTGGTGTTTCCTAAGGGTCAGTGCTGGGGCTACTTTTGTTTCCTTGGACTTGGATCTTAGAATACAGACTAGAACTTTAAAAAATTGCTGATGATGCCAAACTTGAAAGAATGGCAAACAATAAGGATGACATATTTGCAACATTAAGAACAGACAGGCAATTGTTTTATGATCCCCACAAAGACCAATAACCTTTAGAAGAAAGCTGAACTTCCTGTTGACAACTGCAAGGAAATCACAACAAGATTTTACATCTTGAAATGTTTACTGTAACAAAAGGCTAAAAGCATTATTAATTGAACATTATCATAATAGGCAGCTTATTGATTAAACCACAGAATGAAGTACCCCTTTTTTATTTTTAGCATAAAAATTACACATATTACAAATGCATATTATATTGTTCTTTATGCAGACAATCAATTCTACCAACGAGTCCAAACTGATTCTCAGCTCCCAAGGGTTAACCTGCTCCTTTTCTCAACCTGTAACTTTTAGTTCTAGACTGTTCTTCACATTGATAGTATTGCTGGAGATTCTCCCTCTAACACAAGTTAGGCAAATCTTTCAGTCTTGTTTTAACTTCACATGAACTTAGCCTCTTCTCTCTGAACGTAAGCAATCACCTACATTCTGAATCCAGAATGATGGAAACTTTTAATCTCAAACTACTCATTCTTTCTCCCAGACACTGGCAAAATCTGGGGCTCATTTTGAGGGAAGGCTGTAACTCAGATCATTACAACGATTTTCCTTTCCCATGCCAATGTGAATTGTATGGGTCTTATACGCAGGTAGAAATGTTGATTAGTTATTTTTTTAGCTCCCAATTCTATCCTAGCCTGGAACAAAGTGGACTGTTCAAAGTATATGACTTTACAAGCTGAAATTTTTAACAGTTCTCAGAATGTGACTATCAACATCAAAGTAGACTAAATTGCCTTCAGCAACTTCAATCAACATTTCATGAAACTCAAAGAATCTATAAATGATTGCTGAACTACAATTCTACTTCCAAATTGAGACCCCTATTTCTACCTCATCAATGCTCTCCTTCTATAATCTGCATCATAAACATCTTTGCTGAAACTGTCAACCATATGTTTATTATCTCCAGGTTTGAGTTCTATAAAAAAAAATTGAAAGGATGCTGGAAATCAGAAACAGAAATAGAAATTGCTGGAAATGTTCAGCAGGTCTGGCAGCATTTGTGTAGAGAAATCAGAATTAACATTTTGGTTCCAGTGAGCCTTGGTCAACACTGATGGTAGCAAGTAAAACATTGGTTTTTATGCAGAAAATAGGTTAGGGCAAGGAGGTAAGGAGTAAACACTAGGTGGAGATAGAGTCTAAGGAGAGAGAAAAACAGTTGGACAGACAAAGGAGAGGAGAACAGTCAGCCTAGAAGAATGAACAGCTTCTAATGGGGAATATTAGTGGCTAACAACGGGTTGTGTGAATTGCAGACCAGGTGATAACAAGGCCTGGTGTGAGTGGATGGGGGAAAAAATGTGGGGAAAATGCTCAAGCCCTAAAACTGTTGAACTTGATATTGAATCCAGAAGGCTGTAGAGTTCCCAAATGGAAAATGAGGTGCTGTTCTTCCAGCTTGCACTGAGTTTCACAGGAGCATTGCAGTAAGCCTGATTTGGAGATGTTGGCCAGGGAGCATGATGGAATGTTGAAGTGGCAGGCCACTGGAAGCTCAGGTTCTTTTTTGCAGACAGAACATAGGTTTTCTGTCACCCAGTCTACACTTTGTTTCCCCAATGTCAAGAAAACCACATTGTGAGCAGCGAATGCGGTAGATTAGATTAAGTGAAGTGCAGTTAAAGTGCTGTAAGGTATGTATGAGCCATTGAATACAGGGGAGGGAGGAAGTAAATGGGCAGGTGTTGCACCTTCTGCAGTTGCAGGGTGAAGGTGCCGTAGGGCTGTGGGGGGCTGTTGGGAGTGAAGGAAGAGTGGACCAGGGTATCCCGGAAAGAATGGTCCTTGCAGAAGGCCGACAAGGGAGGGAAGGGAAATATGTCTGGTAGTGGTATCCTGCTGGAGGTGTTGGAAGTGGCTAATGATCCTTTGGATGGTAGGTGAGGGCAAGGGGCTCCTACACTGTTGTGGAAGGGGAGAGAGCGGGGTGAGGGCTGAAGTGCAGGTCAGACCCAGCTGAGGGCCCTGACAGCCACAGTGCTGGGGAATCCTCGGCTGAGGAGGAAGGTGGACATTTTGGAGGCCCCCTCATCAAATTTGGCATCATCAGAACAGATGCAACAGAGGTGACAGAACTGGGAGAATGGAATAGGGTCCTTACAGGAAACAGGGTATGAGGATGTATTGTCAAGGTAACTGTGGGAGTCAGTTGCTTTGTAGTGAAATTCCATGTGTCTAATGATGAACATATTGGCATTCTGCCTTGTACGTGCCAGAAACACCTTTTTTATTCCCCTGCTTGCTCATTCACTCACTTGTGTTGACACTACTGCTTCATCATTCTGAATGAAGTGACCACATTTGTTCTCTGCCTCTTCCACCACATCTCCCCTACATGAGGCTCAGGACGTAGACGTGTGCTACCCCTGTCCTTGTATTTCCCCTTTCTTTTCCTTGATATGGTTTCTTCTCTTGCAAGCACAAAAAAGAAGTCAGTTTCCCCACACGGTCAAGCACAACGCGCAAGGTGATGCGAACCCAGAATTCTATGATGGGGTCATAGAATGCGACTGCCCTCAACTGATGTTGTGCAGGTCAGAAATGACAGGTGAGTGCCTCTCATCAAGGTGCAGTCATATTTCAGGCAGTGTAAACTAATACCCAGTTGTGGCCCTAGATCCAGGTTAATCGGGTGATACTACGACTGCTGACCTCCTCTGAAAACTCGGTTTAGGCTTCTCGCATGGTCAGGCAGGTCAGACTTCTCCTCCCATTGTAGAGAACAGGACTTCAAGCCTCGTCCTAGAGCTGAGAGGAAAGCCTGCGGGAGGCATGACTGAACCACAGTGCTACCTGGAGTATTCCATCTGCCAGTTGGCTGTAGGCTTTAGTCAGATAAGTTGAAAGGCATACAGGCTACAACTCCTGAGAGACAGGCTCCAATTCCTGAAAGAAAAATATAAAGTGCTGTAGAGACACAATAGGTCTGGCAGCATTTATGGAGAGAGAAGTAGAGTTACTATTTCCAGTATGTTATGACTCTTCTTCAAAATCAATATCCCAGATCTTTAGTTATGAATAACTAGAACAATTATTTATGCACAAACATGTGGGGTAAAGCTTATTTGATTGAGATTAAACAGCTCACTGCCTTCCAGAATGAAGGTTCATCATTGAGCAAACAAAACCCTTTCCAGTGTCTTGGAGGTCGATCAAAGTAGAATTTTCAGTTGCAGCGTACATTTATTTTAGCAAGTATTTCTGTCAGTTTACTTATTATGCTTTTATGACAGAAATAATGATCAGAACATCCCATGATCTGGTGCAATTTTGACGCCAATTTTATCTTTTTGCAGTCCAACTTGACATGGTTAGTTCAGCTAAGAGGTTTCACCATTCAAACGGGACAGTTATCATTATTCATAAAATTTGTAGTGGCAGAGGAAGGAGAGAATTTCAATAACTCCTGCATCTCAAACACTGGCCCTAGAGTCTCAATTATCAATTCCACTTTTATCCACAAATTGATTTTAACCCCACTGCGAAACCTCTTCTAAGGATGCCTAACCTGAAGAAGTTACCCTCCTCCCTCCGGACAAACCTCAAGGGATCTCTCTCCCACTGCAACTCTCTCGTAATCTCTTCGGCCCTGAAACTGCTCGACCATGTCCTGAAGCAAACCAGGTACTACAGCCACATCACCTTCCTTAGCACCTGCCTACGGAACCAGATCATCCCCAATGGACTACAATCCACATTCAAGCCTTCCCAATTTGGCCCCAACCGTGATAATATCTACACTCATGGGGTTGAGATCCTGCAGAAGCGTTTCTCCCTGCGACTCCTGAAACACACACTCGCAGCAATGCGCCGGCATCTCCAGGCACTACAATCAAGCCTACCCCAGCTCAGAGCCACCCTCTCCCAGACCTGCAAAGGACCTCTCCTGTTTTTTATTCTACGTAGGATCCACAACCTGAACTCCCAATTCTACTCAGCTTTATTGGACACTAAAAACCGTAAGTACAGTAAACTTACTGGTGCCTATCACCCAAAACGGGCTTCCTCCACCCCCCAAATCCCCAGCCGTACCCAGGACCTTCCCCACAATGGGTCCGCCGCCATTGGCCATGAGGCCACTATCGGAGAACCCACAGATGACAGCTTTTCTGATGAAGGGTCTAGGCCCGAAACGTCAGCCTCTCTGCTCCTATGATGCTGCTTGGCCTGCTGTGTTCATCCAGCCCTGCACCTTGTTGTCTCGGATTCTCCAGCATCTGCAGTTCCTACTATCTCCATTCTTATGGATCAGTTTTTCTAAAGCTAACCGTGTTGTTCACATGCTTAAACACAGCACCAGCCCGTCTAAAATAATACCATTATTAATTCTTGTCCTCACATCACTGCAATCAAGAAATAATCATTGATTCGTTCATTAAATATTTCTTCATTGTTGGATGTAGATTGGGAAGAGGCCCCCTCAGTCAACCTCAAGCTCTGCAATAAGTTTTGTTGATTCAGTATCTTAAAAGCTTAACATGAGCTTAAGACAAATTTACTTTCTGAAGTGAAATTTGGGGGATATTTTGATGTTTGTTTACAATACAGAAAACAAAGTTACATAAACAAATGATAGAACACTTAAATTCCAGACTTTGTTTAACATTACATCTGCTTTTGTCTTTGTTCTCTCAAACATATGTCTATTCACCCATCGTGTGCTATTATTGTCATCTTCTGGTTAGTCTCATGAATAAGGATGTTCTAACCTTTTAATACTAAGGAGACTCATGGGGAATGGCAGAAATGTTTTAAGGATGTTCTCAAAGCATCCCTGAAGATATCAAGGATACCAGCTGATTCACCGAAAGCTCTGAATTGTGATCAACCAAAATCGAGAAGCCTTATTTGGAGAGGCACCAAACGTTCTGAGAAAGAACAAAAACAGAAGTTGCTGGAGAAACTCAGCAGGGAAAACAGAGTTAACATGTCGGGTCCACTGACCCTTCTTCAGAACTTATAGTGGCTATGAAAAGATGGTATGTATGCTGAAGACGGGGGTGAGTTTTGGGGGGGTTGGGGGTGGTGGTGGGAGTAAGCGATAGGTGGAAACAGAGCTCTGAATGAGAAAAAGACAGTTAAGCAGACACAGAGGTGGATAATGATAAGATATCAAGAAAGAGAACCTGCTAATGAGGACCATAAGGTGGTGAAAATGGGTTGGATATGCTGAAAGCAGACCATGTGATCACAGAGCCAGGTGTGTGGGATGGGTAAGGGACATGGAAAAAGGTGTTCAGGCCCTGAAATTATTGAACTCGATTTTGAGTCCTGAAAACTGCAGGGTGGTCAATTGGAGAATAAGATGCTGTTCCTCCAGCTTGCACTGAGCTTCACTGGAGCACTGCAGCAGGCCAGAGACAGAAATGTTGACCAGGAAATACAATGGTGTGTTGAAATGGCTGGCAAGTGGAAGCTCAGGGTCATTTCTGAGGACAGAACATAGGTCTTCTGCAAAGCGGTCACCCAGTTTCACTTCCCCAGTGCAGAGATGATATTGTGAGCAGCGAATACAGTAGATTAGATTGAATGAAGTGCAGGTAAATAGCTGCTCCACCTGGAAGATGTGGCTGGAACCTTGGGTATTGAGAGACTTTGTTGAGAAATGCAGAGATGAATTACAGGTGTCAGAGGGGATGATCAAACATCCAAACGACCTATCTACTCAACTATTCAAACAGCCCACATGTGACAGAGTTTGCAAATCATACACTGAATGTATCAGTCATAACCGAATTATCAAACAGGAGTGGAAGCAAGTAATCCTTGATCACAAGAAACTGTGGAAGAAGATACTTTCATACCAATTACTGAAACTAAATTTGAAAACATGTTTTCAAATTTTAATTAAATTACCAATTAGTTTTACACTTTTGGCCATTGCATTAACTTGTCTTCTCAATTTGAAGGTCATTAAATTAAAACCTCAAACAATTAAAGGAAGTATTTAGTGGCTTCAGAGTTGTTGGATGTATACCTCATCATAATTCTCACCTTTTTGAATGGCCAATGTGAAAAGTTTAATCTTGAGAGTGAAAATGGAATTTACAGGTTTCAACAGAGAACTTTGTGAATGGATCGACAATGAATGAGTTAAAATGAGTGAGTCTGATACCTCTTGATGGCCAATTGTGACTAAAGTAGATAGCACCTAATGCGCAGTTTGTCTGTAAGCCTCTCTCCAGGCAAGAACTGATGTTCATATTCAGATGGTACAAGATGACTCAGAAATGTGAAAACAAGATTCCAAAACAGTCAGCCAGATTTAACCAATAAAAATCTGGTTATGTTGAAGTATCATTTGTATTCCCACTGATGCTCTGCTTCAGTTGCAATTATATGTATGCAATCTGTTCTTTATCTAAACTTGTGCAAATCAACCGCAGCATGCCTCATTTATCTGATCCAACTTTTGATGAACCTACATGAAACCCTTGTAGAGTTTAAACTTTAACAGCCAGAGGATTTCTTCCCCATTCTTTTTAATATTAAAGGGAATGTAATGGCCCAGAAAAAATAAGTGCTCACAGACACAATGGGTAATGGCTGTTTGTTTCTTAGTATTTCCTTAGACTACTCAGCTCTCAAACGGGTATGATTTAATTTGGTCCATCAGCGTCAGTGTCAATAGAGTAGATTTTTTAAGAGTGCAAGTCCCCAGTTCTTCAGCTGGGTTGGAGGGTCTTCCCTGTAGTTAGCCTGTGGCGTGGAAGACTTGGCTGGATTTCCCTGGGGGCATCTGGGCCAAGAAGAGTATCCTGCCCAGATGCAGCTGCACCATCCTTTGCCTGGACTACTGCAAGCTTTGGGATGTCAGGCAGTGGGGAGTTGAGGAGGTGGACAGGCTGCACAACACTGGGCCATCCTGAGAAGAAGGTTCTGGAGATCTTGCATTTGGGTCCTCCTCTCCTTAGGTACCTGCCAGCACCACCCAGTCACCTTGAGAGGAAGGGGCATCTGGAGTCACGTCGATGTCCCTCTTTCCCTGCTGTTGATGCTAGCAACCAATGGCAAGAGCCGTGGAGTACAGGTATGTCTACATATCTGCAGGCACTACGTTGTTGGGCTTAGAAGCCAGCCTGTCCTTTGAGGCAGCCAAACACACAAATGCCAGAGCCAGCATAGTACTGATAATGTTGGTGGATTCCTCCAATTTTCAATCCAGATTATCCAGTGCACTGACAAACATAGAACATAGAACTGTACAGCACAGTATAGGCCCTTCAGCCCACGATGTTGTGCTGACCTGTTATCCTACAAAGATCAATCTACCCTACATACCCTACATTTTACTATCCTCCATGTGCCTATCCAAGAGACGCTTAGAAGTCTCTAAAGTACCTCACTCCACTACCACTGCCGGTAGTGCATTCCGCACACCCACCACTCTCTGTGTGAAGAACCAACCTCTGACATCTCCCTATATCCTCCTCCAATCACCTTAAAATTATGCCCCTTCGTAAAAGTAATTTCCGCCCTGGGAAAAAGTCTCTGACTATCCATTCTATCTATGCCTCTCATTATCTTGTTAACCTCTATCAAGTCACCTCTCATCCTTCTTCGCTCCAATGAAAAAAATCCCTAGCTCCCTCAACCTTTTCTCATAAGACCTGCCCTCCTGTCCAGGTAGCATCCTGGTAAGTCTCCTCTGCACTCTCTCTAAAGCTTCCACATCCTTCCTATAATGAGGTGACCAGAACTGAACACAATATTCCAAGTATGGGTCTAACCAGAGTTTTATGGAGCTGCAGCATAACCTCACGGCTCTTAAACTCAATTCCCCTGCCAATGAAAGCCAACACACCATACAGCTTCTTTACAACCCTATCAACTTGGGTAGCAACTTTGAGGGATCTATGCACGTGGACCCCAAGATCTCTCTGTTCCTCCACACTGCCGAGAATCCTGCCATTAACTCTGTATTCTGCATTCAAATTCGACCTTCCAAAATGAATCACTTCACACTTTTCTGGGTTGAATTCCATCTGCCACTTCTTTGCCCAGCTCTGCATCCTGTCAATGTCTCGTTGCAACCTACAACAGCCGTCCACACTATCCACAACTCCACCAACATTCGTGTCATCGGCAAACTTACTAACCCACCCTTCCACTTCCTCATCCAAGTCATTTATAAAGATCACAAAGAGCAGAGGTCCCAGAACAGATCCCTGCAGAAGACCACTGGACACCGTGCTACAGGCTGAATACTTTCCATCTACCACCACCCTCTGTCTTCTATTGGACAGCCAATTCTGTATCCAGACAGCCAGACGTCCCTGAATCCCATGCCTCCTTACTTTATGAATGAGCCTACCATGTGGAAACTTATCAAATGCATTGCTAAAATCCATGTACACCACATCCACTGCTCTGCCTTCATTAATGTGTTTTGTCACATCCTCAATGAAGACAATAAGGCTTGTGAGGCATGACCTGTCCCTCACAAAGCCATGGTGACTATCTCTAATCAAACTGTGCTTTTCCAAATAATCATAAATAGTATCTCTCAGAATCATCTCCAATAATTTGCCCACCACAAAAGTAAGACTGACCGGTCTGTAATTCCCAGGATTATTCCTATTCCCTTTCTTGAACAAGGGAATGATAATTGCCTCCCTCCAATCTTCTGGTACTACTCCAGTGGACAGTGAGGACGCAAAGATCATTGCCAAAGGGGCAGCAATCTCTTCCCTCGCTTTCCGTAGTAACCTTGGGTACATCCCATCTGGCCCAGGGGACTTGTCTACCCTCTTTTTTTTCAAAATTTCTAGCACATCCTCCTTCCTAACATCAACCTGTTCGAGCATATGCTGTTTCATGCTGTCGTCACAAATATCAAGGTCCCTCTCACTGGTGAATACTGAAGCAAAGTATTCAGTAAGAAACCTGCATGCTGTTTCTGTACCTGTCTGTGCAATTTGACAAACTCATTAAAGGCTGAGACCATGGGAGTTTCTTGGGTCTGGGGTTGAGCAGGTGACTGGCAGTCTGCTGAGTTGTATTTGTTCCTCAACCAGCTGCCATCCTAAACTTAAATGTAAGCCATCCTTTACTGCGAACTGGCCTGGCTTGCTTCATTTAATAAGAGTTACAAACAAGCCGAACACTGGAATCCTCAGTAAAAACACTTTCATCTAATGATAGGGTGAAAGGTGTTGATGAAACAACTGAAATAAGCTAAGCCCAAAAATTCTACCTTGAAGTTTTCCTGCAATAATGACCTGAGACTGTCAGACACCTCTGAAATCATGACCAGCTGTCTGCGTAATGAAAAGAATTCCAGTAACAGAAACATTTTCTTTATTCTCGATAGAATCTTGTCTTAGTGTACGGGTTGAGTACTTGCTGGTCAGTTTGTTTGATCTTTGTTTCTGTAAATATTGAGCTTCCAGGCTTTTCTTTATAATTGATATCTTGTTATGTCACTTCTGATGTCAATAATAATTAAGGTTTTCCACAGACTTCCTGGTGCCCTTGTCTTTTGAATATTGTATTGATATGAAGGATGTTAAACTGGCCTTACATCTGTCATTCGGGTCTGGTGTGCACGTATGATCAAGGCTGCAGTGAGGATTGGACTCCAGTTCTTTCATTGGAATTTGAAACGACCTGTAATAAACACGTACTTAGGGAACACGGGGGCACCATTATTGTCTGCTATTTTGGAGAAGGCTGACGGCGTGGTTACCATCATATCTGCATCAGGGATATGCATCCTTGCAAATTGGTTGCTGCATTTCCTATATCATAACCATGATAACACTTCAAAAGTATTTGATTGGCTGTACAGTACTTTGGCATCCCCAAGGTCATGAAAGTTGCTAATATAAATTAAAGTTTTTTTTTATTTTTGGTATCTACCATATCCCCAGTGCTGATTGAGTAGAGTACAATCAGGAATGGTAATGGAGGAGACTGGGACGTTGGCTGATATAAATTCCTCTGTTGCTTGGCTAATCCTTGGAATAGCTCCTTCAACTTGGAATACCAGTCACCAGAGGTCAATAGGGATGGCTTAACAGGATTGACTAAATAGAGTTTGATCCCAATATAATGGATGCATCGTTGCTGATAAAGTTGTCTGATTGGTTTTTTTTAGCATTGAACTTCATTGTCTTTGTTTACAAGTGCTGGGCCATTTTAGAGAGATCTCACTTCCAGACAAGGCTTGCTGATCCCAGCCAGGTAAATTGTCTCTATGTCCCCTGGTCCCATGAAAATGCAGCCTATATTCCAGGTGCTGATCCCTCTCCTGCTATTCTGGATGGTTATATGTGTGTTAATGTGACCAGACATAGGTGTGATGCCCCATTCTACTGCAGTACAGAAGCAAGAAAAGTATCAAGTCATATCCAACAATTACAATTGTTACATACTTCATCTCTTTACTGCTTGGGAGCTGCTGGTATTTTCTGCACTGTCCTGACCTGACCTCTAAAAAATATTTTTTTTTTCCATTGTTGGTATGATCTGAGGAATCAAAGAAATAGGGTGGTCCATCAGAGACTGCTATCTATTGTGCAACCAAATTTTTCTGTGCATGTCCAGTGATGGTATGACAAACAACTGGACCACATCAAGAAGATATTCAGACTTGTTAATGACATCATTGTGCCTGCTATCTCATGTTTCTGGAAAGGGTGCCCTGACAATTGTCTGCAAAGCAGAGTCTTTTCCTACCACTGTCTTAGTGGAATAATCACTCTGCAGACACGATTTATGACAGTATACATTTTCCACTGCCAGCCATGTCTTGCAGTAATGTCAATCAGGCAGTTGATAGCAGAAAAGGAGTTCTACCCTACTGACAGTAAGGCTCCTTTGTGCCACAATTCTATTTTTGAGATGTTGTGGGGAACAGAGGTGTAAGGTGCATCCAATTCACAAAGGCAGGCTCCATTTTATATTTCACAGCATGCCTTGTGCAATTTCCTCTGACAGGTATCTATCTGGCATCTCCTGGAGCGTCGGAGGCTGAGGGGTGACCTCATAGAGGTTTATAAAACCATGAGGAGCATGAATAGGGTGAATAGCCAAGGTCTTTTTCCTGGAGTGCGTGAGTCCAAAACTAGAGGGCATAGGTTTAACGTGAGAGGGGAAAGATTTAAAAAGGACCTGAGATGTAACTTTTTCACACAGAGTGGTGCGTGTATGGAACGAGCTGCCACAGGAAGTGGCAGAGGTGCGTACAAATACAACATTTAAAAGGCTTCTGAATGGGTATTTAGAGGGATATAGGCCAAATGCTGGCAAATGGGACTAGGTCAGATTGGGATGTCCATTCAGTGTGTACAAATCAGAACAAAGCGTCTGTTTCCGTGCTGTATGACACTAATAACTCCATTTTGACATCTCAATGAATTTCAAAATGGAAACTGCCTTCCCCTTTTGACTTTTTTCTGTACATTTTTATATTTTTAATTAGGTTTCCTTAACACTGTCAGATGGATCTGTTGAAGAGTATTAAGGTGGATAAGTTCCCAGGGCCTGATGGTGTCTACCCCAGATTGATGATAGAGGCAAGGGAGGAGATTGCTGGGGCCTTAACCAAGATCTTTGTATCCTCATTAGCCACTGGAGAGGTCCTGGAGGACTGGTGAGTAGCTAATGTTTTCCTCTATTCAAGAAGGGAAACAGGGATAATCCACGAAACTATAGACTGGTGAGTCTCACACTGGTGGTTGCGAAGCTCATGGAGAGAATTCATAACGATAGGATTTACACAAATTTCGAAAAGCATGGCCTAATTACAGACAGTCAGCACGGCTTTGTGTAGGGCAGGTCATGTCTGACTAACGATTGAATTTTTCGAAGAGGTGACAAAGGTGATTGATGAGGGTGGAGCAGTGGATGTTATCTACATGGATTTTAGTAAGGCTTTCAACAAGGTCCTTCACGGTAGGCTCATCCAGAAGATTAAGATGCATGGGATCCATGGTGACTTGGCCATGTAGATTCAGAATTAGCTTGCCCTTTGAAGGCAGAGGATAATGGTGGAATTTCTGTTTTTCAGGCTGGAGGTACATGATTAGTGGTGTTCTGCAGGGGTCTGTATTAGGACATCTGCTGTTTGTGATATATAATATATGTATATAAGTGACTTGGACGTAAATGTAGATGGTTGGATTAGTAAGTTTGCAGATGATACAAAGATCGGTGGAGTTGTGGATAGTGTAGAATATTGTCAAGGGATACAGCGGGATATAGATCAGTTGCAGATATGGGCAGAGAAGTGGCAGATGGAGTTTAATCCATTAGGTGTGAGGTGTTCGACTTTGGGATATCAAATGTTAAGGAAAAGTGTACAGTTCATGACAGGACTGTGAACAGCATTGATGTACAGAGGGACCTTGGGTTTCAAGTCCATAGCTCCCTGAAAGTGGCCACACACATAGACAGGGTGATGAAGAAGGCGTATGGCATGCTTGCCTTTATTGTTTGGGGAATTGAGTACAAGAGTCAGGATATCATGTTTCAGCTTTATAAGACTTTGGTTAGGCCACACATAGTACTGCATTCAATTCTGGTCGCCACATCATAGGAACGATGTGAAGGCTTTGGAGAGAGTGCAGAATGCGGTTTACCAGAATGCTGCTTGGATTAGAGGGTATGAGCTATAAGGAGAGGCTAGATAAACTCAGGTTGTTTTAGCTGGAGTGGCGGAGGCTGACGGGAGACTTGATCGAAGTCTACAAAATTATGAGATGCATAGATAGGGTTGACAGTCAGAATCTTTTCCCCAGAGTTGAAATGTCTAAAACTAGGGTCATGCATTTAATGTGAGAGAGGGAAAGTTCAAAGGAGATGTGAGGGGCAAGTTTTTTACACAGAGAGTGGTAGGAGTGTGGAACGTCCTGCCGTGGGTGGTGGTGGAGACAGACATGATAGGAGCATTTAAGAGACTTTTAGATAAAGACATGAATATGCAAGGAATGTAGGGATATGGACCAAGGGCAGGCAGAAGGGATTAGTTTAATTTGGCGTCATGTTTGGCATAACATCATGGGCCGAAGTGCCCGTTCCTGTGCTGTACGCTTCTATGTTCTTGAGACAAGCAATTTTCTTATTCCTTTCCTCCTCTTTGAATTTCTATTTTACACCTGTGTCTTAATTTTGTTGAAGTTACTTAACATTTTTTCAAGATTAATGCATTTTTAGGGCTGAAAGACATTAAGGACGCTGTTTCAAACCAATTTACATCAAGTGACAAAATACCTCCTATGCATTCTCAACATCCCATGCAATAAAATGGTTTCATAGAATTCATAATGTAGCAATATTTTGTTTGAAGGAACTGTTTAAACCAACCTGAAAAACACAACATTGTGTCATTTTGCTTCAGATGAGTACACTAATGAAATACAGTTCATCAAAGACCAATTTATCAGTTATGTTTGATTTTAAAACAATGTTGGGAGCATGAATGATTGTTCAATAAACCTAACAATAAAGGATATTGGACAGTAAATATTAGCTCAAAGATCAACAATTAAGGAAAAGAACCATAACATGCTGACAACCAAGAATGAGGAGTGATCCTGAGGGAAAACATGCTTTAATGACATGTTTTCTCCATAAACAAAAGACTGCTGTGGTTGATTCGGACAACAAATATATCTTGACCAGATTAGAGCAAACATGAATTAAGAATCAAATTTGTACTATAGCTGCCAAGATGAAATGGTGTAAGCCATTGAAAATTGAAGTCATAAATGAACTAATACTTTGGGCCATACAGTGCTGGAGTGATAAGTTCTCTCTTAGGCCAGAAGGGAGGACAAACATTTTCACAAATTTTGAACATGATTGTTTTCTACAAAATTACTTTGATAATGAATCACCTCCGAGATGGCAGAGAAAGTACAATTTTGACACATGAACAGGTAATCCAACATATAATACTTGAAGACAGTGGTGATTTTTCATACCATTGGCCACATGAAGCAGATACATAACAGATTCTCCAAGTCTTTATGTATCGGGTGTCACAAACAACTTTGATAAAATTAACAAAACCAATTTTGACAATACATAAATAAAAATTATGTGAAAATACATAAAAATAGAAGAAAGGAGCAAATTACTGCAGATGCTTGATTCTGTACTGAAAGAGCTGCTCTGATGAGGAGTCATCTAGACTTGAAACATTATCTTGCTCTCTCTCTCTATGTGCTGCCTGACCTGCTGTGATTTCCACGATTTTTTGATGTCATAAATAAATATAACCCTTATAAGGTACAAATATTGTAAATGATCTGCTTTCCAAGATATTGAAATCCTAAAATCACTACTTTTAAACACAGGGGTATGAGAAAGACCTGCCTTCATTGCTCTTGTTGTAATTTGATTCATTTTATACTTCGTTATAAAACATCACATTATCCAATACGTGTTCATATCATTGCATTCAGTTAGGTGAAGAATATTGTTAATATTTTATTGTGAATAGAAAAGGTTGGAAACATAAACTTGAAAAAAATTGGAATTGATAGCTTTTAAAATATTAGGATAATTTTCTAAAATGCAATATATTACTAATTACAAATTAACCTGACTTTATAAAAGGAGGTCAAGGCAGAAATGTATTCATTTTTAAAAAATGTAGGGGAATATTATCTGGTGGGAGAAATATGGCTGAACTTTAAAAATACATTTTATAAGGCTGGTTAAAAGATTTGTGACTTGAACTAAAAACCCCAAACTTAAAAGAAGAATTTGAAGTTTGGATAAAAATTGGCTGGATGTCAAAGTGCACAAGATCAATGAACGGCCAGCAAGGTGAAGAGTCAAAATTGAATCTCTGCTATTGAAATGATAGTTAAAAATGTTTGTGTTGAGTAGATGACTTAAGTTTACAAATTATATCTATGTGTTGCCAGAAAAGGCATGGAAAGGAAGGATTATTTACAGCTAGTGTTAAAATTAGGAAATGCAGGGCAGTACATGTAGATTGTTAAAAATATCAATTATTCTACAATGGAGAACGTATCATGAATGAAGTGACTCAGACCTGGTTCGAACAGTTGGGTTGTTAAAAAAAGTGATCACAAATGATAAAGAAATGTGGGGTGTATATAAAGGTTGGTCGTCAAATATGTTCCTTCAATGGATCGTGCATAACTTAGCTGATCATGGATTCTGTCCAACTCAACAAATATTCTTAGTGAAATTCTCAACTAGTATAATCCTAAAAACAGTAAAATTCTTAGAAAATTCCCTCTAGCTTTAGTGGAATCAAACAGAACTCCACAGTTTCTGTCTAAGTTTACCAACTCCACTGGCCAACTCCCTCTTAGTAGTATCACTTCTGCTGCGCCAGAGGCAAGTGAACCACATTTTACACACAACATTTGATCATTGTTGTCATTCTTTATATGTATTTATACTGTATCTCAGCCACTTACTTAAATAATTCCATGTTTTATGTGCTTGATCAATGCGTTTTTTTAGAATGTGTGACATATTCATTCTAAAGAAATCCAATTTCTAGTCTTCCTTGTTTACTCTTTTATTGTCTGATCAAAGGATAAATTTAATCCTGTAACCCTTCTTCATTTCACTTCTGATTTTAAAGACTTACATCAAGTCTTCTTTCAATTTTCTCAGAAGAAATCATTGGTTGCAAATAGGATAACAGAATCTTGGCACATGAGTATCCAACAAAAATAAATACTCATTAGTCCTACATTAAGAAGCAAAGTTCTATATTTGGAATTCTTTGTTTTTGAAGAAACTGCTACTCAGATTCATAATAATGCATTGGTTAAATGTTTTAAAAGGATTTGGACAGAATACTGATTCAGTGGAGAAGTGAATCATAAATATACATCTGGAAAATTAAAACAAGTGACTGGTCATTTTTAATTTAAAAGAGAACACAAAGGCAGGGTTAAATGTTCATTGTGCTATGTTGTTGTTTTCAAACCTTTTTTTATGTTTTTTCATTTTATTATAAAGCTCAAATTCAGACTATGCTCAATCCCAATCAAGGGTCAGAATGACAATAAAAACCTAATTTACTATGTATGCTTCTCGAATATTCCTTTGAGAAATATTTTGATGTTTCATATTCTGTTTTTTTTCCTCTCCTCCAATTGTTCTTTTTTCCCACATGGGAGGAATAATTTCATGCTCAATCCTCACATCTTCACATTTTTTCTTCTGCTCACTTCCATTTGGATGTTATTTTATTCTTTTGTGGGAAGTTGGGCATCATTTGCTAGTGGAGCAATGACTGCTAATACAGAGTTGCCCTTGTGAAGGTGGTGGTGATCTGTCTTCTTGCTGTGGTGCTTGGGGTGTGGACATACCCATGGTGCTGTTAGGATGGGAGTTCCAACATCTTAACAAAGCAACAATGAAGATACGGTTGTATGGTTCCAAGTCCGAACAGTGTATGGCTTGGAGGGAAATTTGCAGGTGATGGTGTTTCCAAGCATCTGCTGCCCGAATGTCTTTCGGTGGTTGAGGTCCTGGGTTTAGAAACTGAAGGTGTCACGGTAAATGTCTGCAGTGCATCACGTAGCTGATGCACACTGCTGTCACTTTGTATTGGTGGTAAAGGGGCTGAATGTTGGAAGTTTTGAATGTGGTGCCAATCAGGCAGGCTATTTTGTCCGGAATGATATTGAGTTTTTTGAGAGTCGTTGGTACTGCACTCACCCAGGCAAGTGGAGAATATTCTCTCACATTCGTGACTTGTGCTTTGCCTGGAATGAGGAAGAGTCATGATATGAGTTACTTATCACAGAACTCCCAGTGTCTGACCTGCTTTTGCAGCCCAGAATTTTACGTGGCTGATCCAGTTTGATTTTTCATCAATGATAAAACTGTGATGTTGATAGTGAGGGGTTCAGCGATGGCAATACCTTTCAATAATATCAAGGGGCCCTGGCTGGATTCTTTCTTGCAGAAGGTGGTCATTTCCTATACTTGAAAGGCGCTAAGCGTTACTTGCTGCTTATCAATCTAAACCTGAATATTGTCCAGGTCTTGCTCCCAGGGACTGATCGGATGCCGGAGGAGTTACAAATGGTGCTGAACATCATGCAATCATCACTGAACATCCCCACTTCTGACTCTTTGATGGAAGGCAGGTCATTGATGAAGCAGATGAAGATGGTTGGCTTGAGGACACTACTCCGAGGATCATCTGCAATAATGTTTTGGGACTCCGGTGATTGACTTAGAATAACCACAACCCATTTCTATAGAGAGGGAATTGAAATTTGAGGCTTGAATGCCGTTACCAGGAGCATTAACTCTACGCCCTTTCTCAGCTGGGAGAGAGAGGTGGACAGGGTGATAGCGAAAGTGCAGAGAGCACCAACTGCTGGAGACAGTAAAGCAACAACTCCACTTTGTTCTGATGAAAGAAAGAAAAGGACGGAGAGGAAAGCCCTAAAGCTGAGAACCTGAGAACCCACTCGTACTGAGAAAAATACTAAGGAACTGAAGATGCAGAAACATGCCACTTGACCTGCTGTGTTCATCCAGCTCTGCACCTTGTTGTCTCAGATTCTCCAGCATCTGCAGTTCCTACTCTCTCAGATTCAATTTTGGGTCCAGTGACTGTCCTTCAGAAGGATTTGCCTCACAACCCCATCTCTCTCTCCCGACTGAGAGGAATCTGAAGAAGGATCACTGGACCCAAAATGTTAACTCTGCTTTCTCCCCACAGATGCTGCCACAACCATTTTCCTTTGGGCTAGGCACAAATCCAACCAGTGGAGAACTTTCCCCACTGATTACCATTGATTCCAATTTTGCTAGGTTCCTTGATGCCATATTCAGTCCAACATGGTCAACAGCAGTCACATAGTTTCAATATCATCTTTCTAGTCATAAGCAGCTAACTATTCACCTCCCTCGCTTCTCCCATGTTTGTGCTGAGTGCCAATGCTCATAGCCTTGTTGAGTGCCTGGTAGTTTCCAGCTCCCAATCTTCTCTTTCTCAGTACGAGGTGGGTTCTCAGCTTTAGGGCTTTTCTCTCCATCCTTCTGTTTCTTTCACCCAGAGCAAGGCGGAGTTGTCGCTTCACCGCCTCCAGCAGTGGCTGCTCTCCGCGCTTGCGCTGAGAAAGGGTCTGGAGTCAATGCTCCTGTTAAAGGCATTCAGCCTCAAATGTTAATTCTCTCTGTTTAGAAATAGGGAAGGAAAAAAGAAGCTGGACTAGTGCTCTCCCAGCGCGGTTAGGCACCCCCCTCCCCTCCCTTTACAGAATGGAACACACTTTGTTTCACACTTTTCTGACAGTTTCTGCTACCAGATGCACTGACTCTTTTTTTTTAGTTTTCATGACGTGCAATGCGGAATTGCTGTTGACTGGTTTACCAATGAAACTACTTCAACAATTCATTTTTATTTAAACGGGGAAGGGGGAACTGAGAAAACAAAATCTGTCAGATCGAGAAACGCAACATGCTCCGTTTTCCACCAGTCTATACTGTCTCCCCACCCCCTTCCCTGTATGTTTGTAGCTCAGCTTTAAAGAAAACAAACCGTTTTCCTGCAATAACACCTCACATTGCATTTCCAGTGCCCTTACACATAAACAAGAAAAAGTCAGCCGTTCGGCAGAAGGGCTGCGCGTTTGCATCCCGATTCATTCGGAAATATTACTTTGCAGATATCTGCCCGCTTAAGTTGCAGTATTTTTGGAATTTTGCGGCAGTTCACCCCCCAATGTTTTTTTTTCTATAATAATGCACTCAACATAGCTGTGCTGTAAATATTCTGCGCTCCGCCATTTTGATAAATATCCCTGTTCTGCAAAGGTTTTCTTTGAAAAAAAAAACAAATCCTTCCTTGTTTGTTCAATGTATTTTTTTTGCCTTTTGGAGAAAGTCAATGAAGAGAAATTGTAAAGTATTTGTTTTTGGCCAGGAGCGAGAGGACACGAGAGTGGCTGCGCTGTGGGAAAGGGAGGAGGAGGAGGTGAAGGCTTGCTGCTGTGTTCAGTTTGAGTTTCCACTTGTTTCCAGGTATTTGATGAATTTCTTAGTTTGTCGCCCAGTTATAAATGCTTTCATTTAACGCATTGTCCTTCCAAAGTGGCGGCGGCTATTTCTTTTTGGCCGCTGCGTGCAGTTTCCTTCTGGAGCAGGGGTTTTTCATTTCAGTGACAATTTCACACGCCTGCTTGAAAGATGTTGTTGCATTTCGGTCACACACACGCACACCCCGAGTGTGACATTTGGTGGAAAATGTTAACGCTCTTTTTAAAAAAACAATGTGCTTTTTCTTTCTCGCAGTTTACAGAAACACGGAAGTAACACGCTGCAGGCGAACGGAAGCACTTGTACATATGTAGATTGAAGTTGAATTTTTATTTAGTTTTCTCTCCGCCCAGGAAGCCCTTTTTTAAAAAGCATTTTCAATTGAAGACAACGTTCAGTTTGGTTAAGTCATTATGTTGTGTAAACTGATCAGGTGGAGAAGTGGAAATCGGCGATGCTTTGAGTTTAACAACAGGGGGAACTATTACCACCGTATTGAGTCACAGTTTAGCAGATTGTATCTATCCTAACTGGATAGTAATTGTTAATCGAGGAGATCAGGAAAGATGGCACAAAGCGCAGCGCCACAATTGTAGTAAAAAGCTTCACCCCGTTCATCGCAAAATACTGTGAAAAATCATCGAAGACATGTAAGTGAGTGTTTTTAAACGAGTCAACTGGATAATGAGACACCTGACTGTCAATCACCACAAAGTGAACAACTTCTTGTCACCAAATATTAAACGTCGTTAAGCATGTTGGGCCAAGAAATCTCAAGGCGATGTGCGCGTGTGTTTAAGGGGAAAGCGATTGAAACGTTGAAACACAGTGATAAAATGTTCATGAGTGAACAGTGATTAATTTGAGACATTGACAGTGTGGTACTTAATGCACATGACATCCGTTTTGAGAGGAAATTTTCAAGCGCAGTAAAATTCAGTGAGGGAAATACAAGTTTGTAATGATTAGTTGTCATTTCCTTTTTCTCTTTCACTGGTCACGTTTTCCTGTTATCTCGAATTTAACATTCAAATTAAGCTAATACTTAATAATATGGATTGAGGAGACAAGTCAGCAAACATATTTGTCAAATCTTATGTTACCGTCTTAACTTTTTGTTTGTTCACTGTTTTATGAAAGGCTGAGGAATACTTCAACCGTGATTACTCACTGAACTGTACAATCAACTTTAATTTTTTTTAAAAAGTGGGCTGAACAACATCTAGCAGTAATGTATGACCGAATGTTTGATGTATAACCGAATGAACAGAAGGAAATTCTTTAACGTGATTTTTATAACAGCAAATCATCATTGAAGAGGGAGCAGGATGAATGCTGGTGATATGCTGGAGGGGCCTGTCCGAAGTAGAGCGACAGATGGAAGTCTACTGATGGGATCCAGTGCTATCCCCACAGAAATGACGGCAGAAGTTGGCCAGCCCCTCAATCTGACAGGTGAGAGGAGTTTTTTTTCCTTGTACTATTCAACCTCTCAAGAGCTTTCTTAAAAAAAACTTGCATAATAAATCCTGAAAAAGTACTTTTTGCCATGCGTGCCTAAATGGATCGGGAAATATTACACGTATTTAATAACAGAAGCTCTTCCTTTCAATGATAAGTTTATACTTCCTCTGTAAACTTTTTCTAAATATAGCTGTGAATTAAAAAGCTGAAGAAATATCTCAAATGAATGTCATGACTTGAAAATACAATTCCTTCTCATGAAATCAATAACTATTCACATTAGTGCTGCTGTTTCTGAATGGAATGCATGAAAAAAGGAAAAAACTCTTTCAAGCAGAATGTAACTGAATTCATAAATTTGCATTTCCAGAAGGCAAGTGCTTTACAGTTCAAATCGGCCTGGCATCAATGAAGTCTAGCTTAAAAGGCCATCAGAATGTGCATTTGGTAAATTACTTAATGGGGTAATACACAATGGATCTATTGATTGTAAATAATATAAGCCAAAAAAAAATGAAGTATTTTATAAAGGACAAATAGGTCACTCACTGTTTGAACAAGAATGTGTTAGACTGTGTGGGCAAGCTTTTACCAAATGGGATTAGCCATGTTAAACTATATCATAGCAAGAAAAGTATAGACGGAGTAAAGTTCCTACCTGAATGAACTGAAATGTTGAATATATAACAGCGTCTCTAACGGATTAAAGATCTTGATATTCATAAATGTTCACTTTCTATCCATATTTTCTATCAGAAAATAATTTTTTGCATCAGCTTTAAAAGTTGGTAGATTAGAATGGTATAATTTTGGAGCTTGCTCAGTGCTTTTCACTAAAAATTAGCAATAGCCCATTGTGGTTGGATTGTGGGTTCAAGTCCCATTTCAGAGCCATGAGCACAAAATCAAGGCTGATATCCAATGCAATGTAGACAAGATTTTCAGACACCTCGGACAGATGTTTCAAAAAACAAGCGTACCATTTCAGAGAAGAGCTGGGAAACTTGTTCCCAGTATCCTTGCCAACACTTATCCCTCAATCGACATTGCTTAAAAACAGATTATCTGGTCATTATGTTAGCAAGAAGTTGCTGCATGCAAATTGCCTGCCATATTCCCTACACTATAACAGTGACTGCACTTCAAAAGTCTTTAATTGATTGTGGAGAATTCCAGGAATTCTGAAAGGACTACCTCAATGCGTTTTTTGTTGTGTGACCACTTTAAATGCATTTTTGAGGTTTTTTTTCATTTATCCGCTGAATGCACATCGTAATGTTGTAAAAGGAAAACATTGTGGCATTACAGACTCAGTTGTTACGTACCGTGTTGTAAAGGATAATACTGGTATCTTTGTACCTTTCTACCTACTGCTGATGCTTCTCTTTCACTGTGTCACTTGATGTGACATTCATCTTCCAAGATTGAAGCAAATATCTACAAAGTATCCATGTTCAAACAAAACTACAATCATGATATCGAGACTTTGCAACCATTGTAAACTTCAATTGACTACATGTTGTAAACTTCTAATTAACTGTTATTTGAGATGTTGAGCGCTACTAATTTTGGTGTAGTTCATGTTTGCATCCAAGTGTCTTTTGCTCTTGTATTAAACATCAATAGGCACTGCTGTCAGAATCAGTGCCTGCCAAAAGACATGGCTTCAGACACTGGGCTGAAATGCTTTTCAACACTGCAATTTCACAGTTGCTTAACTATATAAGTACTTTTACCAGATTATGGGGGAATGACCATGTTACTGAAGAACATAGTTGTAAAGGTTGATTTCAAAGCAACTGCCCAATAAAAACGAAGATATGAGAGACATTTGCAGGTGTACAGATTCCAATTATATGGGATAATTCAGTTGTGCATACTTTACTTTTTGAAGCTTTGTTGGCTTATGTTGAAACCTATTTATAATATAACATGCACAAAATCTCTGATCTCTTATATGCTTGCATACAAATCACTTGAAAATTCCGTTCTCCCATAAGTTGTTGTTCTGCATTTATGGAAAAGTTCTGTTTGTATCCCAATAAAATATTTCTCTGTAGTAATGCGTAAACATGTTTGAACAACTTGAAGTTAAATATTGAAAGCAATGTAATTATACATGTGCGATCATGAAGTCTGAATAGAAAGACATGCAAGGGACCCTAGATTTTTATAAATTATTTTCTTAGCATATGGGTGTCTTTGCCTAGACCAGCATTTGTTTGAAAATAAATCATTGCAACGCTTATTTTTATCTGTGCCCTCTTTTAATTAAATTGAATTTAAGCAATCTCAAAGAGAAGGTGCGATAAGGATTTCACCTTTTTTGGAAAACATTTTCTCCTCATTTTGACCTCTTCACATCAGAGAATTTTAAATTGCCTATTTAGATATTTTTCAGAAAATGTTTCTTTCCTCTACTGATCGTCACTTCTTTACTCATCCTGACCCTTGTTGGGAATCGGTCTGTGGATGACAGCTGCCTCCTAGAGCCTTCACTAACTGTTATTGCTGACATGTGCCTGTGAATCTAAATTGTGTGTGTCAGCATGTTACAATTGTGGATGCATTGCAGCTGAGCATGATGCTTTTATTGGCCATCCAAGCACTTATGCCATGAATTTTCAACTTGATCAAGAATGTGGGCTCCAGCTGATCTTTCCTTCCCCATTTTAGGAACATTGAGGATAATAGCAGTACTTCTACTGTCTTCTTAACTAAAATAAGTTGTCATATCACTGATCATATGTCCAAAGCAAGGATATTGGGTTGCATGTAATGAGCCATTGGATAACCCAAAAAAAGGGCTTGCTCTTGACTGAAAGTAGCACAGGCTATTTTTCTTATTCCTGCGATTTTCTTTTCTGTTCTGCCTTGAGGATGTATTTCTCTTATCTCTGGTTTGAATCAGATCACGAACTGACTTAATGGAACTGCAGTGATCCTGCAACCTTTTTCTTTGTTGAACCAAACTAAATGTCTCCTTGATTAGAGTTCTATGTGACATTTCTTCACATTTCTCATTTGGTACAGCTGTCAGGTATGGCAATTTTTAAAATTTTTATGGAGCAAAGAATGTAGGGAGTTTTTTAAAATAAGTATAAAGTACAGCCTCATCGTCCCCTGAAAATATTCTACAATTCAAAATACCTCCTGTTCAGTCTCAGTTGACAATTTGCAGCATTGTCCAATCAGTTGCAGTTTGAATTCCTTTACCATGTTGCAAAATGCATGCAAGTTCCAAGAGTGGCCATATGCCTCTTTACGTGACTTCATTCATTTTAACAGTGATGAGTACTTTGCATGGGTGTAAGACACTGATTTGTAGTTATATAAGCAACAAGTAGTAGCTCAGGAATTGTCAATAAAATGTTTATTTTTGCTTTGCTTTTTATAACAGCAGTGTTTCAGCATAAAATGCATCAAAATTTATTCCTTACTTTGCAATACATGTGCTAGTGAAGTCAATAAATGAAAGTATGTTACAAGAATATTATTTAATTCCTTTCTATGTTTTCCCAGCAGAGATCCCTTTTCATGATTTATAGTCCACAGAATTGTTTTATGAGGTTTTCTGTTACAATTTGTTATTACACTGTGAGTTTCCATTACATATGCTACATCTGCTAGCATTTTTTGCCATCAATCGATGACTTTACTTGATTAAAAGATTGCAGAAGATAAATTGAGGCATTGCAACAATCTTCAGCCAGAAATGCTGAGTGGATGATCTCGGCCTCCTCCAGTGGTCCCCAGCATTACAGATACCAGTCTTCAGCCAATTCGATTCACTCTAAGTGATACCAAGAAACTGTTGGAAGCATTGGATGCCACAAAGGCTATGGCTCTGACAACATACCGGCAATAGTACTGAAGACTTACCGCTTCCCTAGCCAAGCTCTTCCAGTACAGTTACAACACTGGCCTCTACCCAACAATGTTGAAAATTACCCAGATTATGTCCTGTACTTAAAAAGCAGGACAAATTTAACCCAGCCAATTACTGCTCCATCTGTCTACCCTTGATCATCAGTAAAGTGATGGAAGGTGTCATCAACAGTGCTATCAAGCAGCACCTGCGCAGCAATAACCTGCTCAGTGACGCCCAGTTTGTGTTCCGCCAGGGCCACTCAGCTCCTGACCTCATTACAACCTTGGTTCAAACATGGACAAACGAGTTGAATTTCAGAGGTGAGGCAAAAGTGACAGCTCTTGACATCAAGGCTGTATTTGATTGAGTGTAGCATCGAGGAACCCTAGCAAAACTGGAATCAATGGATATCAGGGGGAAAACTCTTTGCTGGTTAGGGTCCCACCTGGCATATAGGAAAATGGTCATAAATGTTGGAGGTCAGTCATTCTCAGCTCCAGGACATCTCTGCAGGAGTTCCTCAGGGTAATGTTCTAGGCCCAACCATCTTTAGCAACTTCATCAATGACCTTCCCTCCATCATAAGGTCAGAAGTGAGGATGTTTGCCAATGATTGCACAATGTTCAGGACCATTTGCGACTCCTCGGATACTGAAACAGTCCGTGTTCAAATGCAACAAGATCTGGACAATATCCAGGCTTGAGCTGACAAGTGGCAAGTAATATTCGTGCCACACAAATGCCAGGCTATGACCATCTCTAATAAGAGACAACCTGACCGCTGCCATTTTACAGTGTTAGCATCACTAAATCCCCCACTTTCAAGATCCTAGGCGTTACCATTGACCAGAAACGCAACTGGACTCGCCATATAACCACAGTGGCTACATGAGCAGGTCAGAGGCTAGGAATATTGCGGTGAGTAACTCACCTCCTGAGTCTCCAAAGCCTATAAGGCACAAGTCAGAAGTGTGATGGAATAGTCCCCACTTGCTGAGATGGGTGCAGCTCAAACAATACTTAAGCTTAACACCATCCAGGACAAAGCGGCCTGCTTGAATGGCCCTGTGTCTACAAGCATCTACTTCCTCCACCACCGACACTCAGTAGCAGCAGTGTGTCCTATCTACAAGATGCACTGCAAAAACTCACCAAGGATCCTTAGACAGCATCTTCCAAACTCATGACTGCTTCCATCTAGAAGGACAAAGGTAGTGAATACATGGGAGGACCACCACCAGCATGTTCCCCTCCAAGCTACTCACCATCCTGACCATTGTTGGGTCAAAATCCTGGAATTCCCTTCTTAAGGGCATGTGGGTCAACCCACAGCATGTGGGCTGCAGTGGTTCAAGAAGGTAGCTCAACACCACCTTCTCAAGGGGCAACTAGGGATGGGCAGTAAATGCTGGCCAGCCAGTGACGCCCATGTCCAACCAGTGAATAAAAAATATTAAGCACCAAAACCTTCAGTAGTCCTTGTACCTCAGCATTTTTGATACCAATCTCATTTCATTCCCAGTGCATAGAAACTGACAAAAATGGAAATGTTCACATACACAGCTAGTCATTTGGTATCTGAAAAAGTTAGTGCAGTTAGCTGGGAAAGGCATTTATATCATGCCTCAAACATGCTAAATCAGCCGCGTCATGATTATGCAAAATTTCAAATCGAGCCATAGAAGACAATATTAGGGTAGATGATCAAAAGCTTGGTCACAAAGATAAGATTTAAGAGCATCCTTAAAGGCACAAAGAAGAGTGGTTCATGGAGGGAATTCCTGAACCTTGAGACTTGGCGACTGAAAGAGTCACCAATTGTGGCATAGTTATGCTTCAGAAACCAGAATTAAAGAAGCACCGATATCTGAGTGTGATGGTACTGGCGGAATTAGAAACAGAGTCAGAGGGAGGGGCAAGTTCATTGAAATATTTAAGAACATGGACAAGCATTTGAAAATGGGATCCATACTTGACTGGGCTCTGACAGGATTGATGGGTGTCTGAAGCTTGTTTTGAGTGAGGATGCTGCAGCAGAGTTTTAGATAATCTCAAGGTTATAGATGTTAGAATTTGGGCAACTGGCAAGGAGTGCTTTGGAATAGAATTCTAGAGGTAACAAAAGTATAGATGAAAGGAAATGGCAGAAACAGCTGATCAGTGGTCTCAATTTTGAGAGATAAGCAAACCCATCAGCTCTGATAAAAACAAAACAATCCTCAGTGAATCGTGCCGCGTCTGTGGAAAGAAACTGCGTTATCATTCTCATCAGAACCGTTCATCATTTCATTGTACTTGGAAAAGATTGCAGAAAACTTTAAGGCAGCAGTTTTTAGGATAGAACAGATAACTGGAGTATCTCTATATTCTTGAATGTTGCTAGAATAATGAGTATTTTCTGCAGTTGCGAATAGAACCTGATATTGCTTTTTGTGGCCCAACCACATCTGGCAGTGAATGGCTAAGGTAGCTTTTAATTATATCCAATAAGAATTCAAGAAGTAGGAGCAGGAGTAGGCTACATGGTCGCTAGAATCTGCTTCGCTATTCGGTCTGATCATGGCTGATTTTCTGTTGTATGTGCAGTTGCTCACCTACTCCACAATTTCATTGGTTCCTTGAGAAATTCTGTCTTTGAATATATTGAATGATAAAGTACCCACAACCCTCTGGAGTTAAAAAAAATGCCAAAAAATTCACAAACCTATGTGTTAAGAAATTTCTCCTCACCCTAGCCCTCTGACTCCCTCGCCAGAGGCTGTGTTTTTGTACAGTTGAGTTTCTGACCAGGGAAAATTACCTCTCAGTATCTATCTTATCAAAACCCTTAAGAAGCTTGGATGTTTCAATAAAATCACCTCTAGTTCCTTTGAAATCCAGAGACGATGGGCTCAGTTTATAAGTCTCTCAGCTTAGGCCAACCCAGTTCTCTCTCGGGAACGAATCTAGCGAGGCATTACTATACTTTCAAGGACAAGTATATCATTCCTTACATATGGAAATCAGAACTTCCAATAGTATTCCAATGTGATCTCGCCAAAGCCCTTTATTATTGTGGCAGGAATTGCCTTGTTATTGTAGCCCACTCTCCTTGCAACAGAGGCCAACGTACTCTTTTGCCTTCCTCATCGCATGCATCTTTTTGAATGCCTTTCAGAAATCTATGGCATCTACATCTAATGGCTGCCGCTGATTGACCTTATTAGTTACTTTCTCAAAAAACTCAAAATATTTACCACTGTGTCAACCCACTGCAATCAGGCAGTGCCCCTCCCCCACCTCCCACAACCTTCCAATGCCCTAAACATCTGCACAAAGTCTCTGACATGTCCCTGAGGCCACCTGTTCTTCATTATACACCTCCCCTAACAACATTCCACTCCATGTATAGACTTGACTTTGGATGTGCCTTTCACTGAATTTTCAGTCAGACTAATTTAAGGATAGGAAATGGTTCAGCAATGTGATCTGCATTCTGTGAAATTAAAGCACCACTTGCGTGCTCCAGAACCCCAAAAGATAGATATAATGGAAAAAGAAAGTACCTCAGGCAATGGGCCCTCTTGTGGAACAGTATTGCCATACCCATGGACTGGGAGGCCCGGGTTCAAGCCCCACCTGCTCCAGTGTGTAATAACATCTCTGAACAGGTTGATTAGGAAAACAGGTTAATTTTCTTTCACAGCGTACCTAGGGCACTTATAGAAAGAGACTTGGCCCTTTTAGATGACAAGGTGTAGAGCTGGATGAACACAGCAGACCAAGCAGCATCAGAGGAGTAGGAAAGCTGACATCTCGGGTCAAGACCCTTCAGAAAGAAGCTTTCCTGCTCCTCTGATGCTGCTTGGCCTGCTGTGTTCATCCAGCTCTACACCTTGAAATCTCAGATTCTCCAGCATCGGCAGTTCCTACTACCTCTGGCCCTTTTAGATGACTGTCGTTTTCAAAAATATTTATAATCAACCTGTTTGCGTATGTTGCGACATACCTAGAGGCAGGGACACTAGCACTTTGCCACAAGAACCCTTGTCACTTTTTAATGTGATTAGATTTTATTTTGGGTCCAAAGTAGAATAAAGAGATGCTAAGGTTTTCTGGTATGTTGGTAGTATCCCTACCTCTGAGCTGGAATGTCCTAGTTCAAGTTCCACCTGCCCCCAGACAAGTACCATAACCTGTTCCAACAGTTGGATCAAAAAATGAAGTGGTTGTGAGGACATGGCGGAGTAGGTTTGGAAGTAGAAATATTTAACTGCATTCTGTAAATAAACCTATTATCAAGAAATATGTTACTGTCTCTGACTCCGTCAACCAATTTGGGATCAATTTATCATGGCAGCAAAGGATGGTTGCTTCAAGGTGAAACAGAGGGTTTTTCTTTTCCAGATAAAAGATTGTAATCTGAGTTACTTCTGTGAAACAACTGACTGAAGGCAGGTATGAAGTGTTAATGTATGATCTCCCCTTGCTATTCTTTGAAACTGAACCTTAGACAGATGGAAAAAGAGAGTGAATAAATGAACATGGGTCATTGCTTTACTCAAGAGAGGACAAGGAATTATCTCGCCATTGTCCTGGCAAAAGCCATATTGCAATGAAGTACATTGTTTCCGTGAGTTGGACATTGACGAAAGTTTGGGTGCTCTGTTAACGATTCATGGATAAAATTTAAAAGAAAGATTATTAACAGATTCTTAAGTTCCATTTTTTTTTTAAATGGCTGTTACTCCATAGCCTATTGGATTCCACAATATGTTCGATCTAAACAATTGTAGAAATGAAGTTTGGAAATTTCTTCTTCAGTGCTTGCTCTCAAGTTGTTGGAAAGCGCTAAAGTGTAAATGGCAAAAATAGGACGTTGAATGGTGTGACGGAAGATACAGGGCTCCATGATCATGGCCTTGCAAAATTGGTCAGATATAGGACACAGGGTGTCATTACAACAGAAGTATCACATTCGGAAGGAATAAGGATGGAGTGATTTTTGTTTGCAGATCTGGAGGACAACAGGTTTGAAGTAATAATCGAAGAATGAACCCCAGAAATACCTGGGAGCTGTGAATCAGATAGGATTCAAAATAACATTATGAAGTAAACTGACCAAAGCAAAAACACAGAGCTTTTGAAGTGATGCCCAACATGGAATGTTTGGAAGTTGAAGATGATGTTGATCAGTCTGAGGGATTTGTACTGGGCACAAGAAGCTTTGCTCCAGAAATGAATGTACTTTTCTTGGGTTCATTTAATTGCACCATGTTGGACAGTGGCTGACATTGACAATAAGTGAATCGATTGTTATTTTGATTCAACAGCAAGGATTGAAGTCCAACTTGTTTCCGGTTCAGGAATGACATTGCGTTAAGGCCACGAAAGACAGACTGGTGATCCCATATGGAATAGCTGGAGTAAGCCACTTAACCAATGCGGCAGTGTTACCAACAGCTGTGGAAACTGTTTACAGTGAGCATCAAGTTATTTGCTTTCAAACCGTGCAGCAATCCTTTTGTTTTAAAATGGTTGTTTTCACATTAAGTCCAGAAGTAAAAATAGAAAAAAAAAGGACGTGGTCTTTGGACCTGAATGAGTGCAGCACTAACAACATTTCTGAAGCTTGACACCATCCCAGGACAAAGCAACCTGTTTGATTGGCACCCCACTTACCACCTTCAACGTTCATTATTGTGTAGTGATAGCACTGTGTACCATCCACAAGATGCATTGAAGCAACTTACAAAGACTCCTTTGACACTAGCTTCCAAATTTGTGACCGCTATCAGGTAGAAGGACAAGGGTATGTGAATTCTACTACCTACGAATTTCCTCAAGCCATCTGCTATTATGACCTGGAACTATATATTCCTTCCTTCAATAACATTAGGTCAAATCTTGGAACTCCATCTCTAATAGCAGTATGGGTTTACTTATACCCCAAAGACTGCTGTGGTTAAGAGTGCCTCATGGATTTGGGATGGAGAAAATGGTGTAATTATCTTATGAGGTGAGAGTGGACAGGTTGGGCCTGGAGTTTGGATAAACAAGAACTGATCTTATGGAGACAATTGAGACTCAGAGGAGGGTGGAGGTGCTGAAGGAGATACTTCTCCCTGTGAGACAGATGAAATCTATGAAACAAGGGTTGAAATTATGTGCTATTCCATTTGAGACAGATATGAGACATTTTCTGTCTCCAGAGGGTTGAGAGCCTTGGAATGCTTTTCGTCAGAGGATCAAGTCATTGAATATTTTAATGGCAGCGATAGATTGATCCCCGTGTTTGTCAGAAACCTAGGTTGTTGGTTTAGAAGACAGTGTGGAACTGATCTCAAACAGCTAGCTTATAGGTTCAACAAGTAATAGAGCGCTGACCTAGTGTCAGAGTCGACGATGGAAAGCTTGTTTTCTTTTGTGGGAGAGTCTCGGGCTAGAGGGCATAATCTCAGAAGAAGGGGCTGCCCTTTTAAGAGATGAGTTAGTCTTACTTCAGTGGTGGGCAAATTATTGGAAAGGGCTCTGAGAGATAGGATTTATGATCACTTGGACAGGCACAGTTTGATTCGTGATAGTCAGCATAGATTTGTGAGGGGTAGATCATGCCTCACAAACCTTATTGAATTCTTTGAAGAGGTGACCAAACACGTGGATGAAGGTAGAGCAGTGGATATGGTATACATGGATTTAAGTAATGCGTTTGATAAGGTTCCCTATGGTAGGCTCATGCAGAAAGTAAGGAGGCATGGGATAGAGGGAAATATGGCAGATTGGATTCAGAATTGGCTGACCCTTAGAAGACAAAGGGTGGTAGTGGACGGAAAATATTCAACATGGTGCTCAGTTACAAGTGGTGTACCACAAGGATCTGTTCTGGGTCCTCTTCTATTTGTGATTTTTGTAAATGATTTGGATGTAGGAGTGGCAGGGTGGATTAGTAAGTTCGCGGACGATACGAGGGTGGGTCGTGTTGTGGACAGTGCGGAGGGCTGTTCTAGGTTACAAAGGGACGTTGATACGATGCAGAGCTGGGCTGAGAAGTGGCAGATGGAGTTTAACCCTGAAACGTGTGAGGTGATTCATTTTGGAAGGACAAATTTGAATGCAGAATACAGGATTAACGGAAAGATTCTTGGCAGTGTGGAGGAGCACAGGGACCTTGAGATTCAAGCCCACCGTTCCCTGAAAGCTGCCACCCAGGTGGATAGAGATAGTAGGAACTGCAGATGCTGGAGAATCTGAGATAACAAGGTGTAGAGCTGGATGAACACAGCAGGCCAAGCAGCATCAGAGGAGCAGGAAAGCTGACTTTTCGGGCATACACCCTTCTTGTTAAGAAGGCCTAGCTTGTGTTAGCTTTCATTAATAGAGGGATCGAGTTCAAGAGCCGTGAAATTATGCTCCAGCTATACAAAACCCTGGTTCGGCCAAATCTGGAGTATTGCGTCCAGTTCTGGTCACCTCATTACAGGAAAGATGTGGAAGTGTTGGAAAAGGTGCAGAGGAGATTTACCAGGATGTTGCCTGGAATGGAGGGAAGGTCTTACGAGGAAAGGTTGAGAGCTAGGGCTTTTCTCTTTAGAACGACGAAGGATGAGAGATGACTTGATAGAGGTGTACAAAATGATCTGAGGTATAGATAGAGTGGACTGCCAGAGACTTTTTCCTAGGGTGGAGGTAGCTATTACAAGGGGGCATAGTTTTAAAGTGAGTGGAGGTAGATATAGGGGAGACATCAGAGGTAGGTTCTTTACTCAGAGAGTGGTAGGGGCGTGGAATGGATTGCCGGAGAGGGTAGTGGAGTCGGCCTCGTTAGGGACATTTAAGTGGCTTTTAGATAGGCATATGGATGATAGTATAAGGTAGAACATAATAAGAACTAGGACCAGGAGTGGGCCATCTGGCCCCTCGAGCCTGCCCCGCCATTTAATAAGATCATGGCTGATCTTTTTGAGACTCAGCTCCACTTACCCGCCCACTCACCATAACCCTTAATTCCTTTACTGTTCAAAAATTTATCTAGCCTTGCCTTAAAAACATTCAACGAGGTAGCTTCAACCGCTTCACTGGGCAGGGAATTCCACAGATTCACAACCCTTTGGGTGAAGAAGTTCCTCCTGACCTCAGTCCTACATCTGCTTCCCTTTATTTTGAGGCTATGCCCCCTAGTCCTAGTTTTACCTGCTAGTGGAAACAACCTCCCTGCCTCCACCTTATCTATTCCCTTCATAATCTTATATGTTTCTATAAGATCTCCCCTCATTCATCTGAATTCCAATGAGTATAATCCCAGCCTACTCAGTCTCTCCTCATAATCCAACCCTCTCAACTCTGGAATCAACCGAGTGAATCTCCTCTGTATCTCTTCTCAAGTAAGGAGACCAAAACTGCACACAGTACTCCAGGTGTGGCCTCACCAGGACCCTATACAGCTGCAGCATAGCCTCCCTGTTTTTAAACTCTACCCCTCTAGAAATGACAGACAAAATTTCATTTGCCTTTTTAATTACCTGCTGCACCTGCACTCCTACTTTTGTCGATTCATGCACAAGGACACCCAAGTCCCTCTGCACAGCAGCGTGCTGCAATTTTTTACCATTTAAAACATAGTCCATTTTGCTGTTATTCCTACCAAAATGGATGACCTCACACTTATCAACATTGTACTCCATCTGCCAGACCTTTGCCCACTCACTTAGACTATCTATATCCCTCTGCAGACTTTCAGTGTCTTCTGCACAATTTGCTCTACCACTCATCTTAGGGTCATCTGCAAATTTTGACACACCACACTTTGTCCCCAACTCCAAATCATCTATGTAAATTGCAAACAATTGCGGTCCCAACACTGACCCCTGAGACACACCACTAGCCACTGACCGCCAACCAGAAAAACACCCATTTACCCCTACTCTTTGCTTTCTAATGGTCAACTAATCCTTTATCCATGCCAATACATTACCTGTAATACCGTGCAACTTTATCTTATGTAGCAGCCTTTGGTGTGGCACCTTGTCAAATGCCTTCTGGAAATCCAGATACACCACATCCACAGGTTCCCCATTGTCCAGCATGCAAGTAATGTCCTCAAAGAATTCCACCAAATTAGTGAAACATGACCTACCCTTCATGAACCCATGCTGGGTGTTCCCAGTGGAACAATTTATATCCAGATGTCGTGCTATTTCTTCCTTAATGATAGATTCAAACATTTTCCCCAGTACTGAAGTTAAGCTAACTGGCCTATAGTTACCTGCTTTTTGTCTACTTTTTTAAATAGTGGTGTCACAGTGGCTGTTTTCCAATCTGCGGGAACCACCCCAGAGTCCAGTGAATTTTGGTACATAATTACTAGTGCATTTGCTATTTCCCCCATCACCTCTTTTAGTACCCTGGGATGCATTTCATCAGGGCCAGCAGACTAGTCTACCTTTAGCTCCATTAGCTTGCCCAGCACAGCTTCCTCAGTGATAATGATAGTTTCTAGGTCCTCACCTGCTATAACCTTCTTGCCATCAGTTTTTGGCATGTTTTTTGTGTCTTCCACTGTGCAGACACAAAATAATTGTTTAATGCCTTGGCTATTTCCTCATTCCCAGTTATTAAATTGGCCTTCTCATCCTCTAAAGGACCAATGTTTATCTTTGCCACTCTTTTATGATTTACATATTTATAGAAACTTTTGCTGCCTGTTTTTATATTTTGAGCTAGTTTACTCTCATAATCTATCTTACTTTTCTTTATAACTTTTTTTCTGGCTTTCTGTTGGCCTTTAAAGATTTCCCAGTCTATTAGTTTCCCACTGATCTTTTCTTTTTTGTATGTATTTTTAAAATCTGATACTTTCCTTTATTTCCTTAGATATCCATGGCTGGCTCTCTCTTTTCCTACAGTTCTTCCTTATCACTGGAATATACTTCTGCTGAGCACTGTGAAAAATCGTTTTGAAAGTCCTCCACTGTTCCTCAATTGACCCACCATAAAGTTTTTTTTCTGCCATTTTACCTTACTCCTCCCTCATCCCATCATAGTCTCCTTTGTTTAAGCACAGGACATTGGTACTGGATTTAACCTTCTCACGCTCCATCTGTATTTTAAATTTGACCATACTGTGATCGCTCCTTCTGAGAGGATTCCTAACTGTGAGATCACTTATTATTCCTTTCTCATTACACAGGACTAGATCTAGGATAGCTTGCTCCCTCGTAGCTTCCATTACATATTGTTCAAGAAAATTATTGTGGATGCGTTCTGTGAACCCCTCCTCAAGGCTGCCATGACCGACCTGGTTTGTCCAATTGATATGTAGATTAGAATCCCCCATGATAATTGCTGTACCATTTGTAGAGGTGGAGGTTAGATAGACCTTAGGTTTAGGGTTAAAGTTCGGCACAACATCGTGGGCCAAAGGGCCTGTACTGTGCTGTACTGTTCTATGTTCTATGAGAAATTTCTTCCTTCAGAGGGGAGTGAATCAGTGGAATTTATTGTTGCAGAGGGCTGGAGGGTCAGGTAATTAAGAATATTTAAGGCTGAGACCGACAGATTTTTAATCAAGGACCTTGGGTAAAAGCAGGAAAGTGGCGTTGTGGATTATCAGATAAACCATGATCTCCTTGAATGTTGGAGCAGACTCAATGGGCTGAATGGTCTATTGCTCCTGTTTTATGGTCTTATGATGTCACCATCATATCAGCCATGAGCTTATTGAATGGCTCAAGGTACCAAATTGCCTACTCTTCCTAATTTGTATGATTGGTAACTCACCATCTGATTCCCCGAAACCTGACCAACTCTACAAGGCACAAGTCAGGTATGTGATGGAATGCTCTCCGTTTGCCTGTTGAATGCTGGTTCTACAACACTTAAGATCAACATCATCCAAAACCAAGCAGCCCACTTGAATGCTATCCCATCTCATTCACCACATTCAACACTCTCTCCTTCTATCACTGATACAAGCTGATGCAACTCCAGCAGCAAGACGCACTGCAGCAATGCATCATGACTCCAATGACAGCACCTTCCAACTTCTTAACTTCCACCAAATCAAAGGGCAAGGGCAGCAGATGGATGGTAATGTCATCACCTGCAAGTTCCTCTCTAAGCCACACAACAACCAAACCTAATATGACATAATGTTTTCCCCTTGTCTCTTGGTTAATGTCCTTGAACACTGTTCCTAACAGCACTGTGGCTATCCCTACACCCTATGGGCTGTAGCAGTATAAGATGGTTTCCACCTTCATAACTCAACCGGCTTGAGATTGATTTAATGAGCAAGTTAAAATCTAGCCGATTATCTTGGTGTTTGTACCAAAAATACATTACCAAAACAGGTTCAAATCTTCTGCTAAAGACTGTGAAATGTAGCTATAGAGGGTTACCTCAGAGTACAATGGGATCTTGATCAGATGGGCCAATGGGCTGAGGAGTTGCAGATGGAGTTTAATTTAGTTAAATGTGAGGTGCTGCATTTTGGAAAAGCAAATCAGGGCAGGACTTATGCAATTAATGGTGAGGTCCTGGACAGTGTTGTTGAACCGACAGACCTTGGAGTGCAGGTTCATAGTTCCTCGAAAGTGGAGTCATAGGTAGATGGGATAGTGAAGAAGGCATTTGGTATGCTTGCCTTTATTGGTCAGTGCATTGAATATAGGAGTTGGGAGGTCATGTTGTGGCTTTATAGGACATTGGTTCAGTCACTTTTGGAGTATTGTGTGCAATTCTGGTCTCCCTGCTCCAGGAAGGATATTGTGAAACTAGAAAGAGTTCAGAAAAGATTTACAAGGATGTTGTCAGTGTTGGAGGTTTTGAGCTGTAGGGAGAGGCTGAATTGACTGGGGTTATTTTCCCTGGAGCGTTGGAGGCTTAAGGGTGACTTTATAGAGGTTTCTAAGTCATGAGGGGCATGGATAGGGAAAAATAGAGAAGGTCTTTTCCCTGGGATGGGAGAGTCCAAAAGTAGAGGACATAAATTTAAGGTGAGAGGGTAAAGATTTAAAAGGGACTTACGGGGCAATTTTTTTCATGCAGAGGGTGATGCGTATATGGAATGAGCCACCAGAGAAGGTGGTGAGGGCTGGTACAATGATAACATTTAAAACGCATCTAGATGGGTATATGAATAGGAACGGTTTAGAGGGTTATGGGCCAAATGCTGGCAAACAGGACTAGATTTATATACGAAATCTGGTCAGCATGGATGCGTTGGACCGAAGGGTCTGTTTCCGTGCTGTATATTTCAATGACTCTATGTGGCATATGCATGTTATGGATGATTGATATTTTGCTAGTGGCACCTCATTTCATATATTTGAGTATAGCTGAGCTAAATCTGTGTTTTGTAAGGGTTTAAACTTGCTTTTTAAGGTAAGGTTTTTAGGTTTTTAATTGAAAATGGAAACTTGGAGGTCGGTCAACTTTTCAGTTTGCCATCAAGCTGAGAGTAGGAAGCAATGATTTGAATGCTTAGAGATTTGGCCTGGATTTCATTTGGCTTAGTTTTGATGTTAAGCTGTTAACTCATGATTTGTACAAGTACATCGGTGTTTTATCTATTTTATTAAATAGAGATTTGATTGAAAATTAATTGGGGTGAAATTTCAATGCATGTACTTGTGTTAGGAATTAAGTAATAATGAGAATAATGTTCTATCAGAAATGCAATGTGTGCCATTAGTATTCCTGTCAGAAATATCTTGGGCAATATTTTGCTGCTGATTTGCTGACAAGAAATTACATTGACATCACATTTATATATGTGATTTATATGTGTTCTTAAGACATGTAGACCTTGCATCATATTCTGTTTTGTATTAAAAGAGCAAATTGTGAGTAAGGTGTATGATTTCTATTAATATTATTTATTTTAGGCTTTAGATTCTGAACTGGTAGCACATGGATTTTAGTCTGTCTGTATGAGAAGGTTTAGTAATTAATTTTGCAGTCTTTATTGGAGCCATGATTTTTAAATTAACGTCTCTCAGAGAGTTGGTGACGATATGGGCAGTTAGAAGTGCTAACATGAGTTTGTTTAAATTGAGAGATTTTTGTGATCATAGAAAGCAACCATTGAAAGGCATTTGTTTGCTTTTGGTTCAGCGTAATCACAATTTTTTTTGTTTCGGGGAAAAGTAACTCGGATTGGAAAGCTTTGAAGAAGTTTGCAGAAGACTGGGGTCAGATGTTAGACCACTTTCTCCTGGAGAAGGGAGTTTGTTCAGAAATGTTAGGAATAGCTTACTTCAGTGTAAGGGTTTTCATTTGAAAATTCCAGACCAGAGGTGTTTGGTTAAGAAACCTGAAAGGTTGATTTGAAGCTAAGAAAGATTAAGCTCAGTTATGTAAATAATCAAGGAACAGGCTAACAAACTGTCAGCTGGGAATTGAAACAGTTAAGTCAAACTTACGGATGTGATAGAAAAGGGAAGTTTCTCTCTGGCATTTGAGTATTGTAAAATAATGCTGTTGAGAAGAGATGTAATTGAGTTTGCTGTGTGTTTTGAAATCTTTGAAACAGTGTTATCTGTAAATAACTTGGTTTGTTTTATTTTATCTTTGTTCCTTTTATGTAATAAACTCTGCCTTATTGTGCATTGTTTACTTACATTTCAGTGAGAAATCACCAGATTAAATAAGCAAAGACCAAATATAATCTACCAAGCCAAACTTCAATTTTGGATCTGCCTTGTCCAGTAATAATATCAGTGGGATAGAACAATTATATGATGTTAGCTATCACCATGGATTAATTCCAATCATGCAAAAACAATGTGCAATTATATTGCTATCTGGGCAGTCAGTATAGCACATGGAAGTTACATAAAAGTGAAATTGACGTAGAAAGATCTTTTTCTACCTGATGTACACCATTGCAATCAAATCATTGAAACAGACAGCAGACTTCGAAGTCATGATTTATTGACTTGAAAATGGATTTGTGTTTTATTTGCAATATATTTTTTGTTTCCTTCTGTTCTTTTTCTATTTTTATCTCCACAACAATGTTTGTATTAAGGAAGGTAGGTATAAGATTTCTTTTACACAAATGGTTTCAAGGACATTACCACAAATAAACCACCACACCTTGCAAATTAGCCTTTCCTCTCTCTATGATAAGGAAGGACTTCAGGACATCCCAAAATGTTTTTAAGCCAATGAAGTTCTTTAATCTGTAGTCACTGTTGTGATGCAGGGGCCAATTGTTCTTCACTTTATTCATCCCTCTACTAATGCTGTATTTAGATATACAATTGGCTTCCTCGAGCAGTTCTCAATACCGACTTCCATATGTGTAATCGTAGAAATCACCTTTTTTAGATTCTCCTTTCGCAGCCTTTATTCACATAGTTACAGTACAACTGCAAGCTGGCAATGACTGGAACCTACTCCAGTGACTGTGGAAAGCTCATGCAATTAGGTGGTTCAAATAGTTCTCGTTGCCTAAAATGTAGGTGCATTAAAAGTAAAGTGCTAATTTGTTTAGCATTTATCTTGCTGTCAGTGGCAACACTGTCATTTCTAGCATGGATTGAAAGCACCTGCTTGGCTGACACACACTACTTTTGGCAGAAGATGCACTCTTATTTATATTGGTAGATTTGGAGTGGAGCTGCAGAGAAGCTGAACGTGAAAGTACTGCAGTTTCTTCTGTGAGGATCGGAGATGTGACCTTGTGTTCTTCTGTTTAGAAGCAAAAATATAGAAATCTGCATAATGGTTGGTTAAGACTCTCTTCCATTGCTTCCCAGTTTTGCTAATTGGATACATTGCCAGAAAATGCCTTGCCCATCAACATTGGTAAGCTGGAATGCTGAAAGATGTGTATTTTATTTGTAAACCCTTACATTCTTCTTACTTGCTTTCTAAAACATGAAATGACTCCATTTCTGTGATAACTGCGGTAGGTTTACTACAGGGAAACTGAATAAGTGCAAGATGGAGACTAAACAGCAGTTTATAGGGTAGATGGTGAATGCTAGGGCAAGTATGGTGCAGAGCATAAACATCGCACAGGTCTGTCAGGATGAATGACCTTTCTCAGTGCTATAAAACTCCATGTATTTTGTGTAAGAAAGTCAGAATAACAACTTGAATTTCTTGTTTGTAGACTTTTCTCAGAATATGGGTGTGGACTAGAAATGTAGTCATTGCACTGCTGGCCTTTTTGAATTGGCTGATAAACACTCTGGCTGTGATTAGGAAATATTACAACCCTGTAATGGCATGTTTATATTTCTGAATCAGTGATTGATAGGAGGTTGTTCTTTTGCCACAGGTGGCAGTAACGTCGCTTCATATTACTGTTCTAATAATATTATTATTGGTCATGATGCTAGATCTGCCAGCACACACTGTTATTATTCCACTGAAATTGACACAACCTAAGAGTCAAAACACGGACAGAATATTGTGAAAATCCAGAAATGTTAGTTATTGGATGCCTCTTCAGTGGATACACTCTTCAGCTACTCTGACAGCGCAACCTAGTAAACATCCTGTGAATTCACAAGAACTCCCAATGTTCCACTTTAGTATCATTGGAAAAACCCTAGTTTTAAATGACATACCAATTTCATAATTGCTGCTGAAAACCTCTATTGGCCTTGATTTTTCATTTGCAGATAACTAATTTTTTCTGCATTAAACAACAATCCACTTTTGTTTGCTTTTGGTAATGGCTGGGCTAATAATTACTCTTTAAGGGCAGCATTTTATGATACAATCTTGATACTAATTGACGTCTTTCATTTCTGCAGCTACAAACTTCCTGTTTACTCCCTGCTAAGTAAGACAGTGTTTACACATTTTTTATTCCAAAATGCAAATACCTATTAACTTGTCATTTGATAAACTTATCTTTGCTTGCAAAGTTAACTGGATGTTTACAGAAGTGTTATTTATTGCAATATTTCATTAATTTCTGAGATTCCCACCTCTGGCACGTTCGAAGTTTTTTAACATACATGAAAATCGTTTTTGTTGCTCAGTAGCAGCAGTGTGTATGATCTAAAAGATGCACTAGAGAAATTCACCAAAGATCCTTAGATAGCATCTTCAAAACTCATAACCACTTGCGTCTAGAAGGACAGCAGATACATGGGAACACCACCACCTGCAAGACTCCCCCCAAGACACTGACAGTCCTGACTTGGAAATATTTCACCGTTTCTTCACAGTTGCTAGGTCAAAATCCTGGAATTCCCTCCCTAACGGCCTTGTGGGTAAACCTGCAGAATGTGGACTGCAGAAGTGCAAGACGGCAGCTCACCATCATCTCAACGGCAACCAGGGGCAAGCTGTAAATGCTGGCCAGTCAGTGATACTCGCGTCTCATGAATGGATTCAAAACAAGTCATGGTATATCTCAAAAGCAAATGTATTTAGGACTGTGATTAATTTGACTTAATTTGTAGATGTCAGATATACAACAATATAGCTCAGCTGATTTTTTTTGGCTACTTCCCTTCAGCTTGCTTAACTATTTGAGTGTTTATGGTAGTTCCCTGATAAGTTTAAACTAAAAACAATTTGCAGAATCTTTCGTTTAGTTTATTGTTAGTTTACTTTAAACCTGCAGAATATGTCATGTATATTTTCACCTTGAACTTTATTTGGTTCCATTCAACTGAATGTTTTAGCTTACAGGAATGGTCATTGCATTACATCTGTTTTTACGTAAGCATATAATCCTAATGATATTGTTCCTATGTCAAAATAATTAAATTGTTAAACATTCACTGTCATTTTCATTTAAACAAATTGAACAGAATGAAAATAGCTTTGAGTAGTTTAAAATGATTTTTCTCTTTTATTTCTCCATGACCTTTTAAGTAAGTAATTCAGAAGGAGGAACGATGATGTCTGAAGAAAAAGGCTGGCAGGCTGTGCCAATCAAAATTGAAAGAATGGATGAAGAAGCTGAATCAAGCAGTGCAGCTGATGTGCAGGACTTCGATATATATAGTGCCATGGAATGGAAAAATGGAGTGGGTATCTTGCCTGGCAGTGACCTAAAGGTATGTATCTTTAACTTGAGCTTTTAAATTTTCTAGTCTTTCATTTCCCCTTCAAATTTCTGCATAGAATAATTATAGTGACAATAAGCTTTCATCTTCAGAAAAAAAACACAACCAAATATACAACGATCATTCAACAAACAGAGTACGTGTATGTAGCAAGTTAAAGTTAACTTAAAAAAAAAACCCACGTTTTTGTATTTATTGCCAAGATTATTCAGCTAAAATACAGTGGTATTGAGTCAGGAAAGAGGTTTGTTCGGGTTTTATTGGAACTGTTGAACATCTGTTGCACTGTCTGGAAGTTGTCGACATGGTAGCAGTAGCTGCTGTTGCTTCTGTAGGAGATGTACTTCTTTGGGATGTCACACTTGTCTGTCTTGTGCCATTGTCACATATCTACCGTAGCTTGTCTGCAATTGCCCTGTAATACCCATCATCCAACTACGCCAAGGCTGACCCCTCTTCCTGTCCAACACTTTACTCTCAAGAATCTGTAGCTTTTCAGCTCTGAACAAATACATTTTCCTTTTTGGATGTCACATTTTAGAGTTCTTCTTGCTCTTGACATTTCATGATTCTTATTGTCCTAACGTGAATTTTTAACCCGCTGTGTCTGAATTTTAAATGCCCCTATTTTCTTTCATAGATCTTCACCTGTTGTCCAGGTGGCACCAGACTGTGGTGATAGAACATTTTCCATTGTATCTCCCTAGATATATGTGACAATAAATCATTCGTTCATTCAGGTTTCAGAGACATACATGAAATTGAATGAATTTAGCACCGTGTATTTTTTGCCTTGTTACCAGGTTGAAGTTACTTTTCAACACATCCTTCATCGTCACATAATTACATAATTGCATCTTTATCCTTCTTTTCACTCAAACGTCACATCTGCAATCTTCTGGAAACATTTGTGCTAAATTGACAAACTCATCTATTTATTCCAATGTAACCCCATGTGAATTTTCATTTATTTTTCTAATGTATTCTAACTATCATTGTTTTGTCTTATTGATGTTCATGCTTAATCCATTTTCAAAATGTTCAGATTTTGTTTAATCAATGATAATTTGCCAGGCCTTAATGATTCAGGAAGGAATGCTGAGTTGAAAGCGCATTGCAAGTTTATGTTCTTGCCTCCAACTCTTTGTCCTGCAAATGCATCAGATTCTTTGAATATTTGCACTGTGTACAGATTAAGTTAATTTGGTGATAGTACAAAGCCTTGTTATATGCCTCTCTTTGCTTGAAACAGCAGCAATGACAGCATGATCACTGCCAACCATTCATTGACCCATAACACATTGCAATTCCTGACAAATAAACTTATTTATTATTTAAATGATTTAAAGTTGGGGTCAAAGAGCTAGATGCCAGCAACTTTGGGTCTGGCACTGAAGGTGATTAGGAGCTGTACATTTGCATCATTGTGGTTTAAACTTAAAGCTTGGCTTATTTGTAAGACATTTTTTGTGATTAACTCTGAACTTGGTGATTTACAGGAACTGTTAATTGTCATGCCATAGGACTATCGTTGGGAAAATGATCTTAGTAGCTATACCTAATATTTGGCTCTAAAACAATTAGAACTAAATATCCCTGGATTCAAGGTGTTCAGGAAAGTATTTTGAAGGAAACATAGAGAGAATAGCCAGAGGTAGTATCCTAGATGGGTCAAAGAGTAAATGTTGGTTTGAATTAAAAATAACAGCAAGGAGAGTGTATTCTATAGGTGACCAAAAAATGAAAAAGCATATTTTGGAACAAACCTATAAGGAAATTGCAGAGAGGTGTGAGAAGTATAGGGCAACAATAATGGTGGATTGCAAATATGCTGTGATAGATTGGGATAATAATAGCGTGAAGGGGAAAGAGGAACATAGAACAGTACAGCACACAACCAGGTCCTTCAACCCATTTGTGCCGATTTATGATGCATTCTAAACTAATCCTACCTGCCTGCACATGGTCTAGATACATCTATTCTCTGCCTGTTCATTTGTCTTTTTAAATGTCTCTTAAACGTAGTGATCACTTTTGCTTCTCCAGTCTCCATTGATTGTGTCAGTGCACCTACCACCCTCTGCGTAAAAGACTTGCCTTGCACATCTCTTTTAAACTTTCCTCCTCTCACCTTAAGCCTATTCCTCATAGTCTCTGACATTTTCATCCCGGGACTCTGACTATCCACCTATCCAGGCCTCCCATAATTTTATGAACTTCTCTCAGGGCACCCCTCAGCCTCCGATGTTCTAGTGAAAGTAGTCCAACTTTGTCCAAACTCTCCTCAAAGCTAATACGCTCCAATCCAAGCAACGTCCTCTTTTTAGAGACAGCACAGTGTGGAGCTGGAGGAACACAGCAGGCCAGGCGACATCAGAGGAGCAGGAAAATTGGTGTTTTGGGCTGGGGCACTCCCCCCAACATCTTCTCCTTCACCCTTTCCAAAGCCTCACATCCTTCCAATAGTGCTATGACCAGATTTACACACAGTACTCCAAATGTGGCCTAACTCAAGCGTGAAGCTTGTTTAGAAAATAGATTCAAAATCGTAATATGTAATTTTTTTTTGCCCACAAATGTTGAGTTTTGTTGTTAGTTATTTTTTGGCGCAGATAGGCGATTTCACAGATACAGAGGATTTACTGTATATAACAACTTCTTGACTGTCACTGAGTCAAAGTCCTGGAACTCCCTCCCAAACAGTTTTGTAGGTGTTCCAACACAAAATGAACGGCAGCGATTTAAAAAGATGGTTCACCATCACCTTCTCAAGGAAAAATCACAATGGGAGTAAATGCTGGCAAAGCCTGTGATGCCAACATCCCATGAATGATTTTTTAAATATTGGCATTTTCTGTGCTGTGATTTATGTGAAGTATTGCTCAGTTCACAGTGGTTGCACTTCTTAGATGATGCATTCAAGCTTCATTGCAGGATTTGAACTCATAACTTAGTCTTCACTTCAATGCCATTCTGAGGAACTGCTGGAGTGTCAATGATTCTGCCCTTGGAAGCTGGTGCAGGCTGTATTTTTCACTAAATGTTGAATGTCTAATGGCAATTTCCAATGAAGAGAAAGGGGTTATCTCAGTTTGTTTGGCCAGCATTCTTCCCATAAACACCAGCACCGAAACAGAGCAAGATTATCTGGTTACTCACTGCTTTCTGGAAGGTCTTCCATACATATTAGCAATCGTAACATTATTTCCGAGCAAGTTCAAATGCTTGGAGATATTTCTTAGGAATACAGCATAGCACTCCTACAAAAAAAGACATTTTTATTTAAGGGGCTAGCTCATAACAGTGCCAAAATTATTTTGTGTTACACTTTTCTGCTTCCATCTTCAATGCAGTCTATTGCTGTTTTAAAATGAATTCCTGCGGTATTGAGCAATGAACAATAAGTGTTACGTATGTGCAACGTCTTTGTGTTCTTCCTACAACTTACTGTCTGACTTAACTTTGTAGCTTCAGCAACCTTGGATATATCACTTTGGTCCAACTGTTTAAATCCTTGACCTAGATTGTAAGTTTAGACCACTTAGTTGTAGAACAGTTTTAGTAAAATGCAACTCAGCAGCACTTGAAGGAGAATATCTAACCTCAGCACCTTCAGGCAAGTAGATATGGGCAGTAATTGAACATCACCAGTATTGAGACTACTCTTCTTCCAACCAAGCTGTGCCGGCATTTCTGATATGTTTCTGCTCGCTTCTGGGAATTGTGGTGGTTATTAAGATGGCGATTGGCAGTGGAAATTATTCTGTTCACTCTGCACTCACACAGGATTTCTAGCTCAGTGATAGCTTTAAACTAAAAGTGAATTCAAGTGTTCTCAACAATATACTTAGTGCTCTGAGAAGCAGTGTGCAAAAATATTTCACTGAGCTCCAAGCTGGGTAATGCCACCAATTTAGAGAAATGGTTCAGTTATAAATTATTTGTTGCCATCTGAGACTTGTTTTTAATGATAGCTTTCTCTTTTGGTTCCTGAGCAAGTGAAGAGAAGCTGCATTCTCTGGCAGAAATGGACGTTTTTAAATATCTTGCTTGCTCCTGCACATCTCCTTACAATTTTCTCATTTCTTGAAGGTTGTGGTTCATACAAGGGTACAGTTACATAAGAACCAGCAACCGTACAATAATTCTCTATTATTTGCAAATACACAGAATCTCAGGCTATTTGCCTCCCTGGTCCAGATAGATGCTTCTGCTCAACTCTCTCACTCCAATTACCTCCTTCAATTCAACTCCTCCATCCCTTTATTTTCTTTTCCCCGATGTCGTGCTTTCCTTTAAATACTTTGTTGCTCCCTGTGTGTTTCCTTTCATAATGACCTCTCCTCCCTGTGTGAAGACAGTACTGTGTGTGCGCTGGGAGGTTGCTTTAATTTTTTGGGGAGGAATGAGGTAGTGGTGGAGTGGGGAATGTCTTCACGAAGACTGAAATAATTCTTATTCGGTCTCCGTTCTGATGCATGTTTCAAGGAAACGATTGGAATTGCAAATGTACAAGAACATTTTTCTTGTTCTCTAATCTGGATTTATTGAGGCCAAACATAATGTTTAAAAACTGAGATTACTCAACAATGAAAATATCTGGGACACCAGATGTGAGGCTGGGAGCACTTTGACGCTGGAAAGGGCAGCTGTATAGTGCGTTGCACTTGTTGGTCACGCACAAATCAAAATCAGCATCCCTGTTTTTATCTCGTGCATTTCTTTTTTCTTTCCCAGAACAGTGCTTAGCCATTCTGATCCCATATCAATGCTTGAAAATGATCACAGGCTGTTTGGTGAGATCTGAGAGAGCTGGGTTTGGAGGAGTAGGGGAGAACGTGGGGACCTTCACGGAGTTGGTGGTGGAGTGGGCAGGCCAGTGAGCATGGGGACCTGTTGGAGAGAGACAACAGTTGGTTAGATCATGCCAACCTTGTAGCTGGAGACTGCAAAATTCCAGTTCATTTGGGTTTCTGTCTCCAAGTCTGGGAAGGATATTGATTTTTTTTTTTTGGAGAGGAATTTTTCCTCATTTTAATTTTGAGTTGTAACACACACATATCCAAAATATCACTATTTCTTTTCTGTTTACAGGTATTAGTGATTTTGTTTATACGCATAATTTTCTGCTTAACACAGCACGCGATTTGTTTCTTTGTTCAATCTGTGTTCTTTCTGTACTACGACATTGTACTTCATTGAGATTCACTCATGATGTGACCAAACTGAATAAGTTCAATTATACTCAAATCAATCTTACCTGAAAAAGAAGATAAAACAAACATTTTTAGGCCTAGAGAAACATTATTAGACTATAAGATGTGGAGCGAAGTTAGGCCATTCAGCTTAATGAGAACACTCTGCCATTTGATCATGGCTGATAAGTTTCTCAACCCCATTTGCCTGCCTTCTCCCCATAACTCTGTCAAAAAACACATTGAATTATTTTGAGCACATTTATGTCACTTCTTTTAATAACTTATTCCACAAGCCATTTCAAATTTAAGATAAGAAAACTTTTGACTTACTTCTCTAATTTGCAAGTTTCTGCTTTGTGTTCCATGATATTTGAATCTTTAGCCATAGAGAATAATCTGCCTCTCTCAGCTTTGTCAATTTCCTTCAGAATCTTTAAAATTTCCTTTCATTTATTTTTAACTGTTCGGACTTCTGAAATGACAGGCCTCTGATATTTAACGATTGTTTATACTTCAAATTCCTCAAAGAAAAGCATCATATTTCCAGCTCATTTACATTCCTTCCAGGGTCTTAAAACTCTTCTTCAAAATAACTTCTCCACATAAAAAATAATCAACACATGGAATGGACTGAGGGTTGAGATGTGGAAATCCTAAAATCATTTCCAAAAGGAACTGTAGGTCACAAAGTGTGGGCTATTGGGTCTTTGTGGATGGATGTACTAGTTGATCTGAATAACTAGTTTTATCTAGTTTTACTATTTTGTAACTAGATCCCAAAAATTATGACAGATTTGTGTTTCATCGACCTTTATGGTGCAACAATCCTTTTGGTTTTGTGTTTTGTCCTACGTTGATATAGTTTAATATTAACTCTGCCAAAGGTGGATTATCTGGATGCTATGGTCATTGGGTTCTGATGATTGTCCTATGCAATAGTCTTCATCCCTTTTCCCTTCATCCTTCCTTCCTTCAATGCTACAACTGACCAGTGTTTAACCAGTGCCTTTGTTTCATGCTGCATGTGGTATGCATTCCATCTTCTCACAATTCTTCATTTAAAATCATTTCTGCTGCCCTTTTTCACCTTGCACTTCTTTAATTTAGTCTTGCATTTGTCTCCCCTTGTTCTCGACCTCTAATCTGGTGAAAACTGTTGGATTTTTTTCTGCTGTTGTCCCATCACCATTTTAAAACTCAAATTGCTCTTTAATCTCACAATGTTTTCTTGTTTGTATTTCCTGATCTCAGTAGCATCTTAGTGAAACTTAACTACCTGTTATTGCTTAAATATCCTTCCCACGGTATGATTGCAGTATTCCAGCTGTGCTCTTAATTCAGCTGTTATGTACAAATCGGTTTGAATCTTCATTGAGAAAGCGGTTTGTGTTGATCTACTGGCATAAACTGGATGAAGGAATTGGTCTGTGCACTGGAGTGAGTAAGCTATGAAGCTCTGGCCTCATTTGTATCACGCTGATGGGGTTACAGATATCCGTTAGAGATTTCTAAGGAACTGGCTGATGCAGATTACTTGGGTTTTGGGATCACGTGGGAGGAGGAGGATGGGAATGATTAGGAAATGGAATGGAGAAAGGTGATCTGATCAGAACAGGCGTCAAAGTAATAATTACAAGGACAGAGGATTGAGCAGTTGAGTTGGGAATGATGGGTAAGCAATGGCTGATAGCAGCCTCCCCTTCCAGTGTAGTACTGGGTAAAGCTACTGATGCATCCCCTGACTCCACATTCAGGTAAATATTTTAAAAAAAATTTGCGCTTCTAAGATGCAGCGATCCCTCAAAGATGTGGAGTTTCCGCTGGTTTTCTTGAATGCAGGTGACATGCAGTTGTTCAAGTCAAACATGTTGCATGCAGGAGGCAGCAAGCAAACATTGGAGTCCTGATTTGGCGATGTAAAGAATTTAAAACTTGCTCCGGTACGGTTCTGAACAACCGTCTTGAAGTCCTAAGGTATGCTTTCAGCGTGATATTGGTTACCGAGGCACCAAAGGCAAGCAGTGCTTCCTTACACACCCTAAAGCTTGACTTTTATATTCCATACCATTTGCTATAAACCTGTGCCACAAATATTCTTTGACTTTTTTAAAAATCGTCCTATCGACTCAAGGTTTTGATTTTAGTGTGAGTGTAAATCACCAACTGCCCTGTACTTTGACATCATCGAGCTTTCAGATTACGGTAATGTTTTTTCATTAAATATGAAACCGGCTTTTAAAGAATTCTGTTTGATTTAAAACATGCTCTTTCTATTTGTTGTTTGCATACCAATTATTCTATACTTGCATTGCCTCTGCCTTGTTATCTCAACACTTCTAAATATGGTTTGTTCATATTGGCACCATTTAAAAAACTTAAAGATTTTCTTAGATGCCTGCAATGTTCTGATCGATGGTGATCCTGTGATTTTATTAATTCTTGTGATCAGTTTTCCTCAGATCCTTGAGTAGAAAATCAATTGGTTAGAAATGAACAGTGGAAAGGCTTTGTAAAGACTTGTCTGAGGGATACCATGATAAATAATTCGACGCAGTACTGCCATCAAATTGATTGAACCTTGTAAAGCGTTCCATACTGTAAATGTTATTTTGTACAATCATATAAATTTGTGATTGCACTGAATACATTATTAATTTGCTTTATTGCAGGCTATTTCTGGATTTAGTAAGCTGCAGTGAGTAGTAATTTCTTGACATACTGATTCAGCTGGCATGCTTTTGTTAAAATCATTAAAATATTGCCAGTGTGTTGCATCAAGCAGAAAGGATTGCAAGTTAAATTTGCTAACAGAAGAATGGGATGATTTTCCTATGGAAAAACTAGCAAGTTAAAGCTGCGACAATACATAACCAATCTGTCTTTTTATTCGTTTTGAAAGTGCATTGACTATTCGATTATGGAACTCAGGATTGTGATTTCTGACTTGATTGTCTTCTTAAATGTCTGTAGAAATTTTGTCAATATCTGTAATTTAGCAACCAAATTTGAAATTTGGACGACAGTTTGAAGTGGGCGGCACGGTGGCTCAGTGGTTAGCACTGCTGCCTCACAGCGCCAGGGACCTGGGCTCGATTCCACTCTCGGGTGACTGTCTGTGTGGAGTTTGCGCATTCTCCCTGTGTCTGCGCGGGTTTCCTCTGGGTGCTCTGGTTTCCTCCCACAGTCCAAAGATGTGCAGGCTAGGTGGATTGGCCATGCTAAATTGCCCGTAGTGTTCAGGGATGTGTAGATTAGGTGGGTTATAGGGGGATGGGTATGGGTGGGATGCTCTGAGGCTTGCTGTAGACTTGTTGGGCCGAAGGGCCTGTTTCCACACTGTAGGGATTCTATGAAAGTGGCAAATTTCCACTGAATAGTTTCCTTCATAAGAGGGTGTCATTCCCTCCGTGAGCAATAACAAGCCTCAGCATGAAATATCTCCTGGTGCTTACCATCACAGTAATAAAAACCAAAAGAACTGCGGATGCTGTAAATCAGGAACAAAAACAAAGTTGCTTGAAAAGCTCAGCAGGTCTGGCAGCATCTGTGGAGGAGAAAACAGAGTTAATGTTTCGGGTCC
>NC_063335.1:18708047-18785127 GCF_021869965.1 Rhincodon typus
AGCATCTGTGGAGGAGAAAACAGAGTTAACGTTTCGGGTCCGGTGACGCTTCCTCAGAACTGGGGATGTTCTGAGGAAGGTTCACCGGACCCGAAACATTAACTCTGTTTTCTCCTCCACTGATGCTGCCAGACCTGCTGAGCTTTTCAAGCAACTTTGTTTTTGTGCCATCTTAAGCCTTCGGTACATAAGAAACGGTAAATAAGAACAAATAAAATCAATCAGGAGACTATTACCATAGAAAGAATGAGACAACAAGAAATAAATTGCATTTATAGAGTATCTTTCATTGCCAGTCAAGTGTATTGTCATTATAATTTTGGAAATACAGCAGTACAAACATGTACAAACAGTACAAATCAGGAGTAAATCATTCAACCCCTTGTGCCTGCTCTACTATCTGACCGTAACCTTAACCCACATTCTCACTTATTCTTGATGATCTTGAAATCCATTACTTAGCAGGAACCTAGCTACCTTGTGTGATTATGACTAAATGAATTACAGACAATTATAATATTATTTGCTGTAAGTTTGGATTTTTGGTATTCTCTGTGGCTGAAGTTAATAATTGTAATTTTTTCTGTAGCCACTGTGATTTCTTTAAAACCATTTTTGAGACCTAGATTTAAAATTAATAGGTTTTATGTACATTGGTTGAGTATTACAACTGAATAAGACAAACAAGCTCCACAAGATAAGGCTGAAGCTTTCGCAGCAATCTTCAGCCAGAAGTGCCGAATGGATGATCCATCTAGGCCTCCTGCAGTGGTCCCCAGCATTACAGATACCAGTCTTCCGCCAATTCGATTCACTCCATGAAATATCAAGAAACAGTTGGAGACACTGGATACTGCAAAGGCTACAGGCCCTGACAACATTCCAGCAATAGTACTGAAGACTAGTGCTCCAGAACTTGCTATTCCCCTAAGCAAGCTGTTCCAGGACAGTTACAACACTGGTATCTACCTGACAATGTGGAAAATTGCCCAGGTATGTGCTGTACATAAAAAGCAGGACAAACCCAACCTGGCCAATTACCACCCCATCTGTCTCCTCTCGATCATCAGTAAAGTGATGGAAGGTGGCATCAACAGTGCTATCACACAGCACCTGCTCGGTGACACCCGGTTTGGGTTCTGCCAGGGCCACTCAGCTCCTGACATCCTTTGTTCAAAAATGGACAAAAGAGCTGAATTCCAGAGGTGAGGCGAGAGCGACAGCTCTTGACGACATCAAGGCTGCATTCGACCGAGTGTGGCTTCACAGATCCCTAGCAAAACTGGAATCAGTAGGTATCAGGGGAAAACTCTCCGGTGATTGTTGGAGGTCAGTCATCTCAGCTCCAGGCCGTCTCTGCAGGAGTTCCTCAGGATAATGTCCTAGGCCCAACCATCTTCAGCTGCTTCATCAATGACCTTCCCTCCATCAGAAAGTCAGAAGTGGAGATGTTCGCCGAAGATTGCACAATGTTCAACACCATTTGCAACTCCTCAGACACTGAAGCAGTCCGAGTCTAAATACAGCAAGGTCTGGACGATATCCAGGCTTGGGCTGACAAGTGGCAAGTAATATTCACACCACACAAATGCCAGGCTATGACAATAACAAATAAGAGACAATCTAACCACTGCCCCTTGACATTCATTGCTGTTACCATCACTGAATCCCCTACTATCAACATCCTAGGAGTTATCATTGATCAGAAGCTCAACTGGACGCAGCACACAAATGCAGTGGCTACAGAGGCAGGTCAGAAGCTAGGAATACTGCGAGTGTTTTGGAGGGGAACTTGCAGGCGGTGGTGTTCCCAAGTATCCGCTGCCCTCATCCTTTCAGATAGAAGTGGTTATGGGTTTGGATGGTGCTGTCTGAGGACATTTCCTGAATTTCTGCAGTGCATCCCGTAGATGGTACACACTGCTGCTACTGAGCGTCAGGGGTAGTCGGAGTGGATACTTGTGGATGTCATGCCAATCAAGTGGGATCTTTGTCCTGGATGGTGCCATCTTCATAAGTTTGATCGTTTGCCCATTGTTCAGTTTAAAAACACCTGTTTTTCCCTGGTTTTATGGTTGACAAGGACACTGGCCCTGGCACGAACCCAGTGGAGACCATTCCATTTTTAGGGATGTCACTTTCCCCACTTTCAGTGTACCACGAACTGGAATCCACTTCTTCCACTTCAGTCTTGAGCTATGTATTTATCTCTCTCATCGGATTTGACTATGCCACTTTGCATGTGACTCAGGTAATAATGCAGAGGTTGTGATTTTTGATGTTCTGTTTCTCAATTTGGTACCGAGCTGCTCACACTGACTTTGCAGAACCTCCGTACTTCCCATCAGTGTTTCCGTTACCTTCCTGGACCACAATGGCTGGATCCTCCCTTCCTGCTCCAGGTTTCTTTCCAGCCTTGAGCAGATATTCCAAACCTATCAAACTGACAGTGCAGACATCCGGGCTCAATCTGTTAGCTGCTGAGAATGGTTTTCCCTAATACCACAGTATTCCTCCTTAATCTCCCCTGTTGAATGGCTTTCTGTATCTTGGTCATTTGACACATAGCCAAACTTCTCAAAAAGCATTGAGATAATAGCCAGATAGTCTGTTTGGTAATGTTGGTTGAGTGCGACCAAGACATTAGACAAATGGTAGAGTTGTCAGTTGGAATTTACCACTACACATCAGTTACACATTCCGGATTCTGGGACTCTCGAGTACTTCATTCTTTAAAAAGAAAAGTATTTATGTAGCACGTGTACGGAATATGTAGATTTTGGTTATTGTTCATCTAAAGGTAGTTCTGTGTAAATACAGGAGCTCTTTTTAACCATTTGATTTTTAAATCTGGCCATTGTGCATCCCCACGAATAGCCAAGCCTGAATTTCAACACCACTTTTTTGAAATTTGTTTTTCATAAAATAGCTGATAATTATTTTAAAAACTCCCATTTTATCTTAGCGTATAAATTGTATGTTTGTCTTGAATGTAGAAGTTCAGGGTTATTGCAATGAAATATTTGTGTATTTGCTGATAACAAAGAATTTACTAGAAGCTGTATATTTTGTTCAATTGTTTAGTTCCTATGTTTCATGATTAAAGAGTTTACAGTTGTGTCAGATAATTTTATGAAGAACTTTTTGATTACATACGTCAGCAATCTCTTTATTACTAAATTAGAACATGTATAGCTAGGCAATTGTCAAAAATAATGCAATAATATTTCGAGAATGTTAAAGTGCTACAACATAAATATGTAAATTTTATGAGAAATCTTTTTGCAAAGTGTTGCACGTACCCTTCTCTCCAAAAATTTACCCGTGTGTGTGTGTATGTATAAAACTAAGCTCTTACATTCTGTCTCTGCTTCCAGCCTCCTGTATCTGTGTTGTTCTCATAACTACAGTTACTTCCTGTCTTGTGCCATCTTACCATTTTTTCTTTCTTCAGTTAGAGTCACCCAGTTGTAATTAAGGTTCTGATTTGTCAGAGTTTTCTCCCATTTCAAGCACTTTATTATTGGATTCTTCCCCTGATGCATAGCTCTTCATCTGTCACTTCCATTGCAACTCATATATTGTCAAGAACTGAATATGGCATTTCCCTGTGTGATAGCAGAATGCGATATTTGTTACAGTGGTTCATCTATTAAATTGAAGGAATCACACAGAGAAGCTGCAACCTGAGAAAGATTTAACAGTATCATTACTTCAACAGTAGTTCAGTCTCTGCTCGAGTGTTGCCCTAATTTATCAGTATTTGAGTGAAATATAGCATCTTAAAGACCTGGCTTCAGTTTTGTGCTAAATAGAACAGTGAGTAAACCATTTTCATTAATGTGTTGCTAATACTTAATTATCATCATGGATTTATACAGCAAGTGAGGCTAAATTGTGATTTTGCATTTAATGAAAATAATATATTTAATTTGCTAATCCAATAGATATATTAGGCTGTCTCTATAAACTGCCTGAAATTTCTCAGGTACTAACAGTGCGTTATTTATGATGTTATCAGTCACTGTCATTTGAAAAATTGATTTTCTTTGACCATTCCTGATCCTAATCATTTCACTGATGAGATCGTGTTGCGCATTATGCAGTTCTTCTCCATTCAGATTTATTTCCTTTACCCATTTCTTCTTCTTGCACTGGACATGCCATGGTATGAGGGTTGGGGGAGAAAAAGCATCATCCTGTCACAACAGCAGTTGTGAGCTGGGATTGTCCTTTGACTGAAGTCAACATCTGGGTAATGTGCAGACTTGATTGTGCATGCTCAAGCCATTGAGTAGTGACCTTCTTGTTCATTTTGAACAAAGAATGACCGAGGTGAACCTCCTGAAATATGCAGGGACATCATAAATAGGTGTAAAATGGTTTAGAAATAAGCTGAAATTCCTAAGTGTCAGCTTGGCTTCCTGACAGGTATTTTTTCTCCCAGGCTTCTCTTAGCAATACCAGGGAGATTAGCCTTACGTTCTGGGAGATCCGTGTGTAATCTGGAAGGTTTGATGATTAAAACCTGAGCATGCTGATGTGAGTTTGGACCGACATCTCATCTGAAGGAGAACACCTCTGGTGAGGTAGTACTACTCTAACACTGCATGATATTAGAGATGCACGTGTTGGACTGAGGCTGACAAAATCACAAGTCACACGACACCAGGTTATAGACCAGCAGGTTTATTTGAAATCACGAGCTTTCAGAGCATGGCCCCTTTGTCAGGTGCAGTGAGAGAGAAGAGCACACACACACAGAATTTATAGGCAGAGAGGTCAAGGGCTGAGACATCAAAAGATCATACAACTGGTGTGAGTGGAGTGTCGAATAATAAGTTTCTGCGGGTGACCAAGAGTGTTAGATGGTGTGAGTAAAGTGTCAACAGCTGAATAACAAGTGAAGGGATGACCGAAAATCAAATTAAATGAGGCAGAGGGATAATTATAAAAAATAAGGTGGTGCTGGAGACTAACCAAATGACTGGAATAACATGATTAGTATAAGAGTCACATGCCGAGGTCTAACCAAAGTAACAAGTAATCCAAAACTATACAAACTAATTAAGGTAGAGCGATTGTAATAATTTATCATGGTGATGGTGACAAAACGGGACAGTGAGGAAGGTTTTACAGGTACAGAACAGTGGGGTGGGTCACACGTAGTATGGCATTACCCAACATCATGGTTGAGGCCATCCTCATGGATATGGAACTTGGCTATCAGTTTCTGCTCGGTGATCCTATATTGTTCTGTATCTTGAAGGCTGCCTTGGAGGACACTTATCCGAAGATCAGAAGCTGAATGTCCTTGACCGCTGAAGTGTTCCCCGACAGGGAGGGAATATTTCTGTCTGACGATTGTCGCGTGTTGTCCATTCATCCGTCGTCGTAGCATCTGCATGGTTTCGCCAATATACCATGCCTCGGACCATCCTTGCCTGCAGTGTATGAGATAGACAATATTGGCCGAGTCACATGAGTATCTGCTGTGTACATTGTGGGTGGGTGTTCCCATGTGTGATGGTAATATCCATGTTAATGATCTGACATCTCTTACAGAGGTTGCCATGGCAGGGTTGGGTGGTGTTGTGTTCAATGTTGTCCTGAAGGCTGGGTTGTCTGCTGCGAACAATGGTTGGCTTAAGGTTTCGTGGTTGTTTGAAGGCGAGAAGTAGAGGCGTAGGGATGATCTTGGTGACATGCTTATTATCATCGATGATATGTTGAAGGCTGCAAAAAACGTGGAGTAGTCTATCCGTTCCAGGGTGCTACTGGATGATGAAGGGTACTGTATTGGTCGTATCCTGTGTCTGTTTTGTGAGGAGGTTGTTGCGGTTTTTTGCTGTGGCACATCAAAATTAGCGATAGATGGGTTGAGCATCGTATCCCGTTCTTATGAGGGCATCTTTCAAAATCTTTAGGTGTCCGTCGCGTTCCTCCTCATTGGAGCAGATCCTGTGTATATTCGGGGCTGATGTATAGGGGATGGTTTCTTTAATACACTTAGGGTGGAAGCTAGAGAAGTGCAGCATCATGAGGTTATCAACAGGCTTGTGATAGAGTGAGGTACTGAGGTGTCTGTCCTTGATGGAGATACATGCGTCTAAGAGTGATACTGATTCTCAAGAGTAATCCATGGTAATTCTGATGGTGGGATGAATGTGATTGATATCGCTATGTAGTCATTTAAGTGATTCCTCACCATGAGTCCAAAGGAAGAAAATGTTGTCGATGTATCTGATGTATAGATTGGTCGGAGGTCTTGCACAGCAAAGAAGTCTTGCTTGAACTTGTGCATGAAAATGTTGGCATATTGGGGTGCAGATTTGGTCCCCATGGCTGTTTCATGTGTCTGGATGAAGAACTGGTTGTCAAAGGTGAAGACGTTATGGTTGAGAATGAAGTGGATGAGTTGTAGGATGGCATCTGGAAATTGGCAGTTGTTGGTGTTGAGTATTGAGGCTGTTGCGGTGATGCTGTCGTCATGGGGCATGTTGGTGTAGAGTGTTGAAACATCCATTGTGACAAGGAACGTTCCTGGTTCAACTGGTCCATGGGTGCTGAGTTTCTGTATGAAATCTGTAGTGTCACAACAGAAGCTGGGGGTTTCTTGTACAGTGGGTTTCAAGGTGCCCTTGACATAGCCAAAGAGATTCTCACACAGTGTCCCATTGCCTGATATGATGGGACATTCAGGTGCATTGGCTTTGTCTATCTGCAGAAGGCAGTAGAAGTCTCCTATGCAAGAAGCAGAGAGACTACGCCATATTCTTCGCAGCCTTCAACATATCATCGATGACGATGAGCATCTGGCCAAGGTCATCCCTATGTCCCGACTTCTTGCCTTCAAACAACCGCCAAACCTTACACAGACCATCGTTCGCAGCAGACTACCCAGCCTTCAGGTCAACATCGACCACAACACCACACAATCATGCCAAGCAACCTCTGCAAGCCATGCCAGATCATCGACATGGATACTACCATCACACATGGCAACAGCACCTACCACGTACACGGCAGATATCATGTGACTCAGTCAATGTCTACCTCATACGCTGCAGGCAAGGATGCCCTGAGGCATGGTATATTGCGAGACAATGGATGAATGAACACCATGCAACAATCGCCAGACAGGGATATTCCCTCCCAATTGGGGAACACTTCAGTGGTCAAGGACATTCACCCTCCAATCTTTGGGTAAGCGTCCTCCAAGGCAGCCTTCAAGATACACAACAACGCAGAATCACTGAGCAGAAACTGATAGCCAAGTTTTGTACCCACAAGGACGGCCCCAACTGTGATCTTGGGTTCATGTCATGCTACATGTGACATTACCACACTATTCTGCATGTGTAAAACCTTCCTTACTGTCCTGTTTTGACACCATCACCTTGATAAATTTAAATTATTACGATCTCTCTACCTTAATTAGTTTGTACAGTTTGGATTACTTATTACTTTGGTTAGACCCTTGGCATGCAACTCTTATACCTATCATGTTATTCCAGTCATTTGGTTAGTCTCCAGCAAAATTATTTCTAATTTTTTATAATTATCCCTCCGCCTCATTTAATCTGATTATAGCTCATCCCTTAACTTGTTATTCAGCTGTTGACACTTTACTCGCACTGACTAACACTGTTGGTCACCCGCAGAAACTTATTATTCGACATTCCACTCACACCAGTTGTATGATCTTTTGAGGTCTCAGCCCTTGATCTCCCTACCTATAAATTCAGTGTCAGTGTGCTCTTCTCTTTCACTGCACCTGACGAAGGGTGTCTTTACCAGGAAAGAAGTTGCTGACAGAGTCATAATTGAACGAAGAAACACTGGATGTACAATGATGACCTATTAGAAAGGTTCACTGAAGTTCAAGGTGATGGGTCACAATGAATGGATGCATGCATTGAAGGATGCTAACTGATGTAAGGGACATCAAGAGACATTGTTCAAATCTCCTCAGATCTAGGAGTGAGGCCAGAGGGCAAGAGAATTGCTGTGTTACACGGTTGTTGAATAACAAGCCCAGGATCAACAGGCCGGTCAGTTTAGTTACTTTCATCACCTCGTTTGGCCATATAGATACACACCTCAAGGGCAGAAGGGACTTGAACACAGACCTTCTGGCCTAGAGGTAGAGACACTACCACTCATTATTGTTGTACATTAATGACTTTGACATGGGTAGGCAGGACATGATTTCAAAATTTGCAGGTGACATAAAATTTGGAAATATTGTGAAACGTGAGAAGGCCACTAATAGTCTTCACAAGGACGCAGCTTTTATAATGGGCGTGTTTCTGGCTGCTGAAATTTAATGGGAGGCACGTGTGAAATGATACATTTTGATATGCAGAATGAGAAACAATATAACATAAAGTACGCAATTTGAAAAGGGATCAGGGACAGTCAGTGCAAAGTATATGCACAAATTGTTGAGGGTGTCAGAGCAGGTGGAGAGAGCAGTTTTTAAAAATTATACAGGTATTGTACATTTTTTAAACAAGACATAACATACAGGAATAATGAAGTTATGTTCTTACCTTTGTAATTGTGTCTAATCCTGCATACAATTTATGAAGGATTTGAAGAGCTTAGAGTACAGGCGAGGGGAGTTCAAAATCAGATGGGATGTAGACAGAGTGGATCTACTATTATTGACAGAAGGATTGAGAATTTGATGCAGATTTCAGGTGATCAGCAAAGAACCAGAAGCACCATGGGGAAAATTTGTAAGGCTGTGTGGTTAGATTGAAGGCTGCGACTAGCTGAGTTCCTCTGGCGTTTTTTGTGCTGTGATCGTTCAATGGTTCAAAATACCAGCTCAGTGAGGCATTTTGTTGCAGACTGCTGAGTGGTGCTTAGCGATGCCATGAGTTGCATTTTGAGTGGGTGATCTGTAACTGAGAGGAACCAACGACTTATTCATCTCAAATCCACAGCATATGGAAATTGTGGATACTTGGTGAAAAGTAGGCATTGACATGCAGAACTCTCAGAATACCTGAATAAATTCATCTGCTAATGTGTTTCATGGTATGTTATACATATACTCACTTGGCCCCAAGAGTTCATTTGTGATGCGCTCATTCTAGGTCACCCTATTGAAAAATCTTTTAAGCGTTCCTGTAGCCGTCATTTCATGGTGTGAAATTTAAGGTAGCAATGGCCTTGGCTATGCGGTTGTGAAATGTAAACTGGTCGATCCTGGATAATTCTCCATCTGATGCTTTTGTGATTATATGACAAAGAAGTTCTTATATTTTACTTTTACTGTTTTTCACAAAAACGTTTTTATACTGCCCTTGTCACCAGGAATCGTGAAAAAGTTTTCATTCTATTTTGTGGGATTACTTTGAACGATTGAGTTAATTCTGTTGATTTGCTGTAGACAAGCTACTTGAAATAGAATTGGTTATTTCCTACGCTGACATAACGATGAGTCGAAACCAGAAAACACACAACTCCAGTTCAATTGGTTCTGTCAACCATACCTGTTTGCCGAATAGGAAATCCAGTGGAAGGATATCTGTGATAGGTCATAATTACAGACTGGCAGCTCTGGATGAACTAACCTCATGCAACCTCGTTCTGTGACCATGCCAACCAGTTGTAATGGAGTTGACCCACATGACAGTAAGAAATTAAAGAGGCAGCCATTACTTGACTTCAAGATCTCTGTGAAACTCTGCGTCCCTTAATTTATGAAAAAGCTATAAGTGCTGTCGATTAGAAACAGTAATGCTGAAATGGAAAACCTTGACATTAAGCAAAAAACAGACATTGCTAAGGAATGGAAGAATCCAGAATCAAGTTTGTTCATCATTGTCAAGTATAACCTTGTGATGGTTTGACAAGCAGGCATTCTATCCAGCAAAAAGAGACAATGGGAACAGCTTTCTGTCCCAACATCAAAACAGGTCTGCTATCATAATCCAAGGCAACTTGAGTAGAGAATGTTTCTATCTTGGGTCCAATCCTGCAGGAAATGTAAGTTACCTTGGTAAAGAAGCTGAACCACAAGGAGTACACCATCAGCTCTGGATGGCTGTCTGAGTTGACACAAGGCACATCTTCAGTGCCGTAAGCAGTGAGGGTGCAGTAGTTATGATAGCGTTGACAGATGATTGGTTGCACGATGGTCTCACCCACCTCTGGAACAAGATTGTGCAAAATAACTCTTTTTAACCCAGATGAAACTGACTGCTTTACTGGCTCAAGAGATTATGCTGCTTCGCAAATGTCATGAGGCTACTGATAACCTCCAGCATTTTTGAGACGTTGATCAGGAAAGTTGTCAAAATGTATCAGTGGAAGAAAAGGAAGGTTACAGTCTTTGCAGACAACTTACTGATATTACTGGCTTCAAGAGCATCGAGATGAGCAACTTGCTTCAAAACAGCACACCCACATGCCAGCCAATGCATCTGGAGGTAGCTAGAAGCCGAAGAACCAGGGGCCATCAATAGCTGATATCTACGGTTATAGAGGCGGTTGAAAAGAACCAGTTCAGCCCTGCTGTTCGAGAGGTCATGCTCATCATGAAGAGGGCATGGAAGATCGTGGTGACCCCACATCCGGTGTATTGTGTCCAATTTTGATCTCCTTACATGAGAAACAATCGACATACTGTCGAGGTAGTGCAGGGCAGTAAAGGTTCACCAGACTGATTCCTGGGATGATAGGATTGTAATGTGAGGAGAGTTAGGGTCAACTGGACCTTTATTGGTGTTTCAAAGAATATAAAGGCACCTCATTGAAACCTATGAAATTCAAACAGGACTGGAGAGACCGAATGCAGGAATAATGATACCCCTGGCCATGTGGGTGTTCAGAACTTAAGGATCACGGTTCAGGATATGCATTTTGGTTTGAGGTGAGGTGCAATTTCTTAATTCAGAGATGAAGTCACTGAATGTATTTAAGGAAGAAATAGATTTCTCAAAGCTAAGGGTGTCGAGAGATATGGGGAGAGAGTGAGAGTATGTGAGATGAAGAACCAGCCACGATAATTTTGAATCGTAGAGCAGGCTTAATGGCCCACTCCTGCTCCTATTTTCTATCTTTCGATAAACTACATAACAGAATTAACAGCTGAGGTAATTGTAGATGCAGTATGTTCTTCACCTGAGGAGGCTAGTGACCCTGAAGAGTTTGAGTAATGCCTGTCTGCTCACCTGTCTGCTTTGCTAGCTAAAAACTCAAAGGCAGTAAGAGATGGTGAGATTTTACATTGCAGCACAAAAATACAGAGAAGATATTTGACTCTGTTATGACATGATGGACCTGTCTTTTTTTTTAGCCAAAATATACTTTATGCTTAAAAAATCTTTATGTATATTCATGGTGTCTGAAGCAGTTCTTGCAGTCATTGCACAAGTAGAATGAACAAACATTGGAACTTGGCATTCCCTGCAGCTGGGGAAAAAAAGGAACCAAGGCTTTTCTTTTGAGGCATCAAGAGGGCCTGATAAATGAACAGACTCCCATTGTAAATTGGACCTGTTATTTTTATTTCAATCATAAAAAAATCATAAAAAAATTGTTTACATCAATGCATAGTCACAAACACAGTTCAGTTCTGTACTATAGCATATGAAGAAAACAAGAAAACATTGGAATTTGACTCTATCCAACAAACAAGCCAAAGGCGTCTCTCACTTGTACAAGATTATGTTTACATGCATTTGAGGCACCCGGGAGGGTTTGATAAAAATGGACCCCGCAGTTTTACTGTGTTCTCCCATTTCTTTTATTTATTTATTTATTTATTTATTTATTCTCACGTGTACCGAAATACAGTGAAAAGCTTTGTTTACAGGCAGATCATAGTAAGCAAGGGATGTACAGATCAAAAAGACTTAGACAGAGGCAAACAGGTTACATTGCACAGGACGTGCACTCGACGAGATCAACATTAGCCAGATCAGCGTTATTTGAGGCTAGAGAGTCCATTCATCAGTTGAATAACATCTAGGAAGAAGCTGACCTTGAACCTGTTGGTGCATGTGTTCAGGCTTCTGTATCTTCTGCCTGACGGAAGAGGTGGTAGGAGATCATTACCAGGGTGCGATGGGTCTTTGATGATTATGGCAGCCTTTCTGCGGCAGCGGGTCATGTAAATAGAGTCCATGGATGGAAGGTTGGCTTCTGTGATGGTCTGGGCTGTGCGCACCACCTTCTGTAGTTTCTTACAGTGCTAGGTAGAGCAGTTGCCATACCAGACCATTATGCACCCAGACAGTATGTTTTCAATTGTTCATCTGTAGAGGTTGGTGAGGGACCTGATGGACGTGTCAAATTTCCTGAGCTGCCTGAGGAAGAATAGGCTTTGTTGTGCATTCTTGACTCGCGTTTACATGGAAAGTCCAGGACAGGTCATCATTTATCGTCACTCCGAGGAACTTGATGCTCTTCACCCTCTCAATCTCAGTTCCGTTGATGTGGATGGAGGCGTGTTCTCCTCCTTTCTTTCTGAAGTCAGTGATCAGTTCTTTAGTTTTGCTGATGTTGAGAGACAGATTATTTTCATTGCACCGCTTCACCAAGCCCTCTATCTCCCTTCTGTAGTTTGACTCATCATTGTTAGATATCTGTCCCACTACGGTGGTGTCGACAGCGAACTTGTAAATGGCTTTCGTTAGGAATTTAGCAACACAGTTGTAGGCATAAAAGGAGAACAGTAGGGGGCTGAGGCCACATCCTTTGGGGGGCTCCAGTGTTGAGTGTTATTGTGGAGGAGGTGCAGTTACCTATCCTCACTGATTGTTGCCTATGGGTCAGAAAGCTGAGCATCCAGTTGCAGAGGGTGGAGCCAAGTCCAAGATCATGGAGTTTTGAGATCAGTCTGGAGGGAATAATGGTGTTGAAGGCGGAGCTGTAGTCAATGAGCAGGAGTCTGATGTAGGTGTCTTTGATGTCCACATGTTCCAAGGATGAGTGCAGGGCTAGGGATATGGCATCCTCTGTGGACCTGTTACATCGGTAGGCAAATTATAGGGGATCGAGGCAGGCTGGGAGACTGGAGTCGATGTGGGCCATGACCAGCTTCTCGAAGCACTTCACAATTATAGAGGTCAGGGCCACTGGGTGGTAGTCATTAAGGCATGTTGCATGAGCTTTCTTAGGTACAGGGATGATGGTGGTCTTTTTGAAGCAGGTGGGGACTTCGGTTTGTAGGAAGGAGAGGTTGAAGATGTCGATAAATACCACCACCAGCTAGTCCACACCGGATTTGAGTGCTCGGCTGTGGACACCGTCTGGGCCTGTCGCTTTCCTTGGGGTGACTCCCAGGAAAACCAATCTGACATCTACAGCAGTGACCGAGGGAACAGATGTGCCCGGAGCTGTCGGGGCAGGTGTCGCTGCATCGCTGGCATTCTGCTCAAACCAAGCATTGAAACCATTGAGCGCGTCAGGGAGGGATGTGTTTTTGTCCATGATCTTGCACTGCTTCATATTGTATCCCGTAATGTCCATGATTGTTTTCTGTCATTCCTCCTTGTTTGCTGTACATCAGGTAAGGTGCAATTTGCCGTTGTGTCTATGCCACTCTGTGGAATGAAGCAGTCCTGCCATCATGTTTTCTGTCCCTCATCCTGTTCAATCCTAATAAACTGTAGCCTTAATGTAATTTTTATAGCGAGCACAATTGCTATAAAACGCAAATTTCCATTTTAATTGGTGGTCTAATAATAATTCTGAACCTGAAATATTGTTCGTGTTGTGCCTCTGCATCAACTAATGATAAATTAGTTTCTTGTCCTGATGGATTTTAGAACAGTGGATGAGAATTGGCACTCATTTACTGTTGATTGTGGGAAGGGAAGATTCACCAATTCTGCACACCCACTGGGAAGCTGCATTTAGATGAAATGCACGTTAGAGATTCAGTGGTGTGATATTATAGCTCTGTCTGTCTGCTGTTTGTCAGCTCTACTTGGGAATGCAGGATTTACCACAGAATTACTGTACATAAGTGTTTCTGTGTCTTAACTCTAAATGTTGAAAAATTATACTCTTTCTGCAAGTTATGGAGACTTAATTGATAGTGCAAATGATTTTTGGAATTTTGGTGGGTTAGTTGGCTTCTTCATTGTATATTTTTATATGTCCTTAGGACAAATTCATCCACAAAATAACTGAATGTCTATCTTTACAGCTTGATATCAACTTTTGCCCATTATACATATATGTTAAAATTTGGAAAGGGTTGTGCTTATGTTAAGGGATTGCGGTCAGTTCTGCAATAACGCGAGTAGCATTCCTGTGCAACATCGTGTTATAGAAAATTGTGCTATAGAAATAACGGGGCTGAAGGGAAAAGTGGGGTTAGGGGCTGACCACGAAAATAAATCACTTAAAATTGCTCAGAAATCACTCAAAAGCCTAACACAAAAAATAGCACAATTTGAATAAATGTTTAATTCAAATCTAATAATGAAATAAAAGTATATTTAACACCTTACCTTGAAAAAATGTCAGGATGATGGGGATGGGGAGGTTGTACTGCATGTCTCACAGAAAAGCACTTGATGACAAAGCACGCAAAATGATCATATGATGTTGATGATTACTCTGCCGCGTACCAATGGAATCGCGGTGTAGTCAACACAAGTTCGCGTTCTAGAAAAAGCGTTCCCCTATTCGTCAGTTGCGTTATAGCCAATTCGCGGTGTTGGAACATGCGTTATCACAGAACTGACTGTACACTGTAGAGTCTGGTCACTGCGTCCTTGCATATTTCTCAAGTGTTTTCTGCAATTTTTTCAATTGGCCTTTTGTTCTCAACAACAGCAATTGCGAAATAAAGGTTTATGCTGAGTAAATAAATACATTACCCCCCCCAAAAAAAAATCCATTGAAATGTATTTTGTGTTCTTTAACACCTGGTTAATGTTTTTACATGAAGGCCACAGCATCTTTCCAGAAACCTGGATTTTTCAACTTGATATGTTTACTGAGGTCTATGTGAGCTGAAAATAGCCTTTGTAGTTTAAGCATATGCATTGTACTTGGTTTCATGATTTATCAATCCAGACCATTGAGTTAATCGCTCTAATTTGAGTATTTTGTTCTGTTTCTGGCATTTTCCACACTAGTTTCTTTCTAATGGTTTTAAAAGAAAGAAGACATTGAGGTAGTTTTTTCATGTAAACTTTTTATTGAGTGTTTCGATATTGATGGGCTGTGTGTGAGAATGAGGGATAGTGACAGTGTTCTGATTGCACATATACCTTTCGATTTTGTTTCCAATAATTGGTAAAAATGTTTTAAACCAAGGAAGGCATTGAAAAGACTTGGGCTAGAGAAAATGGAAGAGGCAGAAATGGGAGAGTGGTTTTGAAATTTGTGCTGGGCTATGTCATTAACTTTCAGGGAAAGATCCCTCATTTGCCTAACAATGGCAAGTGTATGGCAAGTGTACCTTGCCTAACAATGGCAAGTGTATGGCAAGTGTACCCACCAGGGACATGTCTAGGCTGACTGCAAGGCAAAGGATCTCTCAATTTCAGCCAAAGCTCAAAGCTAATCATAAGAAATAGTGGGAACTGCCGATGCTGGAGAATCTGAGATAACAAGATGTAGAGCTGGATGAACACAGCAGGCCAAGCAGCATCAGAGGAGCAGGAAAGCTGACGTTTCGGGTCTGGACCCTTCTTCAGAAAAAAATCATAAGCTAATCATAAGATGTTTCTTGTGCTGCTGTTTCTAATTAAGATTAAAATCTGAGCTACTTATTGGTGAGATATGACTAATCTGCCCAGGTTTGTCATTGCTGATTCTAATCTGAGAATGGTCGGCTCTGGGTCTTTCCCTTTTGCCAGTAGTCTATTTGGTTTCACAAGAACATCCCAGTCACTGCAGAGCAGAACCATGAACTGGTGTATCTATTGCCTTGACCTAGGTATCAACTGTGCCATTGAATTCCCATTGAAATTGCAGAAACTTAGGAAAGGGTATGGAATTTTGTGCCAATGCATCTTCATTTATTGGTAATTGTGTGGTTCGCAAAAAAATTACCTGATGAACTTAAAAGTCAACTATTTATCTTGTTTCTCTTTTTTGTTTAATATTAGAAAATATAAATATTTAATTCCTATCACACAAGACTTGGATTCTAATATCTCTGAGACAGAGGGAGAAAGCTATAAATAATAACATATAGTTTATTTCATAATTATGATCTATTTTCGCTTTGAAAAGAATTGAATTTAAAAGCAAACAAGGCCCTTTTGAGGTAAACACATAGGAAAGGAGAATATTTGAGGGTGCAGGGACTGCTGGCTTTGCATTCACTGAATTTGTCATTTGAGATGAAATGGGTACCGTGCAGGGGAATGGTTGGCGAATTAACGGTGAGGAGAACAGCAACAAAGCAAGGAGAAAGTGGGGATCCCATTATGTAGTTGAAAGTGTAAGAAGAATGAAGGGATGGCAGGAAAGGGACAGGGAGAGGACAAAAGTGGGAACATTGGAGGCATGAATAATTGGAAATTAAAGTTGAATTGGAGGCAACTATGGGCTATGTTTTTCCTGCAAATCTCATTCGAAATGCTATCCACTGCCATACATCCACCCAAAGAGGAGAACAGAAGTAGCAACAGGAAGACGGTGGAATCTGATGTAACAGTAATTTTCAATTGACTCTGTGAAATTCAATAGGAGATTTACTAGTCATGCATCAAATCCAATTTCTGAGTGATTACTTCACATTTCTTCAATTCAAAGCGAATTGTCTGGTCACTTCTGTTTGTGGGACTATGCTATGCACAGATTGACTGCACTTCGAAAGTACTTCCACCGACTGTAAAGGTGAACTCGCCACAGTCTTAGCAAATCATAGGGCTGTTCTCTCATTAGAGAGAGACGACCAGTGGCAGTTTAACCTGAGGGTCACCATGCCTCAGGCAAGGGGAATGGTTGAGAAGTAGAGTCCTTCATACCAGAGCTGATGCGGGAACTAAACCCACGCTGCTGCTAGCGCTCTGCATTGCAAAGCAGCCTTCCAGCCAACTGAATGAATCAAGCCACCACCACCACCTACATTGACTGTAAAATTGGGGCAAAAATGCAAGTTTGTTTCTTTCAGTCGGTCTGCATCCTACTTCCGTATGCATGCCTTTCCCACATGTCATTCAAAACACTTGGAAAATGAATAACTTTCAATTCCAGATTTAAAATGAATTGGCTTAGCATCGATTTGCTGCTTGTGGAAAAGAGTTCCAAACCAATTTTTTGCATTAATGACTCCCAACACTCCTGGTTCAGGAATTCTCGATCATTGGACGCAGCTGCTACATTTTCTTCATCCTTCGCACTTTTATATCTTACAAAAAGCACAGGATTTGATTGGTATCAAGTATTCCTTTGGGACATGCAAGCAAAATTTTGTAAAAATATAATTCTTGATATCACAGCACTTGCAGGCAATGGTAAAATAACAGTGTTTCTCACTGACCTCGAGGGAAAGATGCCCACACAGATACAAGGTACATGTGGTGGTTTTCTTCTGCACTGTTGTTAATTTCATTCTGGTATCAGCCTGAGTGGATCTTCAGGCACCCAGTAAAAATGATGTAATCTCACAGCATAAACTGCCAATCACGTCAAAGAATTCTCTCAGACCAGAAACCCAGAGGTAATATGTATTGATTGTCGTTCACATCTTACAATGTTTATTTGAGGCCTGTTCCCCTGATATTTGTTGAGTTTCTCTGCATGGAGCACTTATCATTGGTGCCTAATCATGTTTTCACCAAAGCAGAAGTTCTTGACTAGGTTATCCCTCACACTTTGAGTTTCTTAATCTTTCTGGTTAGCACCGAGGTGTGATAAAATATACTTTAAGAGAGATGAGATGGAAAATTGCAAAGTTGAGGCAGTCTGTGCTTTTGTCACAGACGGAATATAAGGACAGACGTTTGAAATAAATCACCAGCTGCTTAGTCCACCATTAGTATGGGATTTGGATAGGACTTGCATAATAGAGTAACCTTAAAATCAGAATAAAATTTTCTTGGTATAGGTTATAATTTATTTCCAAGGTTGGTTGATGGTTACATCCCTTTTTTGAGAATGAACATTACTTGTGCAATCTACTCTTGGGTAAAGACAATATTGAATTTAGCCTAAGTATGGTAAATTTGTATTGCTGCAGACACAAGTCATCGTGTACATTTATCATTTTTCTCCTGTTCGCTGTATAATAAAATATTGTCCTTTCAGTGTTCAAGCATTAAATTTAAGTGAACTCATGCCAGCACTTTCCCATCTCAAGAACTGTTTTGATGTATTGCTGTTTTTGTTTGTTAGGTTGCCAGCTGAAAAGTGTTGTTTTATATATGGAAATAGTAGTAAATCTTCAATTTTCTTATCAGTTTCAAATGAATGAGTTTGGAGCCCTAGAGATTATTACAACTGAAGAACAGGATGGAGCCCCCAGTGCGCAGATTACGGATGAGCCGACAAATATAAGGAGGAATGCTTACAGTGAAGCATCTAATGTACAAGGTAAGAAACAGTAAACACTGAATAATGGAGGGAAACTCCTGATTGCTTTTGGTGTTTAAATATCAATCTTTTTTTTTGAGGTTTACAAATTTGTGGATCCTTTTTCCAGTCATAGTACCTGCACTGCCATTTCCCAGAACAGACATTCAGTGTTGCTTGGAGCTTCTGGAATAAGTGAGAATAAGAATAATACATGGCTGATGGATGTAGAGTGGTTAATGCCTCATGTTTAATGCCATTATATACGGTGAATAACTTAAAATGAAAGAAAAAGAGGCATTCCTGTTGGCAAATTCAGTTGTGCTACCTGAAGGGTTTTTCTTTGAAGTATTTGAAGAGAAATATTTTGACTTAGTGAAGAGATTTTCTAGTATTGTGTTTTGTTTTGTATTCAGAGTGAGTTGTAGCAGGTGTCTATTGAATGCCAGGTGGGAATGAGAAAAGTATCTTCTTCAAGTAATTCCTGTCAAGGGAACTGCAACATATATTGTAAGGTTCATAATTAATGCCAGTGCAATGTGATAAATTAAGTGTGCAGCAATTATTTTGAAGTTATTGTTGCTGGCACCCATGAAGAAAGAGTGAGTGGCTACTGTTTTATCGAATCACAGAATCTCTACAGTGTGGAAGCAGGCCATTTGGCCCATCGAGTCCACAGGGACCCTCTGAAGCGCATCCCACCCAGACCCGCACCCCCTATCCAAACCTTGTATTTCCCATGGCTAATCCACCTGACCTGCCCATCACTGGACATAATGAGCAATTTAGCATGGCCAGTCTACCTTAGTTGCACAACTTTGGACTGTGGCAGGCAATCGTTGCACCTGGAGGAAACCCACACAGACACGAGGAGAACATGCAAGCTCAGTAAAACTTCTCAGTCTTACTGAGGAATCAAACCCAGCTCCCTGGCACTGTGAGGCAGCAGTGCTAACCACTGAGCTATTGCCATCCTGTTTATCTTGCCTGTTTTTGTCAGGTCAGTTTTCTAGTCCTGGTCTGGAGTTCTGGGCGAATGCAGTGCTGAATCTTCCCTTCTTGTGGTATCCTGTGTATTTTTCTGAGATATCGTCTTCAATGGCCGCAGCATTCCTCCATCTGTTTGCTGTATCCGAAACAGGAACGTGTTCAGGATAACCTTTTTACAATTTGGGGTTCATTGCTTCTGCTTTTCAGTATCTGGCTACCCTCTTTGTTCTTAGCCTCTGTAAACTCCGCACGCACATGCAACCCCCTTCCCACACCCTCCCTGCCATTGAGTATTCAAGGCTTTAAAAGACCACTATTGTCAATTGCAACCCTTTCAAAGCAATACACCTTTAATACATGAGGGATGGACTCAGTGACCACTAATTCATGCAAACAATGTAATTTATACCAGGCTGGAGAGAATTGATAGGTAACGAGCTGGGTACAGCAACATCAGGATCGTTGGCCACATGGGATTTGGACCCATTTTTAATCTTTCTGGGGTGTCAGGGTATCATTTGTCGCTCATCCAGAATTGCCCTTGAAAAGGTAGTGGTGGTGAGCGATTCTGGATGAGTGACTCCCTCCCTAACAGCACTATCAGTGTACCAACACCAGATGGACTTGGAGAGAGTTCAAGGATTTTGACCCAGTGACAGTGAACGAACAGAGATATAGTCCTGAAGTCAGGTAATAATGGAAATGCTGCTATTGTCCTTCTAAGTGGTTGAGATTGTAGGTTTGGCAGGTCCCATTGAAGGAACCTTGCTAAGTTGCTGCAGTGCATCCTGTGTATGGTATATTACTGCAACTGTGCACCAGTGGTGGAGGGATTGAATGTTGAAGATGATGACTGAGGTGCCGATCAAACAGACTGCTTCCTTCTAGAACCTCCGTGAATGTCTTTGGAGCTACAGTAATCAGACGAGTGGATAGTATTCCAACACACTCCCAACTTGTGCTTTGTAGGTGGTGGACTCGTGTTGGGGAGTCCACCAACAAGTCATGATATTGAATAACAGAATTCTAAGCTTCAGACTGTCTGTAACCATGTTATTAATATGGTTACTCCAGTTCAATTTCTGGTCAATGGCAATGCTTAGGATGTTTGATACTGGAGAATTCAGTGATGATAATGCCATTAAGTGTCATTTTATTTATTTTTTTCCTGTTGAAGGGTTGAAACTCTTGCTATCTGTTTTTACATTCCTCACCAACTTCCTCTCATCATCATCTAATTTCTTCCTCCTGATTAATCCTTTAGTCATTTTCAGCTGTTCCTTATATTTTGACTCACCACTTGTTTTTCCTTTACTCTGGTGCATTCTCTATCTTACTGAGGTAGCCAAGCATGGTGGGCCCCCCCTTTTAGAATTTTTCTTTTTAGCAGGAATATACTTATTCTGAATATTCTCCTTAAATCTCAGCACACTGTGACTCTATTGATCTCCCTGCATTACCTAGCCTCGTATGTCTGTTCACTGTTTAGCTCAGGTTTCACGCCTATGGTTTAGGTTTAAAATGCTAATTTTACACCCAATTGTCTCCCTTTCAAGCTGGCTGCAGAATGCAGTTGTATTCTGGTCATTGCTATCTGGAGGGTGCCGTAACTCCAAAGTCAACAATTAATCCTGTCATGTTACATTACATCAAGTCTAATATGGTCTCCATTCTGTTCAATTCCAGAATGTAAAGCATTCTATGAACTCCTCTTCCAGGCTACTACTGCGAAATGGATTTTTCCAGTTTCTTTGTAGGTCAACGTCACTCATAATTATTGCTGTCCCTTTATCATTAGGAACCAGTTTTTCACCTTGTGTACTTTGTCCCACATTGTTTTTCCTGTTGGGGTGCCTGTCAGCTACCCACCCCCGTAGTGACGTCTTTCCCCTACTATTCCTCATCTCTATTCAAACTGACTCTACATGTTTGATCTCCTGAACAAAGGTTATCTCTAACTATTGCACAAATGCCATTGAGTTGAGATAATCAGTGAAAAGTTTTGAATCCTGTTTAGGTGCAAGGTCCAGTCCAGGGACAAATATGTTTCTCAAGTTTTGCAGAGTTAATTACATTTTTCATAACAAGTATAAAAGATATGAGCTAACAAGGTGTAGAGCTGGATGAATACAGCAGGCCAGGCAGCATCAGAGGAGCAGGAAAGCTGACGTTTCGGGTCTGGACACTTCTTCAGAAATGGGGGAGGGGAAGGGGACTCTGAAATAAATAGAGAGTGGGGAGCAGATGATGGAAGGTGGATAGAGGAGCAGATAGGTAGAGAGAAGACGGACAGGTCAAGGAGGCGGGGTTGGAGCCAGTAAAGATGAGTGTAGGTGGGGAGTTAGGGTGGGGGTTGGTCAGTTGGGAAGGAGAGGTGGGTAGGTGGGAGGGAAGATGGACAGGTCAAGGAGGTGGGGATGAGGCTGGTAGGTAGGAAGTGGGGGTGGGGGTTGGTCAGTGAGGTGGGAGGATATGAGTTATTAGTTTTTACGTTGACCCACTTCATGATGCCAGTTTGTGATACTAGTTTACTGGCACAGGCGTCTTGTTCTCTTCTCTTGACTGAACATGTTCTTCTGTCTTCAGTTTTCCTTTCTTGTATACTGAGTCACGAAGAATCATCACTAATTAACCCACTAGCCACTACCTGCTGCATGATCATAGGTATCCAGAACTCTAACTGGCTTATAATAGTGTAAACAATTAATTGTCAATATTGGATTGATTATGCAGTATCTATCCAATTCCAACTTGGTTTATTTAAAAGGAATGGTTGTCTCATTAAATCATTTCCGATTGTTACCTGATCTATTCTTTGACATGTCAATTCATTTGTAAGACCATTCTTTTTGTTATAGCTTCTCTCTCATAGCGTACTGACTCCATAGACATTTTCCATGACAAAATAGCACCATAAAGTCCATGTATCTAAGTGCTTAAAAGTTTGGCGTTACTGTCTAATGATCTAATATCATCCCAGCTGACACTTGTGAATGTTCTCCAGAACCTATCAAAGTCCTTGAACTAAACGAACCATGTATGACTAGACAGCAACAGTTGATGCCCAAAACAGTTAAAGCTCAAATTAACCTACAAATCTAATATACATAGGTTTGTTACCTCCTTTTATGTTACAAGACTGGAGCAATTAAAACACACAGAGGTGTATCCTGATTAAAAACTTTGTTCTCTTCAAAAGTATTTTCATATTTGTAGCCCATCACGTTAACATCAGCTTGAGCCATAAAAGCAGGCATCAACCCATGACCTTACTTTTGACCATGTAGCATTTTTCATTACAGAATTTTTTTACAACTAGCTACAATTAAACAGAACATAATATACTTGCTCACATGTTTCATCATGTGAAAATGATTAAGTGTTGAAAAATAATTAATCGGGCGTAACAGTGGTGCGGTGGTTAGCACTACTGCCTCACAGCGCCAGAGACCTGGGTTCGATTCCATCCTCAGGCAATTGTGTGTGTGCAGTTTGCACATTCTCCACATGTCTGTCTGAAATCACTGCGGTGATTTCCACCGTGTGCTCTGGTTTCCTCCCTCAGTCCAAAGATGTGTTGGTTACGTGGATTGGCCATGGAAAATGTGGAGTTACAGGGATAAGGTAGAGGGGTGGGATGCTCTTCAGAGGGTCGATGTGGACTCAATGGGCCGAATGGCCAGCTTGCACATTGTAGGGATTCTGTGATTCTATAACTCAATCCTACTCTCCTACCTCTGAGTAAAAACATTTTTGGATCACATCTTATTTAGCTGACTTGCCCACATAATCTAGGCTGATAATTCAGTGCTGTCTCTTGGACAAGACATTAAATTAATGCTCCAACTTTTTATAGAGTTGTATTAGATCGTATGGTACTGTTCAGAGGAGAACAGATCAACATCTATCCCAAACCAATGATTTAATTATTGTTTATGAGACCTTGCTGTGCATAATTACTTCCGATTTCTCCCAGTTACCACAGTGACAACTCTTAAAAGAATTATTGTTTGTAAAGTGCTTTGGGATGTCCTGAGATTGTAAAAGGTACAGTTTTTTTTTGTATATTCACAGTCTGAATGAGATCATTAAAAATATTGGAGCAAGTGCAGGTTGTTTCTACGCTTTCAGCTTGCTTTGCTACTCAATAAGATCATGTCTGATCTTTAACATCAGTTCCACTTGCCTGCCCAAAACCTTCACTTGGTCCCCCAAAATTCTTAGCTATCAATGCATAAGCATCCACAGCCCTCTAAGATAAGAATGAGAAAGTGACGCCTTAAGGGTCCATGTTTGCTGGAAAAGAATGTACTTGTTTGTCTTTAACAAACTGGAAGGAAGTTGTGAACTTTGTTTAAGCAGGTAAGTATGACTGATAGAACAGAAAACATAGGAAATTTACAATAAAATGCAATACAGTTTTAGATGAAGCCTTCAAATACAAATAAAAATATGGTGATTAATGATCAGTTGTTTTCACGTTAAAAAAGATAGGAAACATATATCCCTCAGTTGTGTATGTTTTTTAGAAATTTCTTTGAAATGCAATTGTTCAATAAATCACAATGCAAAACCATATTTGGAAAGAGAAAAATGATCTCAAAAGCATTTGGAAGGAAATAATAGTAGAAAAGAAGATTCACAATTGAGATTTAGAGGCTAGCAATAATGTGCTGAATGAGTAAGAAAAGAATACTGAAAGAGGTGACAATATATTTTGCAGTGGACAAGGTAAGACATCAGGAGAGATTGCTTTGGGAGTTGTCCTGATTGCCATCAGCAGTTTTGGCAAAGAAAAGCTTGCAATCTGCAAAAAAAGAAGTGCTGCTTCTTGAGGTTTCAGAAGTAGTTCTCACAATATTGCAGCAAACAAGATGGAGAATCCCTGTGCAAAAGGAATCACCCATTGTTATTGCAGAACTGAATGGAAGAGAAAGAAAGTGAAGACTTTGAGCCCAGGGAATTAAGAAATAGATAATAATGGAGCAGCCTCTAGACTGAGAAAGCTTTCAGAGAAAGTTCTCTGCTCTTAAGTTGTGAATAATGAAAGATTTTTAGACTGAAAATCTAATGGATTAACTTTGTTGATTGAGCTTGTGTTACTGTGTGGTTAACATGAGAGCATGCATATTTGAAGTTCGTTTTAGGTGATGAACCCATGCTGTCTTTGCAACATAGATAGTCATTCTTGCGTATGCATCCATCAAATGATTTAATGCTTTTCTAGTTGGAAAGTATTTTCTAATTTGACAATGTTTTTAGCACATTTAGAATTGATAGGATGACGTGGGTGAACTGCTCAGAGTTTCTTTGTGATTGTGTAATTTGGTGCTCATGTGGACCTCACAGGGCATGACATATCCAAGGAACCTGGAAGCATGTAGTTTGTTATTATCTGTCAAGTGAAAATTACGGTTTGTATGCTGTCAGTTTCCTATTTGCACACCCCTGCTGCGAGCAGAAATTGCTGGAGAAACCTAACAGATCCAGCAATATCTGTGGAGAGGGAACAGAGCCAACATTTCGAGTCCAGTGACCCTTCTTCAGAACATATTGCCCCTGCTGATAATGTTGGATTGCTGAATTGCCAGACTAATCTCCACTTTTAGTGGAGAGCTAGTATCAACGTGTCTTTACTAATTCAAGCACTCTACTCTCAAAACAGGAATGCCTGATGTGGGTTTACTGGTGGTAACTTTTGATTGCAATTTTGTGCTGATTGTACTGCAGGCTGAGTTGAGATTATCAAAAAAAAACATCAATCTGTATGTGCTTATCTCTGTTGATGGTGCTTATAAAAGATTTATTTGTGATGCCACAAAGTACTCACCTAATACTTTGTATGTACACAGTAATCCTGAAACTGAAATGCTGTACGCTTCTCATAAACCAACTGGTTCAATTCAGTTTTAGCAAGAAGTTGCTGTGATTTGAATGTGGCTATTTCCAAATCATTAGAATGAGATGCAATCATGTCATAGCAGTTTTATCCATATATCTTGACCACTGAATGAATAAACCTGATTGGTGAGGAATTATATAATGATTTATAGGAGCCATCAAAGAGCAAAGTTGCTTATTTGCATTTATTAAGGTGATTACTCAATCTTTTCTAGACACAAACATGCTTCAACACTGTAGTATATGAGTTAAAGCAGCATGTTAAAACTACTGCAATTGAATCTGTTTACAGTTTTACAAATAAAGTGTCACCCAGAATTTCAATGTGATGGAGTCAACAGTGAAAGTAAATATGAGAGATATAATAATAGCTAAGGATAGAATACCTTTCTTCTTTTTGTCCTGAAGAGACTAATCCACATTGATCTTTGGCGATATGAGCAAGAACCATGCTTTTGCTGTCTTCAGGTAACAATTGTCATGTGAGATAGTGGGTTAAAGTTCCCTTTTGAGTGCTTTTGGATGGTCATTGGAAGTTTGGTGTGGGCAGGGCCTCATTAACCAAGGGTCACCTGATGGTGGGCCAGGAGAAGAACGTACACAGTCAACTCATGACCATAACAATAGGCTACTGGCTGTTGTTTGAGAGGGCTGGAGAAGGGATTGAGGAATCAGATTGGGTTCCATACAGCAGGAGCTACAAAATGTAGTTATATTTGGACTTCTCTTTTGCCTGAACTGGTTCATAATGTGCGCAACGTGCTTCACACTGTTGAGTTCTAAAATGGCATTAGGTCACTTTCAATGTCAGAGGACATTCTTAATGATTTTTAGATTGCTATTAGATGTTCTGCTTGCTTACTGAAGTCAGGTTTAGGATGGAGATACTGTTAAACACAATCCCGGTCCCCTCTTCAGTCAATAATTCCTGACATTGGTTACTGCACTAGCTGTTTTCCCACACTCTGACCCAGTAATCGGGTCTCTGCTGCTGCATTGATGGAGTCTAACCATCATAGATTGAAGAATCAAGTTTTAATACGTAATCATATGCTCCTTAAATCCAAACCATGGACATTTATGGCCATCTGTACAACTCACAAAATTTAATAATCTGAGTCTGTGTTTGCTATTAGCCTAGAGAATACTATAACACCCCCAGTGTTATAAATGATCTTGTTTCCATTATTCAAAAGTGATGTATGTGTAATGACAATATCCATTCTGAGAGCAACTAGGTGAATGCATAAACAGTAATTTGTATTTACTTCAAATGGACATTTAAAATTACAATTGCATGCCTTAGTGAAGCTAATGAGGGGACTGAGAGGGGGACTCAATTTCTCTAAGAATAATACATTAGGATGTTGTAATTGCAGGTTCAGTTGAAATTATGGTGAGTTTTGCTGATGCTTTGGAAGTAAAATGCACACCAATTTAACAGTGAGAAAGCCTGCACCAAATCTGCAGACATGGGTCTGAATTTATCTTCCTATGAGTGATATGGATACGCAGCCATGCAGGATTGGGAATGTGTGGAACAGGGAACAAATAGGCCACACAGGTATTTCATCCAAAACGTGGGAATGGTGCCAATCTGAAAGAAATTGCACAGTGCAACAAGCTGATGTCTCTCAGCAAATGCCTGAGATGTTTAGCCTCTCAAAGATGTTAATTAGGGCATTAATGCCTGTTGGAAGACTGAACTAACTTCAAGGAGGCCAGGTATCCAGTCACCAAGGCACCTTTTATTTACATGTGCACAGTGCATGAACTCTGACTAGCCAGCTCAGAGCCAGTCCCTGCGACAAGGAGTCTCTCTGAGACTCCTGCTTATATCAGTCAGCCAGTGCTCCCCAGTCGGCCCAGTTTAACAACCCCAATCAGGGATCCCTTTTACAAAATTAGTCACCAAAGATTTGGGCAGGCATTAGATTTGTTTAATTAAGTGTTCTTCAATGTTCCTTATGCTTGAAATCTGCAGGGAGGTTTGTTCTTCCGGGAAGTGACGCCGGGCAGAACTGGAGTGCACTATCCCAGTGATTGCATTCCCCACTGCCCTGGAACTTATCTGAGGGATATTTCCATCACAAAATTTAACCTTAAAGAGGTTATCAGCACTTCCTAAATCATTTAGGGGAGGGCCAAGCCCCAACTTTAAGCTGGCCTTTGGCCTATGTTCTGAGGGGTGTACTGTCCAGACTTAAGTTATTTACAGGGCATTATCTGGTTCACTTCCACTCCTGATCCTGAGATCCCTACTATTCTGACCTTGGTCTCTTGTTTGCCTTGGGTTTAAAAGATCTTGGTTCCGTTATTCAATAGTGTATGTGTAATGACAATATCCATTCTGTGAGCAACTAGATGAACGCATAAACAGTAATTTGTGTTTACTTCAAATGGATATTTAAAGCTACAATTGCATGCCTTAGTGAAGCCCAATGCTGAATTTCTGGAGATCATAGATTCTCATTGTTTGTGGGCAGTGTAGTTATCTTGTGTGATGGGGAAAGAGAATGCATACTAAAATCTTCAACTTGTGCTGGAAAATGATATATTTCTACATGTGGTGCCCAGTGTTGACATCAAGCACTATTGAGCCAGTTACACTATGGCCAGATAGACAGGACAACACTCTTCATCCCAATTCCATTGTTTATCCCTAGACCCTGACTAATTACCCCAGTCTCTCACATTACCAGTGTGAATTATTCAATATTCTACACAGGTTTAACACATCAAGCTTAATGTCAAATATGTGAGAAACTTTGGATGTGAATCTGCGATGGTAATCAGCCAAGAATCTTGCAGTTAAACTGAGGAGCCTTGATTCACACGAGTCTCAACTGGATTCAGCCTTCAAGGCCTATGGAAAAGGACAATGCATTAAATGTATTTCTGCATGAGGATTTCATGCAGCAAATTACAAGTCTAGTCTGTGATGTCGTGCTTAGGTGATTGACAAAGGCGGGATGATAAATTAGAAGTAAGATTTCCTGGAGTATGATTGACTATAGTTCTGCTATTGGCGGAATGCTAACCATGTTTTGATGATGTGAAATGCAGAATTAAAAGTAATATGAGTCACCATGGACCCAAAGGGCTGCTGTGTCATTAGAGATGACAACTGGTGGTGGTTTAGTCTGAGGGTTACCATGTCCCAGGTGAGAGACAAGGTTGAAAAGACTTGATTTCCTGGAGACCTGCAGAATAGTGAAGACAGAAAGCTGCAACAAGAAACTTCCTCAATTGTTTCTTTTGTGCGCAGTAAAGGATTGTCATAAACAAGATTCATGGAGCATTCTTGACTGAGGTCACCTGTCTACTATAAATAAAGACATATTTACAACTGAGAAGAATAGAAGATTAAATTCTTAGCCGATAAGATGTATAACAGTATTTGATTGAGTGTTCCAAAGATAAGCATTTAAAATGGTCCTTCACTTGTTGGTTGAAGAATTGCAAACTTTTCTAAACTTAACTTTTTTAAATTTAAAGTTGGTGAACAGCACAACATCAAAAGTAAATCATAAACTCATCAAAATATTACGGATTGAATCGAGTTGATCCCAAGATGGGATTAAAAACTTGATATGAGGAGAAAGCAGTTTTGAGGCTCTGGGAAAGAATAGGCTTCAATCTGAAGAAAGAAGGAAACAACTCACGTAGTGTGTTTTACAATTTCAGGACATCCCAAAACACTTCAGAAACAAGTATTTCTGAAGCATCATCAGTGTTGCAATGTAGAGAGGTATGGTGACAAATTTGTGTGAAAAGATTCAGGAACATCAATAAGATAAATGACCTGATATTCTGTTTCAGTGATGTTAGTTTGCTGATGTTGGCAAAGACACTATTTTACCAAAGTACCCTTGTTGCATTCTTCAAGCACAGGGTTATCAAAATGATGTACAGAATGATGGACAGACATTTTCACCATGTGGGATTGCATTAGGAAATGAAGTAGAAAGGTTTTACTTCTGCTTTTGAAGACTGGAAGTGAACTGAAAAGAAAAATTATGGAGGGCAGTATCTGCAGTAGCATTAGAAAAGAGTGGGCCAGTGTCAAAATAGTGAACAGTGCATGATGCAGATATATATATGGCTGGAGGAGATTCCCAAAGTAAGGTGGAACAGGACCATGCAGGGCAAAGATCTTAAAGCTAATTCACTGGAGCATGTGGAACTCAAGTTGACTGATGAGGCTAAATGAAGTGTGGCTATGCATAATCGTCACTAAATTAAATTGCCTATTGTTTCCTTATTGTATGTCGTAACAGAAGGCATTACTGAAGATGGTGGTGCAAATGACGTGTCCCACATGGAAGGCATCTGCTGCTGTGAAAACTGTGGAAGCTATCGGGTAATGGAGGAGTCCAATCAACATGATTGCTTCTGTGGGACAAACTGCCAGCAACAATACAAAATTCAGTAAGTAGAAATGAAACTCGCAAAACCTAATGCTAAAATAAAGAGCTTTCTGTTTTGATTGTGGATTCTGTGACTTGGGAACAGAATTTTATCCATCAAAACTGTCACCCCACTGTATACTGGCAATTTCAAGCTAAGTTGAAGGGTAAGCATATAATTATGTCCATAGAGGACGATTCTGAGAAGTAATAGGGAGTCTCTGAAGAAGTGGTGTGACCACAATTTGAATATTGAAGTAAATGTTGTCAATTAGTGCTTCTCGTGCAGAACTTACTGTGAGGAGAGCATATGTCAAAACTTCAGAGGTAGAAATTGATGCATTTTGCATGGGATAAATTTAAACCTGATTTGTTATGCTATACATGTTCAGTGCCTTTCTCATGAGAGGATGGGGGTGTGGGGAGTGGAGGTGTTGGCAGGGGTATCCCATGGCTTTTCCGCCCATCTGTCATGACTTTGGCAGAAGAGCCACATCAACCCTGCAAATGAGGCACTGACTGCCAGGTCTCTGTGAGTTGTAAATAAAAGCAGAAAATGCTGGAAATGCTCAGCAAATCTGGCAGCATCTGTAGAGAGCATGAGATAAAGTTGACATTTCAGATCATCAGGATTCCGTGGGAGTTTGTTAGATGGGGTGGCCATGTGTTTAGTTCTTATGGATCATGAGGAGACTGTGCTACTGCATTCACCATGTTCAATACTGCAGTGCCTGATTTTTCCGTTCCACATTGTGCCACACCCATCTTTAAAGAGGGAGAGGTGCTTAATGGGCTGAATGAACCTGATCGATAGTGGGATTGTAGTAGCTGTGGTGTACATTAACTTTGACACATTTTAAATGACAGGCACTAGAAAAAATTTCAAAATGTGGATCGAAAAATGTCAGAATAAAAAGAAATCAAGGGTTATGTTACATGGAAACTTACTGCATGTGGAGTTCCACAGGAGTCACTGCTGAGTCCACTTTTGTTCCTGCTTTATAATTGATAATTAGGTTCTTGGGGATCTACTGTTTAAATTTACTGTCAATACCGCAGTTGGGGTTTTGATAAACAATGAATATCGCCTTCTGGTGTGGACTCCTTCATTTCTAAAAGTACACTTGCTTCATTACAAATGTGGATTTCTAATTATTTGCTCAGAACTAATGTTAGACTAACTGTTTAATATTTTAATGGTTTATCCTTTCCTTAAGAAAGAATGCAATTTTGACGCCCTTGATTTCCATGTTGCTAGGCTTGATTAGGCTTGCTCTCACTTGTGAGTATAAAGGTTTTGACCTTCAAGTTCTCATCTTAACTTAATAAAAACTAAAAGAACTGCGGATGCTGTAAACCAGAGACAAAAATAGAAATTGCTGGAAAAGCTCAGCAGGTCTGGCAGCATCTATGGAGAGAAATAAAAGTTAACGTTTCAGGTCGAATGATCCTTCCTCAGAACTGATGGTAGGCTACCATTGGTTTTGAGGAAGGGTCACTTGATGTTAACTCTAGTTTTTTCCCACAGATGCTACCAGACCTGCTGAGTTTTTCCAGCAATTTCCATTTTTGTCTCATTTAAACTTGAGGGGCTTGAGCAGGTGATCTTAATGACACACTGTTGTACTATTAGATACACAATATTTCAGATGAGGTATCAAACCAGATCCTGGGTTTGCTTAAATACTCCATATATTTCTCTCAATTATTAATCTCCTCTTGAATACTTTGCATGAACATACATTTCAGTTTATTAAGAACCTACCCAGTTGAACCTTGAGCATGAATTTTCTTTCAGGCTAATCTCCATATTTGCCTGCATTCTGACTTACGATGTTTTGAACTGAAGAGAGTTTGAGATAAGGAGTTTGACAATGGTGATGAGTGGTTTGTAGATTTGGTGAAGGATGTAGAAGTAGAGAGGGACAAGGAAATCATCAGATTTAAATTTCAAGAAGAGAATTTTTAAACTGAGGAGCTGGGCGACTAATTAAGATTAATTTCCAAATTTCACAGAACAAAAAAGAAACCTCAGAATCTGTCGTTCTTCTCCATTGTTTTTAATATCCGCACTTGTTTGCACCTACTTCAAATTTCCATTTCCATTCCCCAGGATTTCTGGAGCATTAAGGACGGGAACCGGGTGAATTCCTGCCGAGTGTGTGCAGACCCAGCCAGCCCCTGAACTCCTATACTCAAATGTCTGAGCAATGAAGGCAAGCATGCTGAATGCCTTCTTAACCACCCTGTTTACCTGTGATGCAACTTTTAAAGAAGTATATACTTTTAAACAGTTCCCAATCTTCAGGCCTATTATTTCTCATGCCAATTTTTGGATGCCTCTTTTTTGCATTTAATACTATCTCTAACTTCCCAGGTAAGCCATGGTTTGGCCACTGTTCTGTTTACACACTTGCACAAGACAAGAATAAACAGTTTTTGTTGTTCACTCATTTGCCCTTTGAATGTTTGCCATTGCCTATTCACTCACTCCTATCAGCAACCTTTCCCATTCCACCACAGCCAACTCATGCCTGCTACCATCGCAGTTTCCTTCATTAAGATTCAGGACCCTAGTCTCAGAATCAACTACCTCTATCATATTAAAGCCATTCATCTCCAAGGGATCGCCCACAATGACCTTACCATTTATTCCTTTGTGATTGCACAATACCCAGTCTACGATGGCCTGTTGTCTAGTTAGCTTCTCAACGTATTGGTCCAGAAAACCAACTGGTATCCTCTAGGGATAGTAGGAACTGCAGATGCTGGAGAATCCGAGACAACAAGGTGCAGGGCTGGATGAACACAGCAGGCCAAGCAGCATCATAGGAGCAGAGATGGCCTGCTGTGTTCATCCAGCCCTGCACCTTGTTGTCTCTGGTATCCTCTAGGAATTGTTTTTCTATGATATTGTGACTAATTTGATTTGCCCAACCTATATACTGATTAAAGTCACCCATAAATGCATATGTTACTTCACCACATGCATCACTGATTTCCTGTTTAATGCCATTCCCAACATCACTACAATTTGGGTGGTCTGCATATAACACCCACTAATATTTTTAGTCCCTTTGTAGTTCTCAGTTCTATACACACAGATTCTATATTGTCTGAGCTAAAGTTTTTCCTTAATATTGTGTTTATATCCTCTTTAACCAGTAATGCAACTCCACCACCTTTTTCTTTTTGTCTGTCCTTCATAAATACTGAATACGCTAGAAGCTCAGTTCCCATCCCGTCGCGCAGCACCCATGTCTCAGTGTGATTAATTCATCCACTTTATTTCGAATGCTCCATGCATTCAGGTGCAAAGCCTTAAAGCTTATCTTTTTAATGTTCCTTGTCCCATTCCCAGTTTTATTTTTACACTGGTCTTGTTTGATTCTGACCTTTGATTCACATTTGCTACATAAAGCCAGACAATGGCTATCTCCAACAAGCAAGTATTTACCATTGCTGAATCCTTCACTATAAGTATCAATGAACTTAACATTGAATGGAAACAGAACTGCACCAATGCTATTAAGACTGTGGCTGCAACAGCAGATCAGAAGCTGGGAATTGTGTAGTGGATAATTCACCTTCTGTCTCTGCAGTGCCTGTCCATCTGTATAAAGCGCAGGTCAAGGATGTGATTGAATACTCAATCTTGACATAGATGGATACAGTAGGGTCCAACAATAGTCAAGACACTCAATGCCAACCCACCACCTTCAACATTGACTCCCTTTACCACTGACACACTGTAGTAGTAGTGTATATCATTTACAAGATGCAGTGAAGTAATTCACCAACACTCCTCCAAAAGAACCTTCCAAACTCCGGTCAAGGGCAACAAATATCACTACATGCATGGTCCCATCAAAGCCACACACCATCCTGAGTTGGAACTACATCAGTGATCCTTAAGTGTCTTTGGGTCAGAATCGCAGAGTTTCCTTCCTAACAGCACTATAGGTGTCCGTACACTCCAAGGTCTGCAGCAGTTCAGGAAGGTAGCTTGTTATTTTGATTCAGTTTTTATTTTGGGCTTTTAATACCACATAAAGCCTAATACAAACTTATGAATGTGAATTTTGAAGGAAAAAACACAATTTTGGAAATATTGCATCTCAAACTTTAATGCAGCATTTGACAACTTTAGAATCAAGGGCAGTCTGCCTAATTTTTCCATAGCTTATTAATGTACATTTTCAGTGGCGTCCTTATTAAAAAAAAGTTAATATAAAAATTTGAAACTGATCAATGATGACAATTTTAAATAATTGTGACCTTAATAATATACTTGTATGCAATATTTTTAGAACTTGCGAGAGTAAGTCATATTTCAATACAAGATTCTTCAACAGACAGCCCATTGTGGAGCATGTACCAATCAAGCAAAATGCTGGAACGATACTGAAATGCATCAAAAAGCGAAAGAGGAAAGTGAGTGTGAACCTAAAGGAAGATCCTGATGAAGATTTTGAAGATGGCCACATGGTTTGTGATAACTGTAGATATTTATGTTATTATGCAGTGGCATTTTTCGAAGAAACAATATTTCATCAAGCTTGAAGGTTTTGTTTTGCGTCCCATGATTACATGACAAATTTGATGTTGGCAGGAAGTGGTAATTGATTTACACCATCACAAAATTTCTCTTATAAATCTGGTCATACCCCAAGTCATAGCAGCCCAGTAGTCACAGAACCTTTTTGATCCAAGCCCCTTCGGTATACCCGTGCAAAAGTACAATGATGCCAGAAACACCTTACATCACGTGATCTGCATCCTAGTAGTGGATTTGTGCCTACTGCAGAAATAAGCACATTCCCAATCATTTTGAGATTTCCATAGATAGCAGAGCAGTGGGACTAGAGGTCTATTGTAATGAGTCTTTATCCCTCCAATTTCTTCACTGCACCTGGGAAGTGAGTAATGAGCTGAAACAAAACATAAAATCTCCTGCTTAGCCAGATGGTGCAGTGTACAGCTTGACTGGAATGAATATCACTTTTTTTATGTGTGATTAATAGCTACAATGGAAGCATCGTTCACAGGTCAACTGCACAAACTCGGTATTGAGTTATTATGAAGCAATATTCAAGTCAAATAAGAAGCAAAAACAACTGCTCATACATTACTATAACCTCTTCCTACAGAGATCCATTGGATCCTCGTTTGCTCACCACAGTTGTTTTGAATCCATTGGCATTTGTTGAATTTGTTTCCCAGCAACTAGAGTGTGCAATTAAACTGAATGTTAGCAGTAGAATTGGGATGAATGGTGCTTTGGTTTGAAAAAATGTTCCTGTTGGTGAAGAGTGCATTTTCATTGGCTCAAGGTATTAATTGCAGCATTTCTTTGAAAAAAAACAGTGAATATTTCCACTATTATAGATTCTGGAAAACAATTAGAGCAGTTTTGTTTTTATTGCTCCTTTAGTAGTTCCATTGCGACACACTTCATTATAGATTTGAGGGTTGTCTAAATCATCACAGTTTGCTGTGTGCTTCATAATCTCGAATTAGAAAGGTTCCTGTTTACAGAGGCAGAGGGAGATGAAGTGGGGGGCAGGCAGAGCTGCATGAAACTTCTCAACACCACGCTGACATAGACTTCTCTGGTATAGTTTATATTGAAACTCTCATACATATACGCTGACATATACACTGCGAATGCAGGCAGTGGACTGTACAATCTGAATGACCATCTGTTAAGTCTGGATGACTCATTGAGTATCATTTAGAAGCTTTGTTGGCATTTTTCTTCTGGATGCTAGACTTTTGAGATGCTGATAAGAGTGCTTCCTCGGCCAAAAGCAGACATGTTTTGTTCCCCGCCCCGCCCCGTGAACAGCTGTACCTGATTGCTCATCAGCAATCCCTTCACTAACCTATGAAATTAGACCGAACACCAATTTAGGCTCTGCACCAAGCCATCCTTTGTATGTGGTTGAATGGCACCACCCTGGTGCCTGGTATAAGAAGCAAGCAATGATGCAGCATCTTCGCAATGTGGGGAAAGGGAGCATGAGACCCCTGAATCTTGTATCAAAGGTTGTATTAAAAATGGTAAGATAGCAATGCATAAGAGGGACAGAGAAGCTCACATTTTTTTGACGTCTGAATTTTTGACTGTTACTCTAAATGAGAAAAGCAAAATTCTGTATTTGATTATTGGATGAAATTTTGCAATGCTTAAGAGATAAATAATTTCAGTGATATAAACTTGAAGAATGGAATGTGTTATGCGCTATAATTAAAACAAAGGACTTCCAAAGAAGGAATACTTGAGTGAAGAAAGGCAAATTTACACTGGTAATAAAAGCTGTGCAATACAAACAGGACTTTGAAAAGCTCAAGTTTAATGTCAGACAAATGTGAGAATTGTCTGGGTGCTTATAATGTATGTTATTAGGTGAAACTTAATATTTACTGATGCAAATGATTGCAGTGAACTCTGGTGAGAATTATGTAGATAAAATTTCTGAGAGCTTTGTTGGAGAATTGACAAGCTTCAGACTGATCACCTTTTCCTCATTTATTTGAGTTATATTATTTTGAAAGGTTTCATGCTTAATGTTGCAATGTCTGCACATAAATTTCATTTATAGCATCGGATAGGAAAATGTAATCTTAGCATATTAAAATGATTGGTAGAACTATAGTATTGAAATATAATCCTCTGGTGGGTCATTCTAATTTGGAAAAAAACTATGCTATTATGTGGTATCAAAAACACATTACTCTGAGTAAATTGCAGTTGCATCTGGTGTACCCAGGGCGCTGTTAATTTTTGATCGACTATAGAAGGAATTGTTTTATGCAGCTGTAGAAACTAAAGGTGTGCCACACGTGATGTTATCGAACAAGGTACAAAACTGAACTTTTCAAAATACAGCCTGATGCTTTCTTTTCATGAGTGGAACGTTTTTAACTTGATTGTGCTGCAGGAGGAAGTGCAAGATGATGGAAAAATGAAGATAAAAATGTCTGCAGTGCTGACTAACCACATGAACTTCAAAAGCAATCGGCTTTCTGACCCAAATTCCAAGTTCTCGAAACAGGGTACTCAACTTTTTTATTTGAAACATATTGTTTTATTGTTTTCCTGGCCGAGTATGTAATTTACATTTTAGTCACATTTACATGTGATATCTACGATAATCCTCATAGAGACTGACAGTTTGTAAAAATATATTTGAATTTCCAGTGACTTGAAGCACCACAGGACATGATTTCAAGATTTTAGAACTTTACCCAACATTGCCACCGTTCCCTATTCATATTTCCTTCCTAAAGCTCATCAGCATGGGAGCATGAATTATATATGGGCCATGTATCCAAGTAGAAATCCTAATTAGCTGTTCCCTCAACTCCCAGTTGCATGGCAGCTTAGGATTAAATAGATAGTTTAAAGTATGACCATTTATAAAGCCTGACCTTGCTCACAACTTTTTAAGACACTTGAAAACTAACAGTATATACATAGTCATTGCAAATGTACTTGCTATTGTCTGCAGGTATGAACATCTTGCACCTTGTTCCCAGTAAAGTAAATTGGACACCCCCCAACCCCCAGCCTTTAGTCTTTATCAATCAAGCCACCCAAGCTTGGATCAAGTTCCGTCACCCAATAGGTCAAATAACCATGTTCATTTCTCAATTTTATCACAAATTAATGAGAGAGTCCCAAAACATTACAGAAGTAACATCTTCATAATACCTCAGGGGCATATGTATGAAAGTTCCATTCAGAGATAGGAACACGAACAAATGGTCCTAATGGTTTCTTTTTGCTCTGTGAAATACTCAATGGAAGGAATGCTGTGCAGCCCTCAGGCTTGGTGATCACAAGTTTCATCTTTTCACATGAAATAGCTTTGCGATATTCAGGATCAATCCACTTCTGCTTAATTAATTAGTTTGCGTTTATAGAACCAATCTGAAATCAAAGAAATAAATGGGATGAAAACTTATTTGGGTTTCTGTAAAAGGTGGTAGTTTCCACCAAATTAAGACCTAAGTGATAAAGGTGAAAATTTACACCATGTCATGCAATGGAAAAGGGTAACATTGCAATGGATTGGTTAACTCTCATCTTGAAAAAAGTATCAATACTGAAGCTTCAGATTACGTTGCCACATTGTGAGAAAAGTGTTTGCGTCTTTGCTAGTTTGCTTCAAGTGATCCAGCAGAGATTCAGAAAGTGTCAGATGAAATTCACCACAGATAATTGTAATGTTTTGAAATGAGACAGTAAACGACAGAGTGTACTGTACATGTTAAATAGTAGCATTCATGAAATAAAAATATAAGATATGAAGATTTGATAGATGGATCATTAAGCATTATTAGCTGGTGAACCGGAAAGCAAATAGGGAATGTGGATGATGCTGGCCAGGCCAGTATTTATTGCCCGGAGGGCAATTGAGAGTCAACCACATTGATGTGGGCCTGGAGTCACATGTAGAACCAGGTAAGAATGGCAGATTTCCTCCCCTGAAGGACATTAGTGATCCAGATGTGTTGTCCTAAGAATCAACAATAGTTTTGTGGTCATCTTTAGACTCATAATACAGACGTTATTGAATTCACATACCATTATCTGCCATGGCAGGATTTGAACCTGGGTGCCCAAATCATTATCTAGGTCTCCTGGATTAATAACCTAGCGATAATACCATTAGGCTATCACCCTCTATACGTAACTGATGTGTTAAAGAAGACAGTGTTAAAGTTTATCTGAGATTCAGTAAGTCTTGGGCTTGGTTCTGTCATCTGTGTTACTAAATCAAAATGTTGGGAGGAACTCCCATGAAATGTCGTGAGGCTAATTTCTAAAGTTGCATGAGTTATAAGGAAAACGTGTTGAGCTGGTATAAAAAGATAAAGTCACCGTAGTCTTACAAGACACAGGGTTGTTGTCTCATTAGAGAGAGAAGCAACTGGTGGTGGTTTAACGTGAGGGTCACCATGCCTCAGGTGAAGGGGAAGTTGGAGAGTGAGAGTTCTTCATGGTAATCTCAGCCGTTGCAGAAATTGGGCCCACATTGTTGGTGTCACTCTGCATTACACACCACTGTCCAGCCAACTGAGCTAACCAACACCTTTTATTGAAAAGGAGAAGAAGAAAGAATTTGACAGAGATTTTTAAGTTATTTACTTGAATTTATGTCCAGAAAATTGGCTTGAGGAGACTGACTGACTCAATTTCAAGTTAAGGATATCAAAGCAGGATAACTCAGCATTTGTTGACTGATTATTGATGAAGTTGGTTGAATGGAAAAGCTTGGTACCTTTCACAAAAGAATTAGTTAACTTTCTATTGGCCAAGGAGGATTCAGGAATGTTAGTTCTAAACCATGGATAGAAACTGATGAGTATGTGTGGCAGAGTAGCTGATTCATCCAGGTGCCTTTTTTTGCCTAAACATATAGTAATTATATTTACAAATGAGATGCTGATCATTCATTAATTCACAACAACAAATGTGTGAAATTCTTGTAAGAAGCAAAAGGCTGCCTTTTTTTGGCTATTTTTCAGTTTGGTGGCCTTTTGGCTTGGACGGATTTCTGGTGACTGGAAAGATGTATCCATGATTCTAGCTCCATATATGGACTCAATCGTGACTATAACAAGCTCCATATAATCTCCTGTGGGGAGTCTTTGTGGACGGGTTCAAATAAACTATGGCAGACGGCCTTTGTCCTTCAAGCTAATGTTATTAACATTCCTTTCCTTAACACCCCCTTCCCAGCCCGGAAGTTGGCCTGGATGTTAGTTCCACGGGATTTCCAGCCTTTAACCATCAGTATGTCCTCACAATCTGTAACAGCACTGAATGGTATGACCCTTGGTGTCCCTCAGATTTAGTGTTGCTGTAGGATAAACAACAGAAATAAAGTTGCATGGCAAATTTCATTTATTTAAGTATCATTAGAATATGCCTGCTAGTACATAAGATATATTGACCAAACATCACCTGTTTTGGTAAGAAAGGTGACACGCACAATGGATCCTTGGCGTATTCCTATCCCTTTGGGGAAAGTCATGAGATAAAGGGCTCAAAACATTGGCAGCTTATTGAAGACAAACAAGAAAATACTAAGATGTGCTATTGATTCTAGCACTTCAAATGAAATGCATGCATGCATTGATGAAATCGGATTCTTGTAGTGTCATGCAATATTTATTTACATATACTAATCCTCAACGTTTACTTATTGGATTCTTTTTCATGTCAGCTGTGCCACTGACTGGAAAGAAAAAGGCTTGGTCCTGGCAACAGTATCTTGAAGAAGAGAAAGCATTAGCAGCACCTCCTAAACTGTTTAAAGAGGTACAGATATCTTGGTTTCAGAATAATTATTTGTAATTAATTTGTATGTTCGCATCTGCCTAACTGTTTATTGAAATTACATATGTAAATAGATAAAAAATATTATCAATTGATAGAATCAAAAGATTTGTAACCTTAGAGTTGCAGTTTTGAAATGCAGCACGTCTCCAATGTGTCATGCATCCACTGACCAAAGCACTGTCCAATGGTATCAACTATCAGTAGATTGAGTTTTGAGGCCGTGTTGAGAGTATGTCTGATTTGTAAAGCCTTTGATTTTCCAATGGAGTGTCTGAGGACTGAAAATTTTGGCTTCGTTTTAACATTTAAGCGCAATGATAAAACCTTTCGTAGCAAATGTTAAGTCTTTTGGTGAGGTTCTAGCCGCAGCAAAAGTATTGACATGTGGGAGTCCCAGACTTGATCAGCTGAAGCAGCTCTGTGCATTTGTTGGTCTTGCAATCTTTGTTTAAGGATTTATTTCTCTTGGAATGATGTTTCTTTATTACTTGTGCCTCATGCCGGCCTTTTGAGACTTAAGACATATTTTGTTTTTCATAACCGCAGGATATCTCAAAGCATTCTACATTTAATGAGGTGTTGGCAGTGCTGTAATGCAAAAAGTTCAATTTGTACACAGCAAGGTCCTGCACAGAACAATGTGACCTGATCTTGTTTGTGTGATACATGATGGCTTGGATGCTGTTATGAGCTCCTTCAGAGTCTCACTTGTACTGTTCCTTTATTGAACTGAACAAGGGAGAGAAGCATGAAATAAGTACTTCTAGTAGAGATCACATGACTACAGCAAGCTAGGTGACATTGATTTGATTTATTATTGTCACATGTACCTAGATACAGTGAGAGGTTTTGTTTTGCATGCTGTACAGGCAGGTCATACCATCAAAGTGTATTAGGGTAATAGAACAGAGCGAGAAATACAATGTTACAGCTGTAGAGAAGGCACACAAAAAGCGACATAAGCATTAATTTTATAAGCTGAGAGACCCATTCACAAGCCTGATAACAGTGGGGAAGAAACTGTTCTTGAATCTGTTTGTAGGAGTATACAAGCTTTAATATTTTCTACCCAATGGGAGAGGGTGGAAGTGAGCATAACTGGGGTGGAAAGAGTCTTTGATTATGTTGGTTGCTTTCCTGAGGCAGCGGGCAGTATAGATGCAGCCAATGGAAGGAAGGCTGGTTTGCGTGTTGGACTGGGCTAACTTCATGATTCTCTGTAGTTTCTTGCAGGACATGCTGAATTTCCTTAGCCTCCTGAAGAAGTAGAGATGTTGTTCTGCATTTGAGTACAATATTGCATTTCTATCCCAAAATACCCCTTTCCTTACGAAACATTTATATGTTATTATTCACACTAAGTTACTAAAGTTATCCACAATGCATACAGCTATTCCCATGCATTAACATTTTGTTGTTCAGGTCAGTCTCTGCACGTACATTGGACACAAAGACTTGAAATCATGTTGCTCATTTCACGGTATGTGCACACATTTCCATCAGTTGTTCATCCTCCTGCAGGACGTGTCACTCCCGTTTCACTAGTTGGAGATGTGGTGATTGCTGTCATTTCGCTTCCCTTGATGGGTTGCTGCAGTTCGCTGGGACTAATGGTTGGTCAGTGATTTTTGCAGTTAGTTCCTTCACATCTTCCTGATTGGCCGCCTGCAGTGAAGGAGCAGCTTCTTGCGTTGTACATATGTGCCTGTATTAGCAACAGTTTGCTATCTTGTCATTCACTTCTACCACATACAATCGATGTGACACTTGCTCTATGCAGGTTCCAAGTTGCCACTTGTGCTGACTCTTGTTGAGAGTATTGAAGGTTTGTATCCTGGTTGGCATTTGAATGTTTAATGCTGGCACTGGTTTTGCAGCTTTGTCAGAATAAAATTTGGCTTTCTGCCATTTCTGTCATTTTGTTGCTCTTGGCTGTTATTAATTTGGGCTTTAGTTTCATCTGGTGAGCTCTAGCAGTCAAACTAGATTTTGATCATGGTCAACGATAACTTCTTCTCTTGTGTCTTCGAATCCATTAATTAGCAAATCATCCATTTCAGCTTCTACTTCACTAGAAGATCACTCACTAGCTCATGCTACCTGTGTTGATACTTTTATGGAGCCACAGAAATGCCAAACATGTTGTGTCACCATTTGCATCCCACGAAAGGCATTCAGAATGTAATTGGAAAGGTGCTGCTTTCATCCAGCATCACTTGTCACTAAGCATTCCTCGCATCTACCCCATGTCAACTGTGCAGATTGCAGCAGGATTCCTTGCATAGTTGACATGGGGTAGTGAGATTTCTTCAGAGTTTTATTTAGATCCTTTGTATCAGTACATTCACATCTATTGAGGGTGTCATGGGGAGATGGTTGTTGTCTGGCACTTTTGTAGTGCAAATGTTGCTTGCTACTTAGCAACCCAAGTTCACATGTTGTCCCAGGTCATGCTGCATGTGAGCACAATCTGTTTGAGGAGCTGAGGAGAGTCTTTCCGCTTATGTAACGAAACTGACAGGGTCTTGGTTTGAAGACTCGCCCAAAATACAATATCTGTTAAAGTGCAGTACTCTCTGAGTGCTGCACAAAATGATTGGCTTCCATTCAGTGCTCATTTCTCTGGGCTGTGACGAGAATCCGCAACTTCATCTTTGGAAGCAAGTGTGCCACTGGTATCTGTCAAGTTTATGTTGCATCCTGTCATGAGGTGATAATTATTTAGGGAATGCTTTGCCTCATTGAAATGTGGAAGGCACATTTCTGAAGGACTAATAATTTTAGATGCCTTTTGCTCCAAACAATTTGGCCATATCTCTGATTATCTTGGAGTCTGCATTAGTAGACCTCCATGCATATATCCAGGATGTGCCAAAAGGAGCCCGTTCCTGCTTTTCCAAGGCTTAATGCCACTGAGTACCATCTGTAAGCATCTGAATTCATGTTTCCTGGACGAGTGGGAGCACAGATGTCCTGGATGATCTGAAGGAGCTGACAAAGATGTGCAGAAGAAAGACTTGAATTTTAAAATAGTGGATAAGCTCATTTAAAAAGGAGGCATTGTTTATCTGGGAATCAGTTTTATCAGCAAGCATAAATGTGAATGGGATTTTGTGTGGGTTAGGACTCTGACAGCTAAGATTGTGACAAGTAACTCAGCACCTGACTTCCCAAATCCTGTCCACCATCTGCAAAGTATAGATTAGGAGTGTGATGGAATACTCCTCACTTGCCTGGATGAGTGCAGCTCCAACAACGCTCAAGAAGCTTGACACCATCCAGGACAAAGCAACCCGCTTGCTTGGCGCCACATCCACAAGCATCCACACTCTCCACCATCGACAATCAGTAGCAGCAGTGTGTACTATCTACAAGTTGCACTGCAGAAATTCACCAAACATCCTTAGACAGCACCTTCCAAACCCATGAACACTTCCATCCAGAAGGACAAGAGCAGCATATACATGAGAACACCACCACCACCTTCAAGTTCCCATCCAACGCACTCACCATCCTGGCTTGGAAATATACCACTGTTCTTTCAATGTCACTGAGTCAAAATGTTGGAATTCCGTCCCGAATGGCATTAATTGGTAAACCCAGTGAATGTGGACTGCAGTGGTTCAAGAAGGCAGCTTGCCACCACCTTCTCAAGGGCAGTTAAGGAAGGGCAATATATACTGGCCAGCCAGTGACCATCATAGCCCAGAAGTGAATAAATCTTAAAGAGTAACGTCTTAAATGGAGAATTTTAAATATTAATTTTTCTAAAGGCTGAGCATGATTTGAGTGGTAATAATAAATTAAATAACTTTGGAGAGTAAAGGGAGGTTGAGATGAGCCATAGTTTGCAATTCTGGAGGGGTTGAGTGTATGTTTTCACTTGACAGAGAACTATTAATGATGATAAATAAGATGGGACCCAGGAACGTTGGCAGTCTTAGAATCATAGACTCCCTACAGTGTGGAAGCAGGCCATTTGGCCCATCGAGTATATACTGACCGTCTGAACAGCAAACTGCATATAACACCACCCCCCACCCCCCGCCACCATAACCTGTCATTTCCGGGTCTAGGCCCGAAGCGTCAGCTTTCCTGCTCCTCTGATGCTGCTTGGCCTGCTGTGTTCATCCAGTTCTGCACCTTGTTATTTCCCATGACTAATCCACATAGGCTGCACATCCCTGGACACTATGGGCAATTTAGCATGGCCAGTGCACCGAGTCTCGGATGGAGATAAAGCCGAGGGAGCAGGAGGTGGATGAGCTAAAAGACGAGATGGGGAGATTTTGCGAGATAAATGAGAGATAGATGTGAGTTGAAGCCTGCTGTTTGGGCCGAATGCAGGCGATGTGATCCTGTTGCTCATTCAGCTGGAGTTCTGTGTTACCGCCATTGACCAATTTCACTACCATTTGTGACCAAATAAAATATCACTGTGTATTTTTTTTTTGAAAGAATATCATTACGTTTCAAACATTAGTGTAGCTCAATTTCTTTTTTGTTTCAGTTGCTTTCGAAAGACAGGTTCTCTTAATAACACCATGTAATCATTGTTTTATTTTAGCATAACATAAAAAGGATGATGATCGTTTGTCATTTCACATTATTGTGACCTAAAACTCACAACTGAAACCCTCTGTGCTGTTTTGCATTCCCAGATGATTTTACAGTTAATCATTCTCTCAGTTCCCATAGCAACCAGTAGTCATGTACCAAATAAAGTCTGGGTGAGCATTGCTACATTCATTGAAATTCAAGCACAGGAGGTAACGAGAATTGTTTCGTTATCTGTTGCGCTATCTGTGTTTGCCTCTTCAGTTTTCATGTAAATAAATATGATTTTCCTGTATGCACAGGGTACTGAAAATCAAAAACGCAGTGTTATTCCAGCGATTAGAAAATGTTCTGAACTTTCCATGCGTATTCACATTAGAGAAGAGCAGAAAAAAAACATTTGCCAATTCAAATGCAGTAATACAATACAGCATTTAGTCCATTCAATAAGTAGCCAGGTGGTGGACCATTCATGAATTTTTTTAAGGCAGAATACCCCTTTGTGTTTTTAGCCCATGCAAAATTGGAAAATCTCACAGATGGATTGCAATCTTTCAAAGTCCTCTTTTCAATATAGCAATACTAACTTAATTGAAAGGCAATTTCTGAGAAATTGTCCATTTGTTGTATTTTATATTTTTAGTGCACTTTACTTGAAGTAATCTCTGATTTGCAAGTAGCTATGATGGGTTCCCTTCAGTTTGAAAATATCCAACTCAATGGCCAATCGATACAGAGACAACCATGAAGAAAAATTGAATGTAAAGCATTTATATCTGTTCATGGCTCATAGTAGTGGAGATTAACCATAGATGTTTAGTTTTTCAGTTGAGAATTATTAGGTAACTGAATATGACCTTAAATGAATAGACTTTTTAAAAATGAAAATAAACATTTGACTTTTTTTAAGTCTTTGGAAATAAGTAAGTTGACAACGTAGAGTATAATGTGCAAAGAATTCAGGTGCTAGCAGTATTCGAATAGGATTATAGCACTGTAGTAATCTGAAGTTAAATGTTTTGGTATCCTTTTTATTATCAGGAGATCAAGTGTGCTCTAACCAAGGTTCTGCACAGGGTTGACCTAATTTCTCCATCGTGCAAGCTTTGTTGGTGGGACTTGTTGGTGCAGCCTTTTTCAAAACTTCTCACAGTAAAACTGCATTTACTCACTGAGCTGTGCTCCAAAATGGATCGTATTGCAAATGTTATTAATTTGATTTGATTTATTGTTGTCACATATACCGAGATACATTGAAAAGTGTTTTATATGCCCTACAGGCAAATCGTACCGTAATCCATTGTAGCTACATGCACATCAGCGATTACGTCAATTAAAGTGCATCAGAGTGTAGAATACGGTGTTACAGCCGCAGAGAAGGTGCAGAGAGAGAGAGAGAGATCAGAATGAACATTTGAGACATCTGTTCAGAAGTCTGATTACAGTGGGGAGGAATCTGTTCGTATGTGTATTCAAAGTTTTATATCATCTGCGCGATGGAAGAGAGTATAACCGGGGTGGGAGAGGTCTTTGATTATGTTGGTTGCCTTCCTGAGGTAGCGGGAAGTATAGACAGCATCAGTGGATGGAAGGCTGGTTTGCGCAAGGTAAACTGAGGAGGTGGAAGTGCCCTTACAGGATGGTTACGTTGTCAAAGCTCACGAGCTTTTTTCTTGTTTGACTGTCTCAGGTCTCAACTTTCCTCTCTGAATTTGAAGTCAGAAAAGCTGCATTGTGACTGCTGTAAGGCCCCAATCTCTAAAGCATTCTAAAGTACATTTCCTGGAGGGCCAAAGAGGGAATCACTCCTGTGCTTTGATTTGTTTCAGAAGCTTTGCTCCTCCTAAGCCAGGAATTGTGAGTGCCATGTGTCTCCTGACTGTGTGTCACTGAACCCCATGTTGAAAATGTTTTGTCCACCCATAGTGCATTTTACAGTAAAAAGTGCCCCAAGCTTTTAATTTTTTTGCACCAGCTGTTATCTGGTTTACAAAACGGTGTGTACCCAATCACTGATAAATCACATGCCTGATGCTCATAATAGGTGTAATCAGCAGGACACAGAATGGTGGTGGACCATCAAACAACTCACTGGAGGAGGAGGCTTCATGAATATCTCCATCCTCAATGATGGAAGAACCCAACACATCAGTGTAAAAAATAAGGCTGAAGCTTTCACAGCAATCTTTAGCCGGAAGTGCCGAGTGGATGATCCATCTCGGCCTCCTCCAGTGGTTCCCAGCATTACAGATACCAGTCTTCAGCCAATTCAGTTCACTCCATGTGATTCCAAGAAATGGTTGAAGGCACTGGATACTGCAAAGACTATGGCCCTTCTCAAACTTTGTAGCAATAGTGCTGAAGACATGCTGTAGAACTTGCCGCACCCCGAGCAAAACTGATAGCTGCTACGTCTCTGGCATCTACCAACAATGTGGATAATTGCCTAGCTATGTCCATTACATAAAAAGCAGGTCAAATCCAATCCAACCATTTGCCACCCCATCAGTCTACCCTCAATCATCAGGAAAGTGATGGAAGGTGTCATCAACAGTGCTATCAAGCAGCACCTGCTCAGTGATGTCTGGTTTGGGTTCCACCAGGGCCACTCAACTCCTGACCTCATTCCTGTCTTGGTTCAAACATGGACAAAAGAGCTGACTTCAAGAGGTGAGGTGAGAGTGACAGCCCTTGACATCAAGGCTACATTCAACCAAGTATCATATCAAGGAGCCCAAGTAAAACTGGAATCAATGGCTATTGTGGAGTGGCGGGTGGGATGTTGTTGCAAGCATTCTGCTGGTTGGAGTCATACCTGACACACGGGAAGATGGTTGTGGTTGTTGAAGGTCAGTCATCTCGTCTCCAGGACATCTCTGCAGGAGTTCCTCAGGGAATCCTCAGGCTCAACCATCTTTAGCTGCTGCTTCATCAACCACCTTCCCTCCATCATAAGGTCAGAAGGGGGGATGTTTGCTGATGATTGCACCATGTTCAGCATCATCTGTATCCTCAGACACTGAAGCAATCCATGTTCAAATGCAACAAGATGTGGACAATACCCAGGCTTGGGCTGACAAGTGGCAATTAACATTGACACCACACAATTGCTAGGCAATAACCATTTTTAATAAGTGACAATCTAACCACTGCCCTTTGACATTCAGTGGTGTTATCATCACTGAATCCACCACTGTCAACATCCTGGGGGTTACCATTGACCAGAAACAACTGGACTTGCTGCATAAACGCAATAGATATAACAGCAGGTCAGAGGCAAGTAAGTCATCTCCTGACTCCCTAAAGCCTGTCCACCATTTACACGGCACAAGTCAGGAGTGTGATGGAATACTCCCCACCTGCCTGCAATGTGTGGAAATCTAACTACACTCAAGAAGCTTGACACCATCCAGGGCAAAGCAGCTGCTGAATTGGCACCACATCCACAAACATTCGGTCACTCCATCACTGACAATCAGTAACAACAGTGTATATTATCTGCAAGATGCACTGCAGAAATTCACCAAAGAATCTTGGACAGCACCTTCCAAACCCATGACCACTACCATCTAGAAGGATAGGGCAGTGGATACATGGAAATGCCACCAGCTGAACGTTGGTTTCCACGGCACCCATCATCCTGACTTGGAAATATATCATCAATCCTTCATTGTTGCTGTGTCAAAATCCTGGAATTCCCTCCTTAATAACATTGTGGGTCAATCTGCAGCCCATGGACTGCAACTGTTCAAGAAGGCAGCTCACCACCACCTTCTGAAGGGCAACTAGGGACAGGCAATGGCCCAGCCAGCAACACCCATGTCCCCGGGTGAATAAACAAAAAGGTCTGACTTTGAACTGTCAAAGTTTCTAGCATATATGAAAGATATTTGGCTCTCAGAAGAATTTTTTAAAAACTTTTGCCCAAAAGGTTCTGAAATCAGTGGACCAACCAGCTTGCATGACTGAAGCTTCCACTGAGAGGCCCAAACTATTTCAGGTCTCGCTAAAGACAATGTTGTTGTCACTGGTGCTATTATTTCTGTCTCGGTGTCAGATCAGTTATTTGCCTGTTTGAGTTTCCTAGCCCTAAATCAAAGCAAGTTGTTTTCCAGAAACATACTGATCCAGAATGTGCTAATGTTTGTTCCCATTTTTCCTACAGAGTTCATTTAATCCCAGACTGCTTTGGGTTTATTTCAGTTGCTAAATGTGTATTACCTTGTTTTTCTTGAATATTTCTCTGCACTGTCTATCTCTCTGTGTTTCAGTCACAGTTTGATGTCTTGTAATGTGCACCCAGAATTGTAGCATTTCTTTTTTTTAGCATAATTCAGTCTAGATGGAGTTTATATTTTTTCAGTCCCTATAACATTTTTATGTCCAAGCACAGTGACAAAATCATTGTTAGTCAATGTCACTCCCTCTGCTTTTTCGCTAAGACTTCTTCTGAAAGTGTTAAGACTAGGAATACAAAACTCCTTGAACCCTATCTTCAGTAGTTATGTGTCACATCACTCAATAGATGTTAATGCTTTTAACTCAGCTATTTTGTTATGATCAACATGTACATTCAATCGTGACTCCAGTATCTGTTCAAAAATGGGAATACTTGGTCTTGACTTCAAAACATTGACCCCATGAGAAGTGACTCATTTTCTTTTAACCAGTATCACTGGCAAAATCCCCATTTGCCTTTACGAAGGTCTCGGGCTGAGGGAACAAAATGTAACATCTCCAAGTTTGCAAATGATACCTAGTTGGGTGGGAGGGTGAACTGTGACGGGGATGCAGAGATCGTTCAGCATGATCTGGACAGGTTGGGTGAGTGGGCAAATCAATGGCAGATGCAGTATAATTTGCATAAATGTGAGGTTATTCACTTCAGAAGCAAAAACAAAAAGGCAGATTACTACCTGAATGGCTGTAAATTGGGAGAGGGGAGTGTGCAGCAGGACCTGAGAGTCCTTGTGTACCAATCGCTGAAGGTAAGCATGCAGGTGCAGCAGGCGGTAAAGAAGGCAAATAGTATGTTGGCCTTCATTGTGAGAGGTTTTGAGTACAGGAGCAGTGATGCGTTGTTGCAGTTGTACTTGTCCTTGATGAGACCACACCTGGAAAATGGTGTGCAATTTTGGTCTCCTTTTCTGAGGAAGGATACTTTTGCTCTCAAGGGAGTACAGTGAAGATTTACCAGGCTGATTCCAGGGATGGGCATCTGACGTATGAGGAGAGATTGACTAGTTTGGGATTGTTTTCGCTAGAGTTTGGACTAATGAGAGGAGAATCTCAGAGACTTAGGAAATTCTAACAGGACAGGACAGGGTAGATGCAGGGAGGATGTTCCCGATGGTGGGTGTGTCCAGAACGAGGGGTCACAGTCTGAGGGTTCGGGACAGACCATTTAAGACAGAGATGAGGAGACATTTCTTCATCCAGAGAGTGGTGAGCCTGTGGAATTCATTACCACAGGAAGTAGTTGATGCCAAAACATTGAATGTGTTCAAGAGGCAGCTAGATCTAGCACTTAGCTCGAATGGATCAAAGGTTACAGGGAGAAAGGAGGATTAGGCTATTGAGTTGGACAATCAGCCATGATAGTGATGAATGGTGGAACAGGCTCGAAGGGCTGAATGGCCTCCTCCTGCCCCTATCTTCTATGTTTCCATGCTTCCTTGACTATAACTGAGTGGCTTCCTTTGACGTTTCAGTGGGCAGTTAAGAGTCAACCATGTTGCTGTGGATCTGGAGTCACAAATTAGCCACAGTCAGTAAAGGATTGTAGATTTACTTCCCTAAAGAAAATCAGTGAATCAAATGCCTTTTTAAAAATTCAGTCATGGGATGTGGGCATCGCTGACTGGGCCAGCATTTACTGCCTTTCCCTGATTGCCTCTTGATGGGTTGGCTTGCTTGGGCCGTTTCAGAGGCATCTTAGGAGTACACCATATTGTTGTGGGTCTGGAGTCACACGTGGGTCAGACCAGGTATGCCACATTTTGTTGCTGAAATTTCATTAGTGATCTAAGTAGGTTCTTGCAACAATCACTAGCGGCTATAAGGTCACCATTGGGCAGCTTTTAATTCCAAATTTTCATTGATTCATATTTCACCATCTGCCAGGATGGGATTTGTACCCATGTCCACAGAATAGAGCATTACCTGGATCTCTGGGTCACTAATCCAGTGACCACACTGTTACAGCATTGTCTCACTAGTCTGGAATCTTATGGTTTAATTACTAATGTTAGTTTTTTTTGGAAAATTCCAGATTTATTTCAGTAATTGAATTTAAATTCAATTGCTATGTTGGGATTTAAATTGGTATCTTTTGGGTCGTTAGTCCGGCTATTAGGATGGCTAATTCAGTAAAATAATCACTATTTCCCCTTATCCTCAAAAATATTGCATTGACAAATTGCTTGTGGTTGATGATTTTGTTAGAATTTTCAAAGTGCAAACAGTATAAAGCCTTCCAGGAAGTCACTCCACAGTGCCACCTACTTAGCAGTGTCTGAAATCACACCATACTAGCCAGTTGTTGCCTCAGGATGTGAAATTTTAATTTACTTCAGCAGTTTCAGTATTAAGTGTTGGCATAGAAACATTGCGCAGAAAGTCCTGATAACAGGGAGTTGGACAGGACAAATGCATATACATTATATTTTCTAATGAACACATAAATCAAAGGGTTTTTTGGCATAGTCATGTTCTTGAGATAGTAACTAGATTCTATGCGGCATAATACAAGAGGGAGAATTAAATCTGGTGAATGTTTTAATTGACTTGAACATGAATGTCACACTTTGCATTTTTAAATTGATGTATTATGTTCCATTTTTCTATTAGTTTGACAAGTACAATGGAGAATATGCAATTTTATCCACATTTCAGCTTATGAAATTATCATGAAAGCCCACAGAATAAAATTCAATATGTATCAAATGTGACCACGAAAACTTTGAAATACCCTTCTGCTCCCTCTTTCATATGTGGATATATTTTCTGTTCTGCAACTACCCTCAAATGCTACAAATGCAGAATGGAGAATGTTGCTTCCTGAACAATCTGTCACTATGCATTCCTTATTCCCATTTCACATATTTGAGATAATACAATGTGACTTAAGTTACTTATTGGTTATCTCCACATGGAAGAAGCCTTTTAAGTCTGCATGACTGTTAATGTGATGTTGTGAAGTGTAATAGCCTGTATTATTATAATATTTGAAAAGCTGATATGAGAACCTAACCACTGCAAATTGTTAAAAAAGATGGAAAACGATTTGAAGTTTGCTCGCAATAATGGAATAATTTGGCAATCATGACTAGTTTGGACTGGGCAGACAGTGGAATGTGCAGCCAGATGGGGAGGTAATAATAAGGTTCAGGATGTCTGCATCTGCAACCAAAGCCATGTTGTCAAAGCAGCAATTCACAAACAGGATGTGAATTTCAAATGCCGTATCCAATTGCATAGGAACGTAGCATCAGGAGAGGCTATTCAGTCCATTGAGCCTACTCCAACATTCAATGCCATCATGGCTGATCAATACTCCAAAACCTTTTACTCACCTTATCCTCATAACCCTGTATGCCGCAGTTAATCAGAAATCCATCACTCTCCCGCTTAAACATACCCAAAGACTGAGCCTCCACAGCCCTCTGTGGTAGAGAATTCCAAAGGTTCAGAATCATCTGAGTAAATACATTTCTCCTCATCTCAGATCCAAGTGGAAGCTGCACCCCACCTCCTTAATTTTTCAATTGTGCGCCTTAGCCTTAGACTCCCCAAAGAGAGTGACTATCTTACCTGCAAAATGTCATGGCTATCCCTTTAAACCTATTGTAACTTCCAATGTGATCAATGAGATTCTTCAAAACTCAGGAGAATGTAAGCCCAATTTTCCTAATCTCCCTTTGTAGAACAATCCTGTCAAATCTTCATTCGACTCCCCCAATGACAATAACATTTTTGCTGAGACCAAGAACTCCACATAGTACTCCAGGTGCAGCCTAACCAATTCTCCATTAAATTGAAGCAAGACTTTACTATTCCTGTATTCAAATCCTGTTGCAATAAAGGTTGATGTTCCATGAGCTTTCCTCATTGCTTGCTGCACCTACTTTCAGTGATTAATTGACAAGGGCACCCACATTCCTTTGCACATTTGGACTCTCCAACCTCTCACCATTTCAGGAAGGTTGTGAGCGGCACGGTGGCTCAGTGGTTAGCACTGTTGCCTAACAGTGCTAGGGTCCCAGGTTTGATTCCACCCTCGGGTAACTGTCTGCGTAGAGTATGCACGTTCTCCCTGTGTCTGCGTGGATTTCTGTTGGGTGCTCTAGTTTCCTCCCACAGTCCAAAAGATGTGCATTTTCTGAAGAAGGGCCTAGGCCCGAAACGTCAGCCTTCTTGCTCCGCTGATGCTGCTTGGCCTGCTGTGTTCATCCAGCTCTACACCTTGTTATCTCAGATGTGCAGGTTAGTTTGATTGGCCATGCTTAAATTGCCCATAGTGTTCAAGGTTGTGTAGTTTAGGTGCATTAGCCATGGGAATTACAGGGATAAGGTGGTGTGATGAGTCTGGGTGGGATGCCTATCAGAGAGTCGGTGTGGATGTGTTGGGCTAAATGGCCTGTTTCCACATGGTGGAGACTCTAGGACTTTATGAACTCTGCACATCTGTTTCTTCCCAAAGTGGATAGCCTCAATTTCAGTTGATGTGTAGGGGAGGCAGAAGAATTGTGATGGCTTTGATGTTATTGGTGCAAAATATCTGACATTGAACAGTTAGTGCCAGAGGTTCAAGACTGGGATAAAATTGTTTTATTGGCAGCAGAGAGTCAGCTTGGAGCATTGTTGAACCTTTGTTCTGGTTTGGAGACAGTTATGGAGAGGAAGCATTTATGTTCCATTTTTTTTCTCTTCACAGTGTCAGTTAGTTCCTCAGATTAAAAATGGATTTAAAGTAGGCATGAGATTGGAAGGCATCGACCCACGGCACCCCTCCATGTTCTGTGTGTTGTCAGTGGCAGAGGTAAGATTTCATGAGCATGAGTAATTTGTGGTTAACTATAACAGCAGCTGTATTTGCATTGATTTTTAAATAGGGATCTCTGTAAGAAAAACAGAAAATGTTGGAAAAATTCAGGTTAGGCTGTATCTGTTGAGGGGGAAAAAGAGTTCAGTTTCAGGTCTGTGATGAAGGGCTAAGGACCTAAAATTTCCACTTATTTTTCTTTCTGGAATTTTCTGTTTTTACTTCAGATTTCCTGCATCCAGAGTTTGTATTGATTTTTTTCTTGTGTGCTTAGGCTTGCCGTTGACCTCTTCATATTCGATCTCCTTACTTGACTCAGGATATATTTGCATTAGAAGCAATCAGAGAAGCTAGACTGAACTGATTTCTACAGTGTAGAGGTTATCTTATGATGAAAAATTGGACAGACTGGGCCTGTACTTATTGGAGTTGACAAGAACAGGAGGTGATCTTATTGAAGCAGATAGGATGCTGTGACGAATTGACAGGGTCAAAACTGAAAGGATATATCCCTTTATCGGAGAGACTAGAACTAGGGGACACAGTTTAAAAATAGGGTGCTCCCATTTAAAACAGAGATGAGGGATTTTTTTATTTCAGAGCATCTTGGTTTGTGAAATTCTCTTCCACAGAGAGCTGTGGAGACAGGGTTATTGAATATTTTTAAGTCTAGATTAGGAAGATTCTTGATTGACCAGGGATTCAGAGTGTGTTGGAGGTAGACAGGAGAGTGTAGTTGAGGCTAAAATCAGATGAGTTTTTGTAATGAATGGTGATGCAGGCTCAAAGGGTCAAATGATCATCTACTCATAACTCATGTGTTTATATCTGTCTAGCATGACTCCCAGGGAGACCATGAGACGGCATGGTTTAGCAGGGTACAGAGGAGGTTCATGAGGTTGATTCCGGGATTGCGAGGGTTGGCTTATGAGTAGAAATTAGGTAGACTGGGACTATACTCATTGGACTTTAGAAAAATGATGGAGGACCTTACAGAAATGCATAAAAAATTATGAAGGGAATAGATAATATAAAAGCAGGAAGGTTATTTCCACTGGTGGGTGAAAGTATAACTAGGGGGCGTACCAGCAAAATAAGCAGATTTAGACTGAATTGAGGATGAACATTTTCACCCAAAGGGTTATGAATCTGTGGAATTCCCTGCCCAGTGAAGTAGTTGAGGCTTCCTTGTTGAATGTTTTTAAGGCAAAGGTAGATTTCTGAACAGTAAAAGAATTAAGGGTTACGGTGAGCTGTCGGATAAATGGATCCACGAAAAGATCAGCCATGATCTTTTTGAATGGCAGAGCAAGCATGATGGGCCAAATGGCCTACTCCAGCTCTTAAGCTTGTTATTTACGCATAAAAACAAAAGACAGTAAAAAGACCAACTGATGCCGAACACTGTAAACTCCAATCACTATCTGACATGAAATCTGTGCAACAATAGGCTTAATGGACAAATGGCAGCCTCCTTCCAAAAGAACCTGTGTGTTTCTAATATGCATTTTCATACAAGGATTTAGCTAATCATTTGGTAGAGTGTTTGAAGGAAAATCAGGTGGGGAAAAGCTCTGTATTGCACCCCTCCAGATTTTCTCTCATTCAAGCTCCATGCCATTTTCTCAGCTTATTATTCAACTCCCAGCCTAATAAGTGGAATATCTGCCTCAGTTATTAGCCAGTTTTATTTTAATGTTTACAATATTTAAAATATATTTATGGTAGATAATATTTTAAATATCACTGTAATAGCAAATAGCCACTGCAAGCTCCTGACTGAGCAGTTCACAGTCATAAACGACTATATGATTCCTTCTGCTAAAATAAATGCGTAACATAATATTTGCTAAAGTTAAAAGTCACATGACACCAGGTTATAGTCCAACAGGCTTATTTAAAATCAAAAGCTTCACCTGACAAAGGAACCACACTCTGCAAGCTTGTGATATTAAATAAACCTGTTGGACTATAACCTGGTGTTGTGTGATTTCTGACCTTGTCCACCCCAGTCCAACATGGGCATCTCCACATCATGGGTGATATGTATTAAACATTGGTGCCTCCTAACACAATGTTGCTGCAATGCTGTATAGTTGAAAATAACTTGAGTTTGGTGATTTCCTCCTGTCAGGTGTGTGGCATTAGGCTGAGGCTCCATTTCGACGGATATTCGGAGTGTTTTGATTTCTGGACGAACATTGATTCACCTGATATCCATCCTGTGGGGTGGTGTGAAAAGACCAGTCGCAAATTGCATCTTCCTAAAGGTCTGAAACCTTAACTAGAGACAAATATAAATATTTATCGGAAAATCCCATAAGAGTGTGCAATGTAGAATGTGCGTCTATCACATTTGAAAACCGTACTAGCTTCGTCTTCATGACATCTGCCTTACGGCAATTGCTTGCGTGTGGGAAATTGTCTTGCTTTTTGAAGTTAAGTTAGAAAGCCAAATTCAACTTAGTGTGTTATGCTGTTCTATGCAAGAATAAAAATTAGTTTGGTCAGATCCTAAACTGGCTGAGTCGTACTCTATTTAAATTTGGAACTTTTATGGAGGAAATTTGCACTATTTTGGTTTGTGATGATTTGAAATAAACTCTTGTGATGGAATCAAGTTGCCCAGTTTTAACTTTGCCATTGTTGACAGTTTTCTGACTTCCTTTTCAGGCTATAAGGATGAGGAGTTTAACTGGGCAAGCTATCTGAAGACTTGTAAGGCCCAACCAGCCCCAAAGAATCTGTTTAAAGTTCAGAATACAGTAGGTATCTTTTATGTGAAAGTGTAACTGTTTGAATTTATTCTTCATTTACTTTTCATTTCATAACATTGATTTTTAAATGTTTACATTAAAACAAATTGAGATTTTAGTTATAGAATGTAGAACTTTACACACAACATTAGAATGTAAGATTTCGAAGCAGAGAGTTCACAGGACTCAGATTTCGATTTGTCAGTTGATCCCCAAGTGATACGGCACTGATCCTGACAAAGTCGCTGGACTAATCTTATTTTAAATTCTTTTGGTGAAAATTCGGTGCCTCTTCTGACTTTGCTGGGGAACCTGTGACTGCAGTTGGATGTCTGTGGCAGTTAGAAAAAGGACTTGTTGAAAGAAAGCTTTTCTGTCCATTTGCCGGAATAAATCTGCAACAGTGGGTGAATATGACATTGGCCCCATTGCACTAAGTGCTGTGAGATCAAATGTTTGAAAACCGTGTTCCTCTCCCAACAAAAGTCAATGCTCATTCTTTTCCAGTTTTCTCAGCCAGAATCCAGAATAATACATTGTATAATTTTATACAGAAGTGATTAGGAGAAAATCCTGTATCTATTGTGTTATGTCTTTTTATACAGTTAAGAGACACTGTGTCAGTAGGAAAGTTGACATTTCGGGGCACGACCCGAAGTGTCAACTTTCCTAGTTCACTGATGCTGCCTGGTCTGCTGTGTTCCTCCTGCTCTACACTGTGTTGTCTCTGACTCTAGCATCTGCAGTTCTTGTTATCTCACAGTGTGTCAGTATACCTTTAAGAGATGTGCTCATGATGTCATCACTTTAGCAAGTGACCTGAGGGTCTAAAGATTCCATACTCTATCTTCAGAAGTCACACAACACCAGGATACAGTCCAACAGGTTTATTTGAAATCACAAGCTTTAGGAGCACTTCACCTGATGAAGGAGCAGTGCATTCAAAAGCTTGTGATTTCAAATAAACCTGTTGGACTATAACTTGTTGTTGTGTGACTAATGACTTTGTCCACTTCACTTCAACACCAGCACCTCCACATCATACTCTGTCTTAACTCAGATCACTTAAAGTGTGGCACACTATTGAAAGAATGTTGCTCTGTTTTTACTGAAAAGTTTAATGTTTGCCCGGATATTTTGGTGTCTGAGGAATGTAATAATTGCATATGGTAGGCAGCTGTAATAAACATATGTCAGATCTTTCAACACCATGTTATCCATGCTTGGTTTCACATGTTATTAACTATAGCATAAGCATTGCTACACCTTGTAAAGATATGCTGCAGGAGGCGATGTCTACACCATGGTTAGTATTGGTGGCTGTCTATCACGACAAAAATTCAAAATATTCGTTGTAGATATTTGGAAAATGAGTTGAAGAATAACTGGATAACAGCATTGGACTTCAAAGAATTTGAAAATTAGCAGTATCAGTTTACATACAGCTGTACAGATCTGTAGATAGGGCATTAAACAGCCAGAAGACAGAGTTAATTACATTTTCATTAACCTCTAACTTCCTTCAACCTAAATGGAATTTCTAAGATTGCCTGAATTGAAAGATGAAATGAACAGTTCAGTTCACTTTTGAGCTGAGACGCAGTACATTGCAGAGAGGTGAAAACCAAGAACAAGTCCTTCTGGAAATGAAGCAAAGTAACAATCTCAGAAAAATACCAACTACACAGTTTGTTCTTGAAGAACTGCTTTTAATTCATGCCTAAAAAAAGTCGGGCTCACAAAGTTTAAAAGTGCCATCCAGCACCTTTAGTACTGAACCATGGATAGCAGAAAGCTCATTGTAGATTGGGCATGCAATGTGATCTTTACTCAATTACAACTATTCAAGCATCATTTGCAGTTCTATTTTACAGATGAAGCAATAGATGATCCTGAGAAAAGAACTCAAAAATCTTACTTGCCATTAGCAAAGAGGGGCTTCGCAGAATTAACACATTCGGTCTTTCCACAGGCGATCAGAAAGTTCCAAAAAAATTTGGAAATTTTTCAAAGATCAGCTCAAAGTAAGGCTTGCCATCAGGATTGGAACACTCCAGCTCATGTCATATGGACAGCAACTCAAAGGGCCTATTGACTGCTTTGTCAGACGATGCCACAGCAAAGGGCATGAGGGTAACTTTTCCAAAGAGAAATCTTAAGAGACTCTGATTTTGCTAGTCATTATCTCGACACAAATTAAAAGTTTTAGAAAGCATCATGTGGGCGAGAATGGCAGACCATGCTATTGATGTATTGTTTGAAGATGGGCACAGGCCATTGAGGCAGGTCAACACAACCACATACTTTAGGTACAGCCAATATTATTGCTGTAGTCAACAAAGTGCCTCAAATCAACAAAATCTCCAAAAGGTATGGTTTGTTGCACCCACCCAAAAGTTGTCCAACTTTTCTCCAAATCTGTAAAGTACAGTATGATGTCCGCCTGTGCACGAAATCTGGCTCCAGACTCCAAGCCAGACTCCAGATGAGAAAACAGGTGTCAGTCAAGACAGGTCGAAACCACAACACGAGCAGCAAAGCAAGTATTCAGGAAGTACGCAAACACACACCGATGAAATTCGAACCAACTGAGCTAGACACGAATTTCAAAGGATGACCAAACTTGCCATATTATTAACCTCATACAGCATGTCAAAAGCAATCAGAAGCTTTCACAACCATTGGTATCAAATGTCCTGAAAAGCTGGGTCAACGCATATTAAAAGCAATGGAAGGCCAACCAGTTTTCATAGATCTCTGTTTCGCCACAATTCATGGAATTCAAACCACCCCCCACTGCGGAGAACACAATTGAATCAACCAACAGTCTTTGATGTGAGATTTAAGCCAAGTACCTGGATGATTAAATCTGACACACTGAGCAGATCACACAAGCCACGAAAAGACCAAGGTACTCTTTTTGATTTGCATGGGGATGCCCTAGGCAATGAATTTGAAGATGTTCCTGTGCTTGATCTGCTACACTTTGGCCAGAGCTAGTGTGAACAGTTGTAATCAGCAAGAGGTGTCACAGAAAATTCATTCATGTTGGCTATCCAGAAGTGCAAATGACATATCACAAGTGATATTTGAGGGCAAACAAGTCCAGATAACAGAAGTATAACGCTAACATGATATGTACCATGTTACACCAAGACCACATGGGTATCAAACCACAAGACGGCTTGGATATGAATTGGCTAGGAACAAATCAGGATATTCAATAACTTGCAAATGCATGTGAAGGATGCCCAACCAAACAACCCCAGCAATAGAGGTAGCTTCCACATCCACATGATATGCCATCCACTCGTTGGACAAAATTAACAACGAATCTCTTCACAGTGCCTGGGGGAGATTTCATTCTTGTAAGTGCAAACATCATTGATGTAATGAGCTCTGTTTTGAGATTATACAGTATACCGGAGCAATTAGTGTCTGACAATGAACTTTAATACATTGACAGACAGTTTCAAGATTTGTATTAAGCAGAGAGTAAACCACATCATACCATCACCCACAACTATCCATGTTCAAACTATCTCGCAAAACATATGAACCATATAATCAAACCTGTGATTATGAAGTGTCGAGCAACAAAGCAAGACTTCCACATTTCACTGCTTAATTTTTGTGCTACACCACCACAACAGATTATCAGCCTTGACACAAAAGCCTTGTAAGGCTGTTTGAGGCATAGGTCACTCTGCATCTTTCATTCCCCTCTGTTTTTGATGAAGAATGAACAAGCAAGTAAAGAATGACCAAAGCTGTGTACTGGGCAGGGAATGTTAGTCAGAAATCTAAATCCAAATGATTGGACACCAGAAAGACTTCCAGAATATGCAACCAGCCCAGATCATACAATGTAATTCTCGATCGTGGTGAAACATTGCAAATAAAAAGAAGTCTGCTCAGACCAATGTGCTGAATGCTCGCCATACACAAAGAGAGTGAGGAAGAACACTCTGGCAGTGATGGTTCTGCAGTGTGGTTGAATGACAACATGTAACAGCAAGACAACCGAACTATCAAGTAATGAATGAATGAATGATTTACTATCACATATATCATGTAGATGCAATGAAAAGTATTTTGTCGCCACAATCTTGCACCATTTTGAGTTACAATAAAGATAAAAAGAAATTACTTAAATAAGAGCTCATCTCCTGTTCAAATTGGGGTCTCAAGTACGGTTGCAGGGCTTCTGCAAGGCGGGTCTCAAGGTGACCCACTCCAGGAGCAGCAATGACAACGCTGATGCCCCAGGAGACCCCGGCTCAGCTGTTGCCGCCTCGCTGCCACCGCCAACAGTCCAGGCTCCAGGCCTACCACGGCCAGGAGTCCCCACTCCAGGCATTGCCACTGCCAAGAGTCCAGGCTTTGGGCCCACCATGGCCAGGAGTCCCCACTCCGGGCACTGCCACCACCAGGAGTCCAGGGTCCGGCATGTTGCCGCCACAATTCCCCGCTTCGGGCATCACCGCTGCCAGAAGTCCAGGCTCCGAACCTGGTCACCAGCACTTCCTCACCCAGTTCCACATTCCAAGATGCCAAGTGTTCAATTCCAAGTCAATGCAATAGAGAACAACATGTACGTCTCAGGACCCAGATCAGAATGAGTTGTCAAACCTCCAAAGCGTTATTAGAATTTGAATGATTAATCTTGTGAACTCATTTATCTGTTTGTATAATTGTCAAATTGACACCAGGTGCTTGTGTACATGCATGTATCTCTGTTTGGAATTTTTTTTATGGTAGGAAACAGGAATTCATGGTAGAGAGCATAGATGGTATTCAGAAGGATGCCTGAGAAATTTGACTCTCACAATGGACTGAGCCAAAGTCATACAGTCAAAGCAATTTTTTTTTGTATTTGATAATAAAACCCTGAGGAAAGCTCCCAGGCAAAATGAAGAGTCAACAGAGTTTATTTGTCACCTACTCCATGGATGAGTTTTCTCCGTACAACTCTAACTATGAAAATTTATTTACTGTGTGAGAATTTTCTACTTGGATTGCTTTGTATCTTGCCTTGTCTGCTTCAGATGATAAGAACTTTACAATTTCAAATGTGCACTTCCCTGCGAGAGGTTTTTCACACAGTGAATGATTTAAGGTCAAGGATGCTCTGTCTAAGACTTTGGCAGAGGCAGGTTCAATTAAAACATTCAGAAGGGAATTGGACCTGTCAGTCGAAAGGATGAATGTGCAGTGTTACAGGGAGAAGGTATGAGAACTCAGAGTCAGCACAGACATGATGTACTGAATAAACCTGCTTGTGTACCATGACAATTCCACAAGTGGTTGGTGATAAGTGGCTTAATGCAATAAGCTTGGATGTCTCGAACATCAATGTGATTTTCTTGTCACCATCTGTTCTGTGTCATTCCTTCTACTGCGCCGAAGGAAGAAGACTGAAAGTATTGCTAATTATTCAGAACTGAGAGATGATTGCAATTGGGGAATACAGCCATAAGATAGCTGCAAATGAGAAAGGATCTATCTCAACTCATCTGTCCAAACACAGTGTTTAATTTTCTCTTAATATGCCTCAATCAAACTGTTCTTAATCCATTCCATTTGTTGACTATGTGTGTGGAAAATTTTGTGATTTTTGAATCCATTAGTTTTTGAACTTAAACTTGAGCACGTTGCCCTATTGCAACAAAGGAACTGAAGCAGGGACCATTTAACCCTTTGACTCTCTTCTACCATTTAAGGATATCATAGCTGACCTGTGACCTAATTCCTTCTACCCCATATCCCTTAATACTATTGACTGACAAAAACCTGATTAAAATTAATGATTGATCTCATGTTAATTGCCATTAATAAAAGAGAGTCCCAGTTTTTCACTACCTTTGCATGTAGAACATTTCCTATTTACGTTCCTTAAGGAGCTGGCCCTTATTTTTAGGATATGTCCTAAGTTCTCCTTCTTTCGTCTAACCATTATCACTTTGCAGAAATCTGCAGAACCGAGAGATTCGGGGTCCTTGTCCATGAATCACAAAATACTCGTATCCAAGTTCAGTGGACAATTGGGAAGGCAAATGGAATATTGGCTTTTGTTACCAAGGGAATGGAATACAGTAGTAGAGAAATTTTGCTAAAGCTATACTAGGTACTAGTCAGGACACAGCTAGAATATTATGAACAGTTTTGGACCCCTTCAGCAAGATGTAATACTGGCATTGGAGGCAGTCCAGAGGACGTTCGTTAGGCTGATACCAGGTTTGGAGGGATTGTCTTATAAAGAGAGGTTTAGTAGATTGGGCCTATACTCATTGGAATTGCAAGGCAACCATTTTGAAACATACAAGATTGTCGAGGGACTTGATAGAATGGATGTTAAAGATTGTTTCGTGGGAGATTCCAGGACTCGGGGGCATAATCTTAGAATAAGAGGTGGGCCATTTAAGACACAGAAATTTCATCTCTAAGCTGCCTATCTGAGACTGCACATGGTCCATCTTGATTATTAACATCACTACGTGACATTTGGAGAGTATTTTGCTGCTCTATCCATCAATGTTTTGTGAAGCTGTGATGTTACACATGACCAGATTTCTGTTGGCACTTGACTCTGTTCAGGGTGGTTGGCCAAATCACATGGCCGCAGCTGATTGGCTGGCAACTCAATCAATGATAGGACAGGAAGAGAGAGCAATTTTTGGAAGTGAGAGACCATAAAACAATCGGAGCAGAAGTAGGCCATTGAGCCCTTTGAGTCTGCTCCACCATTCAATTGAGATCAGGGGGAATATGGTAATCCTCAACTCCATTTTCCTGCGTTTTCCCTGTAATCGGTGATTCCCTTACTAATTAATAATGTCTATCTTAACCATGAATTCACTTGATCCAGCCTTGACAGTACTCTGTAATAAAGAATTCTACAGACTCTCTACTCCTTGACTGAAGAAATTCCTCCTTAACTAAGTAGCTCCCCATACTGGCAAAAAAAAAACCCTTTTTTAAAAATCACTCTGTTCAGAGATTTGCAACCCACCTCTGGAGGAGATAGGGCTTGAACCCAGTTCTTTGTGTTCCTGCACCACAAAAGCCTATTAAACATTGTTAAATCAGCTGTGTTATGACTCAGGTCTGTGGCAGATGGGACCTGAACCCAGGTTTCCTGGCTCAAATGAAGGGACACTACCACTGCACCACATGAGACTTAAAGCATGGCTGTAGATATTTTCTGTTCACCCTGTTCAGAAATGTTATTACACACCTGTGAGGCAGGTAGAACTTGAACCCAGGTCTCCTGACTCAGAGGTAGAGACACTCCACAGCCATATGCAATCCCCCAGGGCCACTGCCCTGCTATATGTCCCGATAAGCATCAGCTGCTTTGTATTATCTCCGGAGCATATTCTGGTTCATTTTTGATGGGAATATTATTTAGAACATTGTCAGGCACAACTTGTCACATCCAGCCAATTAGAGTACATGCCCATTATCTGTACTTAATTGTAGGTAAGTTATTTCCTGATGACAGAAACTGGGCTAACTGTTCAAGTATTCCTGGTTTCTCCTGTCATCTTCGTGAAATAGCATGCGCTTTACAATTCGAAGCAGCAGTTCCTGAATGAAAGCTCTTGGGAAGATTATTGGAGAGGGAAACAGAGTTCACATTTTGCATGATAGGGGAAAGATTTAAAAGGGACCTACGGGGCAACTTTTTCACGAAGAGGGTGGTGAGTATATGGAATGAGCCGCCAGAAGAAGCGATGGAGCCTGGTACAATTACAATATTTAGAAGGTATCTGGATGGGTACATGAAAAAGAAGGGTTTGGAGGGATATGGGTCAAATGCTGGCAAATGGGGCCATATTAATTTAGGATATCTGGTTGGAATGAACGAGTTGGACCGAAGGGTCTCTTTCCGTACTGGACAGCTCTATGACTATGAATCTGGTAGGCGGTTCCGAAGAGAAGTCATACTAGACTCAAAATGTTTACTCTGTTTCTGTCCCGACAGATGTTGCTGGACCTGCTGAGTTTCTCCGGCATTCTCCGTGTTTGTTTCAGATTTCCAGCATCCACGATATTTTGCTTTCATTTGGAACATTATTGTTTGGTATCAACAATGTCCCCACCTATTTCTCTTGAATCTCTGCCATTATTTTCTTAATTAATCTTTAATATTTATTCTTGTCGCTGATTCATTATTATTTTCCTTGGGTCATCTGGAATGCTATGCTCTTCCTCTACTGTAAATAATGTAAGGTAAAGGCAGAATAGTCTTATTGGATCATAAGGCTGCTGTCTCATTGGAGATGACTGGTGGTTGTTTAACCTGAGGGTCACCACACTTTAGTTGAGGGAAGAGACTGAGAATGAAAATCCTTTGTGGTAACCTTGGCAGGGATTTGGTGTCACTCTGCATCGCAAACCAGCCATCCAGCTAACTGAGTGAAACCAACCCCTGTAAATTATGACTCTGTGCTTATTCGTTACATTTGCTACTTCATCATTTAATTTACAAAGCCACGAATACCTGTTTCCAAGCTGCCCAGATTGCTTCTGACAACTCTCTTAAAATCATTTTATGAAAAAAGTAAAGTTTGTGGTGCTTCACGTTTTACATTTGTTTGGTTTTCAGGTTATTGTTATTTTTTGACAAGCAGAGCTTTTGTCCCTCAAATTTATGCTGTATCATATTGAATTTTTTTGAACATCTTTCATGGTGTTTTTAAAAAGCTTTTTCCAGGCCTGTCTTTTTGATACTGTTTGACTTTTTCTCACCTTTAGTAGATTACCTCTGAGTTGCTTCCTGTAAAAAGAAACAAGTCCAAGTTTCTGCACTTGTTTCGCACAGCCAAGTGATGTGATACTATGGATCAGTCTCATGGCTCTTTGAATCGTCTTCCTTATGTCTTTGTATTTAAGACTGGGCCCCAAGCTCAAATTGTGAGCTGACATGAGGACTATACAGTTTAAATAGGACCTTTTCATGAGCCACCTTCATTATTACTTCTAATAAACCTCTCAATTATGGTTGATTTACATGTCTTGCTGTTCACCGGCAGCACATTTTGATCTTCCCATTCAACAGGGGCTTTGCAACAACTGCATGATAGCTAAATGCATTTAAGGTTATAAAGAACTGGATTATGTGACTTGATTTAAAAAGGACTCATTGGAAACCAAAGTTAATCTTTATTCTTTCTGCATTGTTGATTATGAGAGTAGGAATCCAGCAAATGTCAACAGTCCAATAGAAATAAATTAACAGTGTTATGAAGTTGTTAAATAATAAATCTGTCTTTCTGCACAGCGATACAATGTACTGAAATTATTTTTTCTCTCTGTCTTTTGTCCTGGTTGTAAGCTTTGGCATCATGACACACAGTTTCCGTATTTGAAAAGTGCATTTGAAGCAATTTTTGTGTCAGCATTTGAATCTAAAGGCTGTGAAGCTGAAAATCTGTGATCTTGTTCTGCTGCCATAATAATGGAGCAGCGGGATTTACATGCCTCAATAGTTTCTCTGTGTGGGTTTTTTTTAATGAAGTTGGATGTCCATCTGAGATACTTTGTAATTTGGAAGTTAAGTGTAAATAGAAAATTTGCTGAATAAGTGCTATCAGTACTGGCAGAAGTTGACATTGGCCAAAATATAATGAGCAATGAAGCGACAGCATTTCTGACCTGTCAGAAATGTGTCCCCGTAGATCGAACAATCTCCTTGCCATGGTGTGATTTTCATGGGGTGGGGTCTCAATGAATCATGAGGCTGATCTGCCCACTTTATGGTCGGGGATACAGGAATTGAGGTGGGACAACAGGGAAGTAGGCCAGGCTCTAGCCAAAATCTGCCATTTAGATGTGATAGAGACATACAGCTCGGAAGCAGTCTAACCAGATGGTGACAAACACAATCCGAAACTAAACTAGTCCCACCTCCCTGCTGCTGACCCATAATCCTCCAAATCTTTCCTATTCATGTTCTTATCTAAGTGTCTTTTAAATGTTGTAACTGTGCCCACATTCACCACTTCCTCTGGCCGTTTATTCCACATGCAAACCACCTCTGTGTAAAAAATTTGCCCCTCGTGTCTTTTCTAAAGCTCTCTCCTCTCACCTTAAAAATATGCCCCCTAGTCTTGAAATCCCCCATCCCTTATGGCAAAGACATCTACCATTAACCTTATCTATATGCCTCATGATTTTATAAACCTCTATAATGTCACCTTTCAACCTCCCATGCTCTAGTGAAAAAAGTCCCAACCTATCTAGCCTTTCTTTCTAGCTCAAACCTTCTTTCTTTCTGAATCCTCTCTAGCTTAATTATATCCTTCCTATAACTCTAAAATAGGGAAGGATCTTCACCTTTCAAGTGATTGTGGTAAATGGAGAGCTGGGACCTGGAATAAGGAAGTGCAAAGTTGAGTATTGAGGTTTTACAGGTGTTCAGTATTTCTTGTCCATACTTTCGTTTTTTTCAACCAAAGCAAACTGTTTCAGTATGGATGCCATTGTCCTGTCCAGCTGCAGTTCTCAAGGTTCAGGGAGCTGCACACGGTGGCTCAGTGGTTAGCACTGCTGCCTCACAGCTCCAGGGAGCCAGGTTCGGTTCCAGCCTCGGGCAACCATTTGTGTGGAGTTTGCACATTCTTCCCATGTCTACGTGGGTTTCCTCCGGGTGCTCTGGTTTCCTCCCACAGTCAAAGATGCGCAGGTTAGGTGGATTGGCCATGCTAAATTGCTCCGTAGTGTCCTGGGATGTGTATCCTAGGTGGACTAACCATGAAAAATGGAAGGTTATGGGGATTGTGTGGGGGATGCGTCTGAGTGGGATGCTCTTCATGCAGATTCAATGGGCAGAATGGCATCTTCCTGCTCTGCAGGGATTCCAGGAATAGCTGCCCACCACATGGCAATTTCTAGGAGTCAAAAGAACGTTCTTAATGACCTCACTAATGATCTGAACCAGTTAAGAGGTGCTGTGCTTTCCCCCTGTCCTTCGGAGCCAGTCCTCTGTGAGGAATAGAGGAGGCAAACTGACATGCAGGCTCCTGGCATCATTTATTTTGCCGCTGTTTCACTTTGGTCCCTGACATGTCTGTCAGTCTGAGATGAGCAGCAATGGCCATTGTTAATAGTTCCATCACAATGTCCCCCTTGTTAATTATTTGCACCTAAAGACATCAATTGTTATTTATTGCACAGCGCGTTTTTCGCAAGATATGTAATCACTTTCATGTATCAAATGTTATCATACATAATTATTTTCTAAAATATTCATTATTTGTCTCTCAGACTGTTACTCCTTCAGGATTTCGAGTAGGTATGAAGCTGGAAGCAGTGGACAGAAAGAACCCCTCCCTGATCTGTGTTGCAACAGTAACAGATATCATAGACAATCGCTTTTTGGTCCATTTCGATAACTGGGATGATACGTATGATTACTGGTGAGGACTTGTTTATCATCATTCTGAATGTTGTTTCGTTGCACAGAATTTTTGACACAATTGTCAAGAAATATCAAAAATGTAACAGATGTCCTGGAACCCAAGTGAGGTGGATTTTATTCTGCTTAGAGGGTTCACTCTAAACTATGAAGTCAGTCAGCTCTAACTAACAGACGCATGCTGTGTTTGTGAAAACTCAGTCTACACTATTTCAGCTACGTGGGTATTGGGGTGGGTACACAGAAAATGGAAAATAAAGTGGCTCCAACTGGGTTATGAAGGCAGGCATAAATTGAATGGGAGTTGGCTTGAGGGGCAACGGCTGAGGCAATGTTATGATGCAATATTAGGCTCTCAAACTCAACGCAGAGGCAGTGACAAAAACTGAGTGATAAGGATGGCAGAAAGATCAAAGAAATGAGAACATGTCTACGTAAAGCTACCATTGTATATCCTGACAAGGCTCAAAATATTGTTTAAATCTATGCATGCATGTCGTGGAGGCAGAGCTGAATAGAAGTATGGAACCAACAGGTGACTTTATTACTTTGGGGGTGGTGATGGGTTGGAAAGGTAGTTAGAAAGGGTCCTCTGTAGTGAAGAGAAAGAAGTTCCAAAGAGGGTGAGTTGCCTACGAGGTGCTGTGATGAGGGATAACTCATGCCAGCTGAGAACGAACTTGGAATGGGAGGGGAGTAAATCCCATCATCACAGCATATGTTCAAACAAACAATATAGCTAAGAACATGCTGTAATAATATCAAGAGTTAAATTCTCAATTCGAAACCACTGTTGATAACAATCTTTGAGTTATTGCCCAAGTCATAAGCAAGTTGTCATTTGAGCAGACTGATCATAAAAATTAACACTGAAGGATGGGATTGGAAAAGAAGAGGAACTTTTCATGGGATGCAAGCTGAGTGTTGTTTTGGGGCAGGAAGGATCTGTACCATTGGAATAAGTTCTGTTTGAAATGGAATGGGACCCAGGCCAAGCTTAAAGTGTTTGTAGGTAGGTGTCAAAGCCTTCACACCAATAAAATGAGGGAAAGGATTAGAACGAGAAATTATAAACCGAAATGTAAACAAAAAAGGAGATGAAGGCAAAAGGGAAGAATAAATTCCAGGAAGACTTTGTTGGCAAGGGAATAACTAGAGATATCAAATGTGAGTTTAAAAAGATGCTTACATGTAAAGTGGGTCAGACCCCTGTTAAAATGGCACTGCTGCCTCACAGCGCCAGGGACCCGGGCTTGATTCCACCCTCAGGCGACTGTCTGTGTGGAGTTTGCACATTCTCCCCGTGTCTGCACGGGTTTCCTCCCACAGTCCAAAGGTGTGCAGGTTAGGTGGATTGGTTATGCTAAACTGCCTGTCGTGGTCAGGGATGTGTAGCTTAGGTGGGTTGTAGGGGGATGGGTCTGGGTGGGATGCTCCAACGATCGGTATGGATTTGTTGGGCCGAAGGGCCTGTTTCCACACTGTCTGGTTTCTATGATTCTATGAAAATGTGTGTGCAACAATGCAGGCTATGCCCATAATAAAATCAAATATGGAGGAAATCGTGTGTGGAGGAACCAGGAAGAGCAGGGAGCACTGAGATATGGCTGTTGAAAAATCAGGATGAGGAATTAAACAATGCACCATATATCATAGCTGTACTTATTCAAGACAGCATAATGGTATTTGAGAAAATGGATACCACTATCAGCAAAACTAAAATAGCATCCAAATAGGTAGACATTAAAGTGACATCAATCACACTCATAGATGCCACCTATGGTGCACAGAAATTGTGGAAGGGAGTTGGGGGACAATGGGCAAAAAATTAGGGAGTTGAGTGAAAAAGCGAAGAATAATAATCATGGTGGATTTTAACTGCTCGAATATGATTTGGACAGAAGCAGTAGATAAAGAGAATAAGGGAGTGGAGTTCCTACAATGTGTGCAAGGGTCCTTTCCAACCAAAGAGATGAAAAGCTCAGCAAGGCAAGATATGTTATTAGATGTTATTGATGCAGAATGAACCAGAGCAGATAAGAGAAGAATACAAAAGTAGGGAACATCTAGGTAGTAGTGACCATTCAGATGATGATAAGGAAGGATATAATTATGTCAAAAACCAGATTGAGGGAAACTAATTTTGAGGACCTAACAACAGAACTTGGAAAAGAAATATGAAAATAATATCGGAAAATGACAATGCAGAACAGCAATGGGTAGTATTTCAAACAGTGTTTAACAGCGTATAGGAAAAATATATTTCCCTAAAAGTGCAGACGAACTGTAAGTGAAACTTCATCAATGAATAAAGATAATGGAATAGCTGAGGGTTCAGTGAGAGTTACACTTTAAGTACCTAGACAGCAGAGTATACAGGTTAAGTTCAGAGAAGATCTATTTGGCTGATTCCTGGAATGAAGGGGTTCTCTTGTGAGGAAAGGGCCTATAGCCTTTGGAATTCAGAAGAGTGAGAAGTGGCCTTCTAGAAGCTTGCAATATTCTGAGGGAACTTGACAGGGTGGACGCTGAGAGATGTTTTCCTACGTGGGGGAGTCTAGAACTGGAAGTGGAGGAACGTGGTTTCAAAATGGGGTTCTTTATCGAGACAGAGATCAGGAGAAATTTCTTCTTCTTGAGGGTCTCAGTGTTTGGAAACTTATCCCCCATTATGTGGTGGCAATTGTGTCAGTGAATAAAATCAAGACTGAGTTCCAGATTTTTGATTTGTTTTTTGAATTTGATTTGATTTATTGTCACATGCCTAAGTGCAGTGTAAAGCTTTGTTTGCAAGCAGTACAGGCAGATCATCGTAAGCAAGGATGTACAGATCATAGGGTTAAAAAACATGGACAGAGTAAGGCATACAGGTTACACCATACAGGATATGCGCTGGGCAAGAACAGCATTAACAAGACCCGCAATATATGAAGTTAGAAAGTCCATTCATCAGTCTAATAACAGCAGGGAGCAAGCTGTTTTGAACCTGCTGCTGAATGTGTTCAAGTTTCTGTATCTTCTGCCTGATCAAAGAGGCTGTAGGACATTGTTACCGGGGTGTGAGGTGTTTTTAGTAACGTTGGCAATGACATGTGTAAATGGAGTCCATGAATGGGAGTATGAGTTCGATGATGGTCTGGGTTGTGCGCATCACCTTCTGTAGTTTCTTACCATCCTGGGCAGAGCAGTTGCTGTACCAGGCCATCATGCACCCGGACAGTATGCTTTCAACGGTGTATCTGTAAAAGTTGGTGAGGGTCCTCATGAACATGCCGAATTTCCTGCGCCGCCTGAGAAAGAAGAGGCATTGTTGTGCCTTCTTGGCCATTGCATCTACTTGGGAAGTCCAGGTTGTCAATTATCGTCACTCTAAGGAACTTTACGCTCTCAACCTTCTGAACCTCTGCTCCATTGATGTAGATGGGACATGTTCTCCTCCTTTGTTTCTGAAGTCAATGAACATTACTTTAGTTTTGCCGACATTGAGAGAGAGGTTGTTATCATTGCACCACACCACCAAGCCCTCTATTTCCTTTCTGTATTCCGACTCATCATTGTTTGATACCCGTCCTACCATGGTGGTGTCATCAGCAAACTTGTAGATGGCATTCGCTTGGAATTGGTGGAAGTCAGGAAAGTGAAATCTTGGCCATATCACATTAGCCATGCCAGTAACTTGCTGCTCATTTCCACAAGTTTAATTTAAGCACTATCCAAGCCAATCAAGTAATATCCATAAAAATGCAGTATTTCTCTCATGACAACTTTTCTCTCATCTGCATATATACATCAGTTTGAACTTCACAACTCACTTCTTCCAGAATTTTGTGTTTACTTTAGAAGAGATCTGATTAAGCTGTACACCAAATTCTAATCATCTATGCTGTTTGTGTTAGCTTGCTGTATTCAAACATTATTGAATGTTTTCATTCATTAACATGGGAATTCCTTCTTTGCTAGGTGTGATGCGAGTAGTCCATACATTCATCCAGTGGGCTGGTGTCAGGAACAAGGCAAGACCCTTACTCCTCCCCAAGGTGGGTGAGTTAATATGCTCAGTACAGTTCTCTGAAATCAGGTTAATAATAGACTGTAAGAAGGGTATAAGTATACCAGTTGTTTAGACCTTCAAACTTTGTTGTCATTTAGGTAATTCCTGTAATGGCTACAGGCATGGTTATCTACTAAAAATGAGTGCATTGTCAGCAATTGTTTGGAAATTTCCGGTTCATTGAGAAGAGAATGTTCTTTATCATGAATACTGACAATAACAACACAATAAATCAAAAACAAAAACAGAAGTTGCTGGAACTTCAGCAGGTCTGGCAGCATCTGTGAAGAAAACATCAGAGTTAACGTTTCGGGTCAGGTCCTTTCGGTTTTCACAAAAAATCAAAATCTCAGTTGCTACTTGGAGTAAAGTGACACCCGTTTCCCAGACTATGGTAATATCTGATGCAATTGTTGGTGTACGTCAAGCAGTTTTCTCATAGGTGTCTGTATATCTGCCCCCTCATTATCGCTGAAAGAAGTGTATAGTGAGCTGCTTTCTGTGTTTCCCCTATTGCTGGCTCTAATGTTACAAAACCCCACAGCTGTACTGGTAGACAATTCATGCAGACCAATAATTATAAAAATAATTTGGTGCAATCAGTTCAACTTCTGTTCACATGTAAATGCAGAACTAATAAATACTCTCTCAAAGGATGTTGCAAAATGCAGGAAGGCAGTCTCACTCAATCACCTTACCAGCAACATGAAGGCATTGTTTTTTTCACCATTTTCATGTTGAATGGAATAACTTTCCAGTATTATGATTTCAAGGGAGACCTGTAATTTGAAACAAGTAATTTAAGCTTCCAATTAATAACTGAAAGGTTTACATGACAGCCTAAATAACCAAACGTTTTTTATATGAAAACCGTTACTTACCAGCATTATGCAAAGCAAGTACTCAACACTCCATGTCTCATAGACACTGGAATTTTAAACTCAAAACTTTTAACAAACCATTTCCCATGTGACTTTTATTTCCATTAAAGAGCTCCCTATATTTTACACATCATTGAAGGTTTCTTCACTTCTGGGAGCAGTCCGAATCATGTCGCCAACTCTTAAAAATTCACTTTCATCCCTCAGTGTTTCTGTTGTTACCTGAGGTATGAAATTTCCTTGTTTTGTTCCACCAGAATCCAGCAAGAGAACTCTTCGTAAGTATCTCCTGATTGTAGACAAGTCAGCTCAAGCTTCACTGGTTTCTTACTCAGTGCCTCCAACATTGGGAAGCACCCTTATGTAGACTTTTGCTCCTGTAAAGATCATTGCAGACACATTCACTGCTTTGCTCAATGCTGCTGCCCAGTTGACCCAAACTCTGAGAAATCACACAAATAACTCAAAGCAAAAAAAAAGGTCTCCCTGCAATCTATTTCCATGGCAATGTGGCACACCTAAGATGTGCCAAATTGAGGTTTAAATTAACTATCTTCACTTCTGCAATCTGTCGTTTTGCTCTGGGTAATGTGTGGATAATTCAAATCTATTATGGAGTCACCAGTAGATATGCTTTCTCCATGAGGAAACTCAAAAAAGAACCACCCATTGTTTAATGTTTTCTTGCTTCCAACTCTGACTTTATTAAATAAATGATAATTACTTTAGATCTGCTTACAAGCCCCTCAAACTAGGTGTTTCCATTATCTTAATGTTAAAAACATCAATAGCCATGGCTTGGGAGGTGACAACATCTTTAAGACTTTGGGGTGGAAAAGGAGGTTAGAGATGGATCACTGGCTTGCAAGGATGTTGGACTCAAGGATTTCTGAGGAGGGTTTTTGAGGATTTATGTGGTTACTTAGACCTGGCAATGGATGGCTAAGTCAAGTCCTTACAAATCTGCATCCTTCAGATTGAAGAGAGCACAGATGAGGCCCAATTCAGAACGAATGACCAGGGTGACAAAGGCAGATTTGAAGGTGAAGAAAGCAACATCTGAGGAGAGTGAACCATTATAAACATTGTCAAACATGGGAACCAGGAAAGGTTTGCTATAGGAAAAAGAAGCAGTGGGTCATGTTTGCATTCCAAGTCGATCCTGGAATAGAGCGCAGTTTTAGCAGGCCGCTGGGGAGTGGGAACTGGTCATGATTTCTGTGGTTTACTCCAATCTGCAATGGATGGCTAAATCAAGTCTGCCATATCTTTACAAATCTGCATCCTTTGGATCTAAGAGAGCGCAGATCAGCCCTATATCAGGATGAATGACTGAGGTGAGAATGTAATACCTGTACTGGGATCGAGGGCACCAGAGGTAGAGTTGAGAGTACCATTGAGTAAATCAGTAGTGGAAAATCAGCAGAAATGTTGTGGAAAATGGAAGACAAAAGGCTGGTGAATTGGGATTTTGCAAGTACAGATTTAAGTGAATGGTGGCAGCTGCAGAAGGAGACAGTAGGAGCATGGGCAGTGGGTGAGGATGGAGAGCGCTACAAGAAAGTGATCCGAGATGGCCGTATCTCTGGAGTTTCAAGGTCATGTGAGCTGGCAGGGTCAAAGGGGATGACCATGAGGTTTTAAGGAGGAAAAGAAGACAGTGAACTTTAGAACGTGATTATTCACTAAAGTAAAAAGTTATAACGTAGCTTAAATAGTAGCAGTGCTGAGTTTATGGCCCAAATAAGAAATTATGTTTGGTTAAATTTGGCATTATATTAACAGCAATCACAAAACAATTTATTAAACTATAACTTCATGTAACAATGTTCTCCAGTCATGCCAAATGCAATATCTTAATCTTATGTTGTCGTGCTGGAAAATGTCCTGGAGTATGTTTAGCTACTAAAGAGTATAATATTCCAAGCTGTTTAAGTGACCACTAAATGCTGCAATCCATTCTTTAAATTGACTTTTATTTATTCTATTTGTCTGCGCATGATTGGCATATCAGCATTTCAACTTCAATTTGGAATGCATCAAAATGCGCATTTCAAATTTGCTAACGTTGAATCGTGGAAAACAACCTTCTGATCTTTGAAAACCAGGCGCTGTTCAAAGTGGAATTGCCAGACCAGTGCAGTAATGTGTATTTCTGAGATTGCATCGGTATAGAAGAGCTATTCAGGGTGTACTTGATTTGCTATGTTTTAATCAAAATGTAGCCAATTTTAATGCAAATCATTCTGAAAAATTAAAAAGGCTGATCATCCATATCAATGTTTGATCATAAATGGAGCAGCTGCACTACTATAACTGGGAAAAAAGCTTCAATTTCAATTCAAAATTCTAATTAATTATCTTTGGGTCGAATCTTACCTTTTTTGGCTCAGTCCAAGTTACGTCACATATTTGGAGGGTTTCTGCTGCTAAGCCCAGTGAGTGTTGTTGCCATATCATGCCACAGTTACCTCCTTAAGTACCTGACCTCTTCATCACTCTGTCATGTCCTATTTTGTGTTTTATATCATTCCCAGAACAATTTATTATAGCTAGTGGTTATCCCAGAATTCATGAGTGCACCTTGCACTCGTGCCATGTTTAAAAGCCTATTGTGCACCAGGACAGATGGGTGGGAAGGCAAATGGTGAGGATGACACAAAGAGCTTGCAGAGAGATATGAACAAGTTGTGAGTGGGAAAAAAATCTTGACAGATGAAATAGGAAAATATGAATTTATGACAGGAAGAATAGAGGAGGTGACTATTATTTAAATGGTGAAAGACTAAAGAAAGCTACCAAACAGAGGGATTTGGCAGTACTTATCCTTGAATCGCTCAAATAACTTCGCTTCCAACGTCGGTAGTAATTGGGAAGGCAAATGGAATGTTGGGCTTTATTTCAAAAGAAATGGAGTACAAAAGTAGTGAGATTTAAATAAAAATGTGCAAGGCACTAGTCAGACCAGAGCTGAAATGCTGTGACTAATTCTGGGCTCCTTTATCTAATGAAAGATACACTGGCATTGGAGGCAGTCCACAAAAGGTTCACTCGGCTGGTACAAAGCATGGAGGGTCTGTCTTTTGAGCAGAGGTTGAGTAGGTTGGCCCTGTACTGATTGGAAGATAGAAGAATGAACGGTGACTTTATTGAAACATAAAAGATTATTAGAGGTCTAGGCATGGTGAGGCTATTTGCTGCAGATCTGGAAATACATGCGGAGACGTTGCTTTCCCTTGTGGGACAGTCTGGGACCAGAGGGCATAATCACAGAATGAGGGATCGTACATTAAGGACAGAGATGAGGAAGAATTTATTCTCTGATAGTTGTGAATCTGTGGAATTCTTCACTGAGAACTGTTGACGTGTGCCATTAAGTATATTCAATGCTGAAATAGACAGATTTTTAATTGATAATGGAATCAAGGGTTATTCATGGGAAAGGCAGGAAAATTGATTTTAGATTTATCAGAGGGCGGCACGGTGGCTCAGTGGTAGCACTGCTGCCTCACAGCGCAGGGACCCAGGTTCGATTCCACCCTCGGGCGACTGTCTGTGTGGAGTTTGCAAATTCTCCCCGTGTCTGCGTGGATTTCCTCCGAGTGCTCCGACTTCCTCCCACAGTCCAAAAGATGTGCAGGCTAGGTGGATTGGCCAGGCTAAATTGCCCGTAGTGTTCAGGGATGTACAGATTAGGTGGATTATAGGGGGATGGGTCTGGGTGGGATGCTCCAAGGATGGGTGTGGACTTGTTGGGCCGAAGGGCCTGTTTCCACACTGTAGGGATTCTATGATTCTCTATAGATCAGCCGTGATCTCATTGAATGGCGAATCAGGATGAGCTGACTGGCTTCCTTCTGCTCTTGTGCCTGATGGTCACTGTCAGTCCTGAGCTGCCCAGTATGGTTTCCGACATTTGCCCCAGATAAGGGGAAAACATGTGGCAGGGACTTGGAGGTCCTACTGAATGCTATTACCTCCAAAATTTAAGACATGATCAGGACACTGAATGAGACAGCAAAAAACTAGAATGAAATGAAAGGAATGAAATCAACAAGAATGATACGCAGAGATAGTAGGAACTGCAGATGCTGGAGAATCCGAGACAACAAGGTGCAGGGCTGGATGAACACAGCAGGCCAAGCAGCATCATAGGAGCAGAGAGGCTGACGTTTCGGGCCTAGACCCTTCATCAGATGAAGGGTCTAGGCC
>NC_063335.1:18795127-18831826 GCF_021869965.1 Rhincodon typus
TGCTGCTTGGCCTGCTGTGTTCATCCAGCCCTGCACCTTGTTGTCTCAGATATTCCTCTGATTGTTTCTGCATTTACCAATGGGTAATTCTATAGCAATGAATAAGGGTGTTGCAGAGGTAATCCTAGAGATAGTTCAGGTAATACGCCTCAAAATGTATAATGCTTCAAGTAGTTGCTCTCTTAGAGACCACAAGAGAATTATAGATAGCAGAGACTCTCATCATTTACCTGCCAAAGAAAGCAACTTGTCGTTCTTCCTTCACATCATCATACTGCATCTTAATTGTTTTGAAGGCTTTTGACTATGCATGAAGATCACCTCATGTATTTCACACTCTGCATGACAGTATTCTTCTTGGCATATCGTATCAGTTGTTCCCCTCATCAATTTTAATCTGTGTTTCTTGTTCTAGTAACTTCACATCATAGAACAACAGCACAGGAGAGCATTCAGCCAAAGACTCTTAACCAGTTCTTTTGAAGAGCAAGCCAGTTAGTCCAATTTTCCATCTTTCCTTGTATTTGTGGCTTATTTTCAAGTATTTATCCAAAACCCTTTTTGAAGGTTACTACTGAACCTGTTTCCAGCATTTTATAAGGCAGTACATTTGAGATCCTAACCAATTGTAATTTAGCTCATCTTAAAACAGACCTCTTGTCTTATCTTCTCAGAGAAGAACAACCCCAGCCTCTCCCATCTATTCACAAAACTGTAATCCCTCATTCATTATTATGAATCATTTCTGAATCCTCCCCAATGCTTCCAAGTCTATTCCAAAGTGCACTGCCTAGAATTGCACACAGTAATCGAGTTGATTATGAATGACTGTTTTCTGCTTGTTTGGCATAACAGTGTTATCGACTTTTTGTGCTTTATATCTCTTGTGAAGGCTACGATCCTGTGTGTTTTGTTAACCTTTTCTTCCTTTCTTTCTTAAAACACAGTCAATGCCCACAATTTTCCTATTATTTATTCCAACACAATTTTGTATTCTTCTGCCTCTTTTAACCTGTGGGTTTTAATTTTGCAAGTAAGCCTAAATGGGGGCTTTAACGAATGCCCTTTTCCAGTTCAATGTACACATCAACTTCCTTAACAACCTTCTCTTACTTCTTCATAAGGCTCAATCAATTTAGTTAAACATGCTTTGCCCTTAACAGATCCCTACCGGTTCCACATTATTAGTTTTTGCTTGTTTAAGTCGCTGTTAATTTACACCTGGGTTCACTTAATGGACTCTACGTTTCCTTGATTGAGGTTCAGGTGGGAGGTGGCATGGTCACCAGCGCACATTCTACAACCTGTTTGAAATTTTACATATGGTGGGGGAGGCATCAGGTGGTCTCCCTTATCTGCCATCATCAGTACTTCCCTGATGGGTGCATCTCCCCCATTAATGTTTGGCAGCTTTAGATCAATGCGTTGATGTTGGACAAGTTGTAAGGGAGAGAATGTCCTGTGTGGAGCATTCCTGGACCCATTGCAAAGCAACCCTCCCAAAGGATCATTCATTTTCTCTCTCTTTTCCACTCCTAAACCTGGCTCCTAACCTGCCTCAAACTACCACCATTCAACCCTACCAAACTACTCCCGACTCCCTTCATCAATACCTAGGCTTCTGAGAATTGTGGGATTTCCTGAAGCCCAGCAGTGTCAAACAGTTTCATACTGAGCTGTTGACCATTTGATCAGCCAGATGGAACTGACTGCCAAAATAGAGACAGAAGTCACTTGCCTTAAAGCAAAATAATTGCCACAGGGCAGACAACAGGTTTGTAGAAAGGAAGGCTTCTCTTAACTTTTTCAGCTGTGGGGATTGGAACTGCAGAGCCCCATAAAATCCAGGCTGTTGTTTCTAAGCACTTCCTCACCACCGACTCAGCTTAACTTGGAATAGAACACCAGGTTTTTCTGGTTCTGAGGAAGGGTCACTGGACCCGAAATGTTAACTCTGATATTTTTCTTCACAGATGCTACCAGACCTGCTGAGCTTTTCCAGCAACTTCAGTTTTTGTCCCTGATTTAGAGCATCCGCAGTTCTTTCAGTTTTTACGAGATTTATCTTGTCTGTTTCGATTCCAAATCTTGTAGCAACGTCTTTACTCGGTTGACTCTTCCCAAAGCTAGGTAGCTCCAATTTTTGCAACTGCCTTCTTATTGCTTTTCTCTGTGCTTGGTTGAATATTTCACCTGTGTCTTGTTCAAGGTGGTCTGCCGAGAGAGCTGCAGTTTTCATGTAATGTCACCAACTTACATTGTCCTGAACTTGCACTGTAGTGCAGCATGTTGCTTTTGTATTTCTTTCTGACTCACAATGATCTTACCTGTTTTATGCTGCACCTATCAGTAACCCTCTGATGTTCTTTAACTTCACCTTTTATAATTCCATAATAATAATCATATGATTATTTCCTTGTGTCTCACACTTGCTGCCATTTATTACCCAATCCTCTGTTCATTTACATTGTTTAAGATTATTGCTGTCGTTGGTTTCTGCTTATTACTTCCAGGTTAACTAGTCCCTTCTTTAATATCAGATTTTACTGAGTTACTGAAGCTGAAATTAGGAAAAGGAGGTTGCCCAACTCCATGGCTACACCATGCAGGTTAGAAGGGGAATATTGGACCCTCTTTCACTAGGGGCAAATACTGTGGCCAACAGACTATGTGAGCACCAAAGTAAGTTTACAACGACGTTTTAAATCGTTTCCTTCCAATCCAGACTGAAACTAAATGGCATCTTTACAAGATGTCATTCCGTGTTTTCCATTTTCCTGTGACGTTGAATGATGAAAATCTGATGAAACTCCTGCAATTGTGGATGAGACCCAGTAATTGCACAGAACCCTTCTGTTAGTATCTCTAAAGATAGTGCAAATCATTCAAGCCTCCACCCCAACATTTTAAACTAAGGAAACAGCCTATCAGTGCTTTCTTCCCAGATTTCCAGTGGAAATCCTTGAGGAAACAGTGTTAATGCTGTTTTTCCGTCTTATCCACCACAGAAATTTAGCTGTAAGTCTTCAATATAAGATGCTGGTTTAATTAATAGAATCTGGAATTTAAAATTGTCTCAAGCTTGGTGACTTTGAAACTCTCATTGAGTGTTGTAAAAACCCATTTTCTACACTCGTACTGATTTTACCGGTTGAGGCCTGGATGTGACTCCAAACCCATAACAATATGATTGACTCTTAATCGTGCTCTGAAATGGTCAGGTAAGCCACTCACCTGAGCATTTGGTGGAATTCCACTGGATATGTAGTTGACTGCATGGGTCAGCCAATCTGTCTCCAGCAGATTTGTAAAATAGGACAGGATACCGCAGACGGTTGAGTTTGAACGAGTTTCTGGTTCAAGTTTTTTTCTCTCTGCCTCTGAGATGCATTTTCTTTCAAAGACAGCTGCACTGTTTTTATTTGTTGAAACCAGATGCAGCGATCCTGGATGAGTTTCTTCCAAATCCCTGAGTCAATGTCAAGAATCCAAAATCAAAGACTTCCAATTGTCTTTGACATGTTTCATAGAAAATGAGATCCAGAGAACCCTAACCCCTTCGGCCCTTTGAGCCTTCTCCACCATCCGATGTGATCATGGCTGATCATCCTACTTAGTATCCTGTTCTGGCTTTTTTCACATTGCCTTTGATCCTTTTAGCCCTAAGAACTATAACTAACTGCTCTTAAAAGCATGGAATGCTCTGCCTTCTGTGGCAGAGAATTCTGTAGGCTCACCACCGTCTGAGTGAGGAAATTTCTTCTGCTGAGACACATTGAGGGTGCCTGCTTCAGGTGCTGTCCTGCACCTTTCTAGTGCTGTGATTAGGGTACCAGAACCCCACAATGATACAGTCATCATTCTCTCAACTTCTATACGCATTTTTCTTTTAAAACTCATGGAATCTTCAGAGGTCAATGCCACGATCCTTTATTTCATCCCTGAGCTTGACCCTGACATTTGGTGGCCTGTTGTGTTTGGTTTCATGGACCAAATTGCTGACACTGGTGTGTGAAGTTAACAGGAGGAGACTGCTTATGGAAGAGGTCCTAGTGTCAGGCATCCCTGTCCTCACCTGCCCTTGTCCATACCGATGTACCACTGGCCTTGTAACAGGTGAGTAAAGGCTGTGCCCCTGGATTCCTCGAGATGAGATCCCAGATTCTAAAAAAGAAAATACAGTGGATTCTGGGACTTTGAAATAAAAATATGAAATATGAGAAATTCTTAGTTTGTCTGGCGATTGTGAAGAGAAGAACAGAATTGATGTTTCAGGTCACTGATCTGTCATCTACACTGGTCATTGATTTGAATCTTTCACTTTGCTTTCCTATGCTCTGCTGCTTCCTGCTGAGTATTCCAGTTTGCTGCCTTTACTCCAGCTGTGCAGCTTCCCACCTAACTTCCTTCTGTGAAAACATATATTATGATATATATGTATTATATATTATTATATATCATTTCTGTGAAAATAGACTATCAACCCCAATGTATGTACATTATATAATTATATCTGTATTATTTTTTGGATACATATAAAATCAAATTTCTGGTTAATTTCCTGTTTCAGATTTCCAATGTATTCCCAACGAGTCAAAATTCAGTGGCTTTCCTAATCAGCACATTGCTTTAATTTGTATATGTTTCTGTCTGACCATAGACCCCTGGTAAAATCTCTTTAGTATAAATTTAGATTTATTTATTCTGTGTCATGGTTTCAAAAAGTTGATGCTTTCTCATGCCATCAGTTCAGGACTTTATTCATGTAGTAGTCTAAAATAATTTGTATTGGGTGGTGATAGTTTACATTACATACCTGCATGGAATCTTGTTCACCAAGTTTAAACAGTAGGCTGTTAGCAGTAAAATATCATCACTGTTGAAATTTCCATCCTACAGCGGTCACCACACGGTTTCCAGGTGAATATGAAGCTTGAAGCTGTTGACAGACGAAACCCAATGTTGATTCGAGTTGCCACAGTTGTAGATGTTGATGATCAAAGGATAAAGGTACTTCATATTTGGAGATTCCGATTGCTCGATGTAACTATTCAAAATATCTTGCTGAGATTTTTCATTCCTCTGACACAGCTAACTTACACAGGGATTTTCAGGCTCATCCCATTCTCTGAGTAATGTTATCACAACCAAGTTTAATTTAAATCTTGTTGATGGGGCTTAGTGATTGCTGCTAACTTTGTTGGCTTGCTAATTATTCTTCAAACTAGCTAGGAATTCCCTTTTCCTAAATTCAAATTATCCATATTGGACTCTAGTACAGCTGATCAGTCAATGTCCTGTTTTTATATTGCACTGTTCACAACCACTGACTTCTCAAAGGATTTTTTTTCACAACAAATGAAGTACTTTTGAAATGTAGTCACTGTAGCAGTGCAGGAAAAACAGCACAGTAGACTTCCCTAAACTGTAATGTGATAATGACCAGATAATCTGTTTTTATGATGTTGGTGGAGGCATAACTATTGGGCTGGCCGCTAGGGTTAACTCATGCACTTTTCAAAATATTAGTGATGCACATACTCCAAGATCAAATAATTACAAAGGCACTACTGTGAGCCTGTCCAACACACTGGACAAAACTCTCAATATCATTGTCTCGCATTGCCTACCATCTGTATGCAAGAGCTGTCAGGATTCAGTTACTATATCTCTTTACTGAATGTAATGAACATCATATTTTTCATTCTGATTGGGCATACAGTTTGCCAAAAATTCTTTTAATGACTGACAGAACAACCAGGCATTCACAGAATATGTCAGTAATTGCTGTCTATAAGCATTTTTACTCACCTTCAAGCATGTTAAAGCCCCAACAAATATTTCACTAACCATGTTGCTATCTGAACCATTGCACTATTAGCAATCAAATTTGTAACATTTTAAAAATGACATATTTCTTAAACAGAAAACGTAATGCATTTTACATATATTTGTACCAACTCGCTATTCCTGTGCCTGCCTTTCTTTCTGGGTCATACGTTCTGCTACATTAGCCCTGCATTCCATGCTTGCCTTTCCTTTTATCATTTGATATATTTAAAGCTGAGATAGACAGATTTCTCAGGGGATATGGAGACCAGGTGAAAAAGTGGATCAAAGACTAATGATCAGCCATGATTGTACTCGATGGTGGAATAGGCTTGATGGAATGTATGGTTTACTTCTAATTTGTATGTTTTTTTGTGGCAGTGAATACACATAGACTTGTTCTGTGCTGTTTCTGCATCAAATTTGATTTGGAGTGTCGTTGACTAGTTCCAGATTCAGCTCATTCAGCTCTTGATGGCAGTTCCTCCACCAAAGATTCCACTCTATCCAAAATCATTGTCACTTTCTGGAGGTGGTCAGATTCATACAGTCTCCCACCACACTGTGTTGACAATTTGTGAGCACTACTGTCCTTTGTAACTATAAGAGCAAGTTCTACACATAGCCTGATGTATTATGCATCATTGACATTTAAATCACAGATCTGTAGTCGATTTACAAAATTCTGGACCTAAGGATTCCTTGTTAAACAGCAGAGAGGTATATGTTACAAATAAGAGCGATGGAGCAAATAATCCACTTTGATGGGGTGTTGTCATTTGATGCATATTGTTGGTGGCTATGAAGGCCATTCGTTGAAAACCAGAGTCTGACATAAATGCCACATGTGAAGCTGCCGTGTGATATTGTAGCTTGCTGTTTTCCATGTTGGAGACTGTTGCCACATTGCAGTTGTGACTGATCATTATGCAGGTGTGTGCCAACCACAGGAGATGTCATTTCTCCCTTTCAGAATCACAGAATAGTTAAGGCGTAGAAAAAGACTGTTCAACCCATTGTGTCTGTACCATCTCTCTCAGCATTTTGTTTCAAGCTGAGGAGTGCTAGCTGGAGTTTAATTTGGATAAATGCATTTTGGTAAAGCAAACAAGAGGAGGAATTATGCAGTTAATAGTAGGACCCTGGGTTGTGTTATCAAACAGAGACCCAGGGGATCTTTGAAAGTTGCGTCACAGGATGGTTAAGAAGGCATTTAGCACACTGGCCTTCATTGCGCAGACCACTGAGTACAGGAGTTTGGATGCAATGTTGAGGTTGTACAGGATGATAGCAAAGCCACATTTAGAGTATTGTATACAGTTCTGGCCGCCCTGCCAAAGGAATAATATTATTAAATTGGAGAGGGTTCCAAAAAGATTTACCATGATATTTCCAGGATTAGAGGGCTCTGAGTTATAAGGAGAGGCTGGATTATTTGGGACTTCTTTCACTGGAACCAAGGAGTTTGAGAGGTGACCATATAAAGGTTTATAAAATCATGAGGGACATAGATAAGGTGAATAGCAAAAGTCTTTTCCCTGTGGTGGGAGAGTTCAAAATTAGAGGGCATATTTTTAAGGTGAGAGGAAAAAGACTTAAAGGAACCTGAAGGGCAACTTGTTCCCATGAAGGGTGGTTCAGGTGTGGAATGAGCTGCTAGAGGAAGTGTAGTTGCAGGTATAGTTACAACATTTAAAAGCCATTTGGATAGGTACATGAATAGGATGGACTTAGAGGGATATAGCCCAAACATAGGCAAGTGGGACTAGTTTAGTTTGGGAACTTGGTCAGCAAGGACGAGTTGGACCAACAGGACAGTTTCCATGCTGTATGACTCTATAACTCTCTGACTCGATGACTTACATACAAAAGCTTCTGCTTTATCCCTGAAACTCTGCATTTTGTTCCTATTTAAATAATAATTCAGTGTTCTCTTGAATGTCTTAATTCACGCACTTAGGCAATTCCTTCCAAACCAAGACACGTCGTTGTGTGAAATATAAATCTTTCGGCAGCTAGTAACTCACAAGTATGGTAATCAATAGTTAGGGACTTCATTGCACACTTGCATGCATCTTTGATGTGTAGCCTTGGGTTACCCTCGAGCTACCTACTGTAGAGAAAGTCTTGGGTGTGCAACCTATTTTCAATCCTGTGGATGTGCCTCGCCTATCGAGCTCACCAATCTTCAATTAAATGACAGACATACAGCAGACCTAATTACATGAAATGGAAAGTGCAGCTTTTGTAGGAATGTTTCTGTAGCCTATGTAGTGTTTCAGTTGTCAACCTTTTGTTTATACCTTCTGAGGCCAATTTGGCATAACCTCAGTTTGTCAAGTATTGCAAATTAATTGAAGCATTTAACGATAGCCATAAGTGTGAGCAAAGAATGCCACCAATATGTAATAAAAACGATGTGTGCACTTAATGTCACTTGTAACAACAAACACCATTAATAGATGTTGGGTTCAGCTATTATTTGGAGCTCTGAGTCAAATTAGAACATGAACCACAATTAATCAATTAAATCAAGATACAATTCTATTCACTTTACACATTGTGTGTTGGCATGTGCATTGTTGTACCAAGATGAAATGCTCTGGCATAGCCTGGTTAAACCTAAATTTAAAGTTTCACTTTACCAACCTTTTGTTAAGTATTGATAACAAGAGTTTATTGCCAGGCAAAAGTCATCCTTGAATACTTCACCATTCAATCTTCCTTTTCTTTACATATGGTAAACACACTCGCTTTGGATAACTGACTGCTTGCTGAATAAAGTCAAATAAAATAAACAAATTTAGAATTCCTTCCTCTTTTTATGCACTTTTTCTAAAAATGTGGTGAGAGGGCTTTGTCCTAATCTCCGCCAGTACCATTCTGTAACTGTTTTCAGGGTATGGACCACATTGACAAGTTGTAACAATCTCCTTGTGAAGGATGTATACAGCGTCTACAAGTATGACCTTGCCCATTGTGGAGTTTTAAGAGCAAACTGCTATTCAAGTATATGATAAAGGAAGAGAATAGCTAAAGTAAACATTGCTCCTTTAAAGGCAGTGTCAGGAAAAATTATAAACAAACACTGAAATTGCTGGAAAAGCTCAGCCACGTCTGGCAGCATCTGTGAAGAAAAGTCAGAGTTAACTGGAAAAATTATCATTTGAATGAGGAAATGCCAGAAACTATAAAAAATATTCTCTGTTTTCACAGTAGAAGATACGATTAGTTTAAATGGCATTGTGGGCTGAAGGGTGCTGTGGTGTTCTATGTTCTGTGTTTTAATTTCCAATTATAAATCTGAAATAGAGGTTAACCAAAGGACTAATAAAAGTAGGCAACTTAAGATAATTCATATCAACAGAAAAGGAGTCTGAGAGCAATTTAAAAGATGAAGATCCAACAAATTCCCTGGACATGATGGCCTGCATTCTAGGATTCTACAAGAGAGCGCTACAGTACCAGTGATACTCCAGTGAAAGGTTTGTCATGCTGAGAAGTTACACTTTGTCATTGGATACAATTTGGCTGCTGCAGATGCCTATAATGCCTATTGGATGTCAAATTCGGAGCTGGTAAATTTGTTCCAACTCTATTCCACCTAAAAAGGTGTTATTGCCACACACCACAAGAACCCAAAGTGGGAAGACTTAATGTTCATAAGGACTAAGCCATGGTCATTTCTACCAATACTGTCATGGCCAGATTAATTTACAAAAGATTAGTAATGGTGAAGTCAGTTAGCTTTTTCCCTCATGTTAGTTTTCTCAGCATCTGGTGTGAGAGCCTACTTTGGCAGCTTTGTCTTCTGTCAAACCAATTCCATCAGGAATGGTGCTACTAATCCACTCTAGGTGATAGAAACTCCCTGATCCAGAGAACATTTTCTGCCCTTGTTATTTCCAAATGGTGCTTAGTGTGGAGGAATATTGATTCATCAACTGAGAGTGACAGCTATCAACAGGGTGTTTCCTTGCCCATGCTTAATCTAATGCCATGAAGCACTGTTGGGTTCACAGTCAATGTTGAGGATTACCAAGGCCACTCCATCATGACTGTTGTTGCTGTGCTTCCACTTTTGGGGCATTCCTGCCATTGGACATGACATGCCCAGAGATGGTGATGGAGACATGGGCTAACAGGTATGATTCTGTGTATATGACCATGTTAGGTTGACTTTTCTGACTTGTTTTTAGTATAACTTTTAAAATTTTGGTTCAAATACCCAGTAGTTAATGACTGAGTTAGGTGAACATTATTGTATCCGATACAATGCCAATGGTAGATGGTCCATCTAATTTAGATCTCCTTGCTTCTATAGTGGTTTGAAAAAACTGAGTGGCTTTGTAGCCATTTTAAAGGGCAGTTCAGAGTTAACCAAAATACTGAGAGTTTGGAGTCATCCATTGCCTGAGGGGATAGGAACAGCAAATTTTGTTCCCCGAAGGACTTTTCTGAACCAGATGGATTTTTAATGACACTGAGAGGTTGATCATTGGTCATAGCATATGTCATGCTCAATTTTACTTCTCCTCAGTTTGTTTCTTATCACATGAAATTTTACAAATATACAAATTGCTTGTTGAATCAGACATGACACAGAAATTATTTTGAAAGTGGGAATTCTAGTAATCATTGTGCAGAATTCATCCTTATATACAATCTTTATAACCAGGAATGTGATGGAATACTCCCCACTTGCCTGGATGAGTGCAGCCCCAATCACACTCAGAAAGCTTGACACCATCCAGGACAAAGCAGCCGGCTTGATTGGCACTACATCCACAAGCATCCACTACCTCCACCGCCAACGCTCAGTAGCAGCAGCATGTACTATCGACAAGATGCACTGCAGAAATTCACCAAAGATCCTCAGACAGCACATTCCAAACCCATGACCACTTCCATGTAGAAGGACAAGGGCAGCAGATATATTGGAACACCACCCCATGGAAGTTCCACTCCAAGCCACTCAACCATCCTGACTTGGAAATATATCATTGTTACTGTGTCACAATCCTGGAATTCCTTCCCTAAGGGCATTGCGGGGAAACCCACAGAAGGTGGACTGCAGCGGTTCAGGAAGGCAGTTCACCACCATCTTCTCAAGGGCAACCAGGGATGTGGCAATAAATGCTGGCCAGCCAGTGACGCCCACATCCCACGAATGAATAAATTTAAAACAATTTGGGAATCTGGGACACATGCACCCAATAATGTTTGACGGCCACTGCTTGGTTCTCATTCTAATCAAGTTTGTGAACTGTTTACAATAGTGAATATATTTGGACATAGTGCTGCCACTTACTGTGTGGAGCTTTTGGCAAAATCAGTCAATTTGGACATTAACAGAGCTCATAGGCCCTGGAATATTATGATTCCAGATTGGCAGCAGCCCTGCTTTGGGAACAGATGAAGCACTCCTGGTATCCTGGCTTGATGTTGAGAGTTCCTAAAAAAAAACAAGCTTTCTTTTGTTGGCGGCCTTTGGGAGTCTCTGTAAATGTATATTCTCTCCAATTTCTGTCAAGTTTGGTAGCTTGGTCGTATAACTGGCCTGAAACCACTGATTTGCATGCTGACGACGCCCAATGTCTGTTTCAAATGGACACCAGGAAGTTTCCATTTACACCTTTATGTTCCCAAGGTTCGGAGGTAGGAATAGCCCTAGAATACCACGGCCCAAAAGACACACTCCGAATATTATAGGATGTTCAGAAATCAGACACAACATGAGCCAGATTTTGCCCATTGTTTAGAAATCTCAAGGTTTTTCTCTCTAAAGTTTCTCTTTGTCTGAGCATTGCACTGATTAATCGAATCTCAGTTTATTTCTTGATAGTGTGGCTGCCCCTTGCCAAGAACCCTGTTGATTTGTTTTAATGAGTTTAAACATGACAGTTGAGTTGGATCTTGAAATGTCATATATTTAAACAAAACGTACTAAAATCAGCCAAGGAATACAAATGGACTTCTTTTTTTTACAATTAATCACATTTGCAAGGTTTCGCCTTCCAAGAGTGGTACATTACGTGTTGCTTTGAGAATCTGCTGCCACGTAATCATGAGTAGTAAGTTTTTCTCAGTTGTTTTAACAAGTTCCATCATGTTGTATCTCGTGCAGATAATAGTTAGCCTGAAATAGCAACCTAGTGTGCTTAAATGTAACGCCATGAAAATTGACTGCATCCTAATGTATTGACCTGGATTTAGCAATCTGTGGTGAAGTAATGGTAAAGTTGCGCTTACAGATATTTCCAGGTCATTTGAGGATTAACTTGTGACCTCACTCAGAGATCATTTTTCAGAGTACTCAAAGGATTGAAGTGTCCTCACTGAGACACACAAGGCTGGATTTTGCAGTCACAAAACTGGGCCAAGCTGATGAAGGATGGCAAAGAAAAAACGTAGCTGAGTAGCGCAGGCAGAAGTCCCACCACCTACTTTCCCTAGCAGCCATTTTGTGGGAGTGGGGGCCAGCGAGGAAACAGTCCTACTCCTGTCCCAAAGTTAGACCCTGCAGGACTTTCACCAAGAGGTCAGACAGCGAAGTCCTGATTTGTGCATTTAATAATGCATGCATGGAAACTGGAGGTTACTGTCTGATTTATTTCTTAGTAACAGTGAGCACTGGTAGCCTCCCACTTAACTCGTGATACAAAATCTGAGCGAATACCATTTTTTTCCTGTTTGACCTCTTAATAACTTCTAATTTGTGAGATTAGTGGAGCAATTTTCTGGGTGGAAACTTTAATGGTGGGGAATAGCTCAGTGCTCCCCTTTCATTCTGGATCTGGCTAGGGCCATATTCAGAAAGAATGGCGTACCTGCTAATGTACCTGGCACCATACAAATGTGATGCATATGGGGTTAGTGATTCTTATTTTGGAATTAAATGAAGTCTGCTCTGTACACACACTATCTACATTCACCTTTCATGCTCTTGTGGCCATGAGGAGCTGGGCCAGGCGTACTGACTCTCCTTCCTCTTCTGGATCCCCGTGCACTTTACTGCAGCCAGATGGATCATGAACAAATGACGAATGTGGTAGGTCCGTCAGCATGTGTCCCAAAGACTGGCAAATTGAATCAACAACACATCAGCCTTTGGCTGGCAGTAACAAGCAAGATACTAATCCTACCCAACCAGCCTGCACTTGGAAAATTCAGAGCAGTATCCAACATGAAATGTGACATAAAGAATTAGGCTGACAACCAGTGTTCCCTTTAAGGTTGGCAATCTTTCAGCCATGAGGCTGTGCACAGCAAATCAGCATGCAGATGTAGTTCCCAGCATTGACTTCCAGTTCCCAAAGCTGCAGCCGAACATACACATGGGAAGTCCATGCAGTAACAGAAAAAATTAGAGGGAACGTAGCTGATAACCAATTTAGATTGCCAGTCAAGCTCAAAGAATGGCACCATTGTGCCCACTAGAATTTAAATTTGTTAATATATTTGTTTTAACGTATACATATACTGTACCTGTTGCAACTCAACAAGCTAACTGGTGGCCATTCTGTGGTTACTTTCTAAAGGCAATGCCTTGTTGAATCAGAGCTAACATGAATTTAACTGGGGCATTCTCTGTGGCAACACCTCCACGAGTATCCAAATAACTAGCACTGTCCTCTCACATAATATAAATGTTGTTTTCCCTTTCGATTGGCTTTTTTTTTTTTAAATTGTCCCAATGAGTGTGCAACAAAAAGCTTCCACAAAATGTTTCAGCAATACTCTAATTCTGTCCCACCAAACTGCCAAAGGTAGTCTTCGGAATCGGGGATGGTAAATCTGAACAAGTGAAACTGTTTTGGATTACAAAAATATGTTGAAAGACCTGATTGCAGACAGGCAATAGCTATTATTTGAACAAGAGCTATATGGTCCATAATATATCTATTCCTTAAGTTAGCAAAAACCAACAGGAAAGTTGAATCAGCTGTGGCTGACGAAAGAAGTTCATCATTGCAAATCAAAGGAGGTAGCTAATAAGGATGCTGGAAAAATTAGAAAGTCCAAGGATTGGGAGCAATTAGAATTCAGCAAGGGTGATCATGAATTTGATGTAGGAATACAATCTAGCAAGAAACAAAAACTAAACTGTAATCTTCAGGTAAATGAGAAGGAAAAGATTAGCTTAGACAAACATGGACCCATTGCATGTGGAGATAGCAGAATTTAGCGCAGAACAAGGAAATGGCAGAGAAACTGAACAATGATTTCATATCCCAGAAGAAGATGTAGGAAATTTCCCATAGATAAACCACAGGACTTGTGAAACTGAAGAATGGAAAGTAATTAGCATTAAAAAAAGAGCTGGTACTTAAAAAGTTAACTGGATTGAAGGTTGATAAATCCCCTGGAGCAGATGAACTTCATCCCAGAGTATTGAAGGAGTTGGCTAGAGGAATAATGGATGTACTGTTGGTTATCTTTCAAGATTTAATAGTTATGGCAGGGTTCCTAAAGACTGGAAAGTAAGCAAATGTAATCCCACTATTTAAGAAGGGAGGAAGAGAAGGAGAATGGAGAACTGCAGATCTATTAATTTATATGCATGGTAGGAAGGTATTTGAATCTCTTACAAAGTCTGAGATAAGGGGAGACCTAGAAAAGAATTATAAAACTGGACAGTCAACATGGTTTTATGGAAGGGAATTGTGTTTAAAAAACCCATTGGAGTGTGTGAAGGTGCCGTTTGTCTCATAAATAAAGGTTAAGCAATGAATCTAGTGTGCTGGAGGTTAAGAAGGATTTTGATAAGATCAGATACAAAAGGCTCGTAAACAAAATTAAAGCGCATGGTATAGACAGTAATATACTGGTATGGATTGAAAATCAGTTAACAGATTGAAAGCAGAGTGTTGGAATAAATGAGTCATTCTCAGGGCAACAGGCTGCTACTAGGAGGTACGACAAAAATTGGTGCTAGGTCTACAGCTGCTCCTGACACACTTCAATGACTTGGCAATTTTTCTGATAACACAAAACTCAGTGGGAATGTAAGTTGTGAGGAAGATGCAAGGAGGCTTCAAGAGGATTTAAACAGGCAAAACAAATCGGCTAGAACATGCCAAATGGAATGTAATATGAATAAGTTGTCTCTTTTGGTAGAAAAAGCAAACATCTGAGTATTTCTTAAATGATGACGCAGTAGAGAGTGTTGGTGGTCAGAAGCACTTGGGTGTCCTTGTTTAGGAGTCACTAAAAGTAGGTACAATAATCACTGAGGAAGGCAAATGGTACGTTGGCCTTTATCACAAAGGGATGTGATTACAGAGAAAAGACGCCTTGCTGAGTTGTATAGAGTCCTGTTGAGAGCACAGCTGAAGTATTGGTTTCCTTATCTAAGGAAGAATGTACTTGCTATAGAAGCAGTGCAATAGAGGTTCAGCAAACTAATTTCTGGGATGGTGGGATTGTGGTATGAGGAAAGAATAAGCAAACAGTGTCTGCCATATCCAGAGTGTCAAAGAATAATATCATTGAAACGTGTAAAATTCTTAGAGCACTTGATAGGCAGGATATAGATGGAATGTTTACCCTGTCTGGTCAGTCAAGAACCAGGGAACATAAATGTGGAATAAGGGGTATGCTGCTTAAGGCCAAAATGAGAGGAAATTTTTTTCCCAGTGTGTGTATTGAAGCTTTGGAATTCTCTTCCCAACAGGGCTGTGGGAGCTCAGTCTTTGAGAACGTTCAACAAGAAATCAACAGATTTCTGGATACTAGTGAAATTGAGATGCAGAGATAGTGCAGGAAGTTGCATTGAGGAGACGATCAGCTGTGATCTAATTGAATGGTGGAACAAGTTCAACTGGCTAAAAATGGGTTGGCATCAGAACGATGTTTCAGTTGCCATTTTGACCTGTTATAAGTCCTCGTCCGTCGCTCAGCCAAGTACTGCAGAGCCATCCATAGAGCATAATAATTGCTTCAGGTCAACAGAATTCTTGGGGGAGCACGGCCCTCACTGTATGAATGGTGTGCACATGTGCATGGATTGGGAATCGGGTTCATGAGTCATGTTGTCAGGGACCAGCCTTTGTTGCCCAGTGCCCACTCTTTAAGTTGGTTTAGTCACTGAAATAAAACCAGCACAGAGGGTTCCTGTGGATCAAATGCATCTCTACTGTTGTGAGGATATCCGGTATTAATATGTGTGTACATTGAAGAAATTAAATCTATTTTGAATCAGATGTGTGGCAGTGTTCATCACATCATTGTCCATTTCTATACCATGGGGAATCCTGCAATCCTTGCAGACTTTTGAGTGTGCTTTGAACTTCAAGTGACTCTGAAATAGAGCAGTTAATGTGTAAACACCTGTGTCTTCAGCACAGAAGTGAGAATCTGGAAGGAAGGACTTAGGAGATGAGAAGGTCCTGGGAAAAAGAAGGAACATTTCATCAAAGCCTAATGCCATTGAACTGTTTCCCCAGATTTTTTCCCCTTCACTCATAACACCTACACTTTTTTTGTCTGTCGGTATGTGTCTGGGGAATTATTAAAGGTAGTTAGAGATTCAAATAGTAGAGTGGCATATTGCTAGTTCACAGTTAATTGCCTGGGGTTGGGATTCAATTACTTGTAATAAATAGTTGTTCTTGTTAAGTACAGAACCTTGCAGAGTGTTCTCTGTTAATCTAAGTCCATCAGACAGGTAAATTGGGGATTTTGTGTACTTTGATTAAAACGTAACTTTTGTGATGATCCTGGAATACACTTTTCCAAATGGATCGGGACACAACTGTTAAATGGCCAACACTGTTGAAAGTGGAAAGTGATAAACAACAGTGAATGCTGTGTGCCAGACTCCAAATGGAAGAGTATGGACCCCATGGCCAAGGTAGTGACATTGAACCAATTTCTGAAAAAAAAATCAAGAAACTTTATTTTCCTGACTGTCGAACTTTGTTGCTCAGGGATTGAGATGAACAATACCAGAGGAGGGGTGTTGTTGGGATAGACAGATTTCCTGCGTGCTCCACAATGACAGACAAATACTGGAGATCCACCCTCTTTGTTGCATTGGTCACCTGTCCCACAGTAATTGGATCTGATGGGATCTACATGGCTGGTGGAGGAGAGGGGAGTGGTAGTACCAGTGGAATTTAGCCTCAGTAAATGGAATTGCCACTCTTTTCCATTGTTGATCATTTAATATATTAACAGATGGTGAGATTGCCTCCTTAATATTATTGGGATTTAAAACACACTTTTATGCCTAAATTGAGCATATTTCTTAAAAATGTAGAAGTAAAGATTGGATGTATTTTCCTTTGTTCTCTTTCAGGTCCATTTTGACGGGTGGAGTCATAACTATGATTTTTGGTTTGATGCAGATCACCATGATATTCACCCTGCTGGATGGTGTGCCAAGACAGGTCACCCACTGCAACCACCACTTTGTAAGAGAGTTTCAAAAAATACTTTAAATTGCATTTCTGTTCATATTTAGAGGAACGACTATGTTTTGACCAATGCAAAAGAAGTAAATCCTTTTGTGAAATAATTCTTAACCTTTTATTGAGGATGATGTAGTACCAGATCAGTATTGCCATTGCCAAGTTACACAATTCAGTCATGGAAGCTGACTACCCATGACTGTCTAGCTTGACTTCCCAGCTGTAAACGACAGTGTGGAACGTTACTAGAAATAGGTGCTGTAAGTTGATCTTAATTGCATTTTATTTGAATACTTCATCTGCATGCCACCCTCTTCAAAATATTACAAGCCCCTCGAGTTTGAGTGACTGCCTTCACAAGACCCTCTGTCCTGGATGTCCTGATTGTGTAAAGGTGACGAATTTTGCAGGAACTTCTGCCTCTCTTTGCAGCTGGTCTGAGGGGTAAGCTTCCTTGGGGACATGCATACCACCTTCTCCAATTGTTCTAGTTACAGGTTTCTGGTCCCTGGCGATCAGTGCAAGTGTAGACACCGCACAGATAGGGTTATCGTTAAATACGTGAGAGCCATTCTGCCAAGTTTGCTTCAGTCCCTCGGTGATTTTATTTTGTACTTTGCAATCAAGTTAACTTTGTTAGGTATTCCCTTGTGACCTGTAGTCTATTATTCAATGCCTTAACATGGAATTTACTTACTTGCTCCAATTTGTCTTGAAAATCTGTTGATGTTTGCAGTTGTCACTTTCTTTGGTCTGTCCTGCAGTGAATTGAAATTGGGCTCATGAGTGCAGCCACAATCCCAGCATTTCCCAGCATTTAGCCCTATATTTTAAGAAAGTACATTCAGAATTTCCATCAATGATTAATGTTCTGCAAGCAGTGTTTTCTTCATGGTGAGACTCCTCTTGGATCATCAAATGTACGCAGTCTTGTAAATGTGCAAGTTTCTGCCCGTTTTGGGATCCGTGACGTGTAGCCCACGGACACAGAAGACTCACCCTAATCACGTAATTCAGACTGGCTAACCTTGGTATTTTTGTCAGCGTTTGCCTGCTCTGACTTAGAAGCAGGGTTAGGTAGGCATCTTTACTCTTTGAGCCTGCTGCACAATTCAATAAGATCATGGCAGAAATGGTTGTAGTTTCGCTCTACTTTCCTGTCTGTATACCATAATCCTTCTCTGTCATACATTCATCTACTCTTGAACATATTTTTAGAGCCAGGCAGCATGGAAACAGACCCTTCGGTCCAACCAATCCATGCTGACTATGTTCCCAAACTAAATTAGTCCCACCTGCCTGCATTTGGTCCATATCCCTCCAAACTTGTCCTATTCAGGGACTTATCTAAATGTATTTTAAATGTTCTAACTGTACCTACGTCCACCACTTCCTCTTGAAGTTCATTCCACACACAAACCACTCTCTGCGTAAAAAGGTTTGTCCCTTGTCTTTTTTAAATTTTTCTCTTCTCATAATTTAATAAGACTGAGAGAAAAAAAAATCAAATTAGTCTTGAAAGGAAGACCTCTTATTCTTCAGCTATGTTCCCTAGTCTCCCTCCTCCCCTAGAGGAAACTGCCTCCAGGGAGGCATCCACAATCCACACCTCTCGAGATCTTACATCATTCAAAAAGATCACCTCTCATTCTTCTAAACTGCAACAGATAGAGCTCTAACATGTTGAACCTTTACTCACAAGGTAAGTCCTTCATCCTGGGCATGAGTCACATGAAACTTCTCTGAACTGCTTTTGAAGCAATTTTTTTTCAAGTAAAATGACCAAAACCACATACAGTATTCCAGGTCTAATCCCTATACAGCTGCAGTAAAACCTCCCTACTTTTATATTCCATTCCCTTTGTAATAAACAACAAAATTCCATGCGCCTTCCTAATATTCCTTGTATCTGCATACCAACTTTTTATGATGAATGTAGCAGGACACACAGTTCCCTCTAAACCACCAAGCCATATAATCCCACTACATTTAAATAGTGTCCTGCTTTCCTGTTCCCGTTTCGAGTCTGATGATCCAGACCAATTCAGGAAATCCAGACATGACCTGCACAAAGCCATCAGGGATGCCAACAGGCAGTACTGGACCACATTAGAAGCCTAAACCTACTAAACAGATTCCTGCCGCCTGTGGTAAGGCCTAAACAACATTACGGGATACAATATGGAGCAGAGCAGGATAGCAGACAAAAACACATCCCTCTCTGACACGCTCAATGGTTTTGATGCTCGGTTTGAGCAGAATGTCAGCGATGCAGTGACGCTTGCCCCGAGACCCCCGGTCACACCTGCTCCCTCGGTCACTGCTGCAGACGTCAGACCGGTCTTCCTGGGAGTCAACCCAAGGAAAACGACAGGCCTGGACGGTGTCTCCAACCGAGCACTCAGAACTTGTGCAGACCAACGGGTGGAAGCATTCACCGACATCTTCAAACTCTCCCTCCCACAAGCCAAAGTCCCTCACCTGCTTGAAGAAGACCACCATCATCCCTGTACCTAAGAAAGCACATGCAATGTGCCTTAGTGACTACCACCCAGTGGCTCTGACCTGTACAATCATGACGTGCTTCGAGAGGCTGGTCATGGCCCACATCGACTCCAGTCTCCCAGCCTGCCTCGATCCCCTGTAATTTGCTTATCGATGTAACAGGTCCACAGAGGATGCCATATCCCTAGGCCTGCACTCATCCCTGGAACATCCGGAATTCAAAGACACCTACGTCAGACTCCTGCTCGTTGACTACAACTCCATCTTCAACACCGTTATCCCCTCCACACCGAAATCAAAACTCCGAGACCTTGGTCTCGGCTCCACCCTCTGCAACTGGATCCTCAGCTTTCTGACCCATTGGCCGCAATGAGTGAGGATAGGTAACTGCACCTCCTCCACAATAGCACTCAACACTGGAGCCCCCCAAGGATGTGTCCTCAGACCCCTACTATACTCCCTGTTGGCAAATTTACTTACCATACCTTCAATCCTGTCAAATTGCTCATATGTGGTGTTAATAACTGAGGACCCAGCACTGATCCCTATGGCACTCTGCTAGTCACAGCTTGCCAACCTGAAAAATGCTCATTTTTCCTTAATTTCTGTTAGCTAACATCTTTTTTTATCCATGCTGTTATGTTATTCCCTACACCATGTGTTCTTATCCTTTAAAATACCACAAAGGTGAATGTATCAAATTCCTTTTGCAGGTCCAAGTATACCAGATATAAGGGTTCCCCCGTCCACAATGAATGTTACATTGGTTTAAAAAAGAAACACAATAGATTAGTTAAACATGATTTCTTCATCACAGAGCCCATGTTAGCTCTGTCTGATTGCATCCTGATTTTTTTGATTTCCTGAATAATGGATTAGAGCCATCCACAATGACAAATATTAGGCCAGCTGACCTGTAGTTACCTGTTTTTTTGCCTTCATGTGTTCTTGAATAAAAGGTGTTAAGTTTGCTATTTTCCATTCTGCTGGGACCCTTCCAGAATCCTAGGAAATTTGGAAGATTAAAGCAAATGCATTTTCTATTCGTGCCACCATGTTTTTTTAAACCATCAGTTGGAAGCCATCTGGCATTATCACAGCCTTTAGGACCAGGAATTTTCCTCTGGTGATTGTCATCATTTTACTTTGATTGTGTCCACAATGGTCACTAATCTCATTTCATCTGGTAATCTCCCCACCAGTCACAAAGCTCATGGTCTCTCAGCTCTGCAGAGCCCACTTTTCTACCTCCTTCCCAAAATCCACAAACAGGACTGCCTGGGCAGGCCCATTGTTTCTCCCTGCTCCTGCCCCACAGAACTCATCGTTTCCTACTTGGACTCAATTTTTTCCACCCCTTGTCCAGTCCTTTCCAATTACATCCATGATTTTTCTGACGCTTTACGTCAGTTTTGGAATTTTCAGTTTGTGGGTTCCAGCCACTTCCGACGGACCATGGATGTACAATCCCTTTACACATCCATCCCCCATCAGGATGGTCTCAAGGCTCTCGGCTTCTTCCTGGAAAAAAGGCCTGAACCGGCCCCGTCCACCACCACCCTCCACGGTCTCGCCAAGCTCATCCTCACTCTGAACAACTTCTCTCACTTTCTTCAGATCAAAGGGATGGCCATGGGTACCCATTCCTTGTTCCAGTCCTATTCCAGCCAGTACCCACAACTCTTTCTCTGGTATATCAATTGCATCACTGGTGCTGCTTCCCTCTCTCTCGTTACAATTGGAAAAATTGATCTGTTTCGCTTCCAATTTCTACTCTGCTCTCTTCTTCACCTGGTCCATCTCTGACTCCTCGCTTTCGTTCCTCAACATCTCTTTCCATTTTTGGGGATAGGCTGACCACCAATATCCACCAAAAACCCACTCACTTCCTCAGTTACCTTCACTCTACGTCCCCACACCTTCATTCCTGCAGGACAGTGTTCCATTCTCCCAGTTTCTCCATCTCTGTCACATCTGTTCTGATGATGCAAGTTTCTATAAGAGTGCCTCCGAAATTTCTACCTTCTTCCTTAACCGAGGATCCCCCGTCACTGTAGTTGACAGGGCCCCCAACCCTGTCGGACCCATCTCCCGCACCTCCGCCCTCACCCGTTCTCTTCCCTCCCACAACAGCGATAGGGTGCCCCAGTCCTCACCTACCAACCCACCAACATCCACATGCAAAGGATCATTAGCCGTCATTTCTGCAATCCCCAGCATGATGCCACCACTAGACACACATTCTCCTTCCCTGTCAGCCTTTACAGGGACCGTTCCTTCTGGGACACCCTGGTTCACTCTTTCTCCACTCCCAACGCCTCCCCACATCTCCACAGGACCTTCCCGTCCAGTCGCAGAAGACATAACACCTGCCTATTTACTTCCTTCCTCCTCACCATCCACGGCCGCAGGCACACCTTCCAGGTGAAGCAGCACTTCACTCACCTGAACTTCAGTCAATATAATCTGCTGTAACAAAAATAGAGATTGCTGGAAAAGCTCAGTAGATCTGCCAGCATTTGTGCAGAGAAGTCAGAGTTAATGTTTCAGATCCGGTGGCCCTTCCTCAGAAGGGTCTGCTGTATTTGCTGCCCACAATGTGGTCTTCTCTACATCGAGACAAGGCACAGACTGGGCCACTGCTTTGCAGAACACTTATGTTCTATCCACAGTAATGAGCTGAGCTTCCAATTGCCTGCCACTTCATCACACCACTGTGTTCCTCTGTCTCAGGCTTACTGCAGTGCTCCAGTGAAGCTCAACACAAGCTGAAAGAACAGTAAGATAGCTAGAACTGCAGATGCTGGAGTCGGAGACAACATAGTGTGGAGCTGGAAGAACACAGCAGGCCAGGCAGCATCAGAGGAACAGGAAAGCTGACCGGAAACTCCACACTTTGTTATCTCTGAATGAACAGTACCTCATTTTCCACTTGGGAACTCTGCAGCCTTCTGGACTCAATATCAAATTCAATCATTTTCCGAGCATTTTCCTACGTCCATACCCCAAGCCCCACACACCAAGCCTTGTCACACATGGGCTGCTACCCACACAACCTCTTGTCAGCCACTGATGGTCCCCATTAGCAGCTCTTGATTCTGCCAGGCTGACCTTTACTCACTCCTTTGTCCGCCCAGCTGTTTTTCTCTGTTTCTGGGCTCCATCTTCACCTATCGTTTCCTTCTCCCTCCTCCCCCCATTTCACCTTCAGCATATATATCAACCTTTTCCTACCATCAGTTCTCAAGATGGGTCACTTGACCTGAAACGTTAACTGTGCTTTCTGTCCACAGATACTGCCAGACCTGAATTTTCCAGCAATTTCTGTTTTCGTTTCTGATTTCGAGCATCCACAGTTCTTTGGGTGTTTTTCTCCCTATCACTTCTTGGTTTTCAGTTATGTTTGGAAAGTTTTCTAAGTTGTCTACTGTGAGAGCACCTGTTTAAAGCTACTACCCTTTATTTATTTTTCATTGCTAATTCTACAGCCTCGCTCTCTAAAGGACTAACACTAGCTTTAGTTACTTTTGTTTTCCCCTTGTCAAATGCTTGGTTAAAATCCTTACAATCTGTTTTATATTACTTGATAGTTTTTTCTCATATACTGCTTTGTGCCTTTTTATTATCTTTTTAACCATTTTCTTCTTCTTAAATGGTGTCCACTCCTTTGACCCGCCACTAATCTTTGTGGGTTTGTATAATGTTTTTAATCCTTATCTCCCTTATCTATCTACAGATGAAACATCCTTCTGAAAGATTCTTACTGAGTTTTTTTTTGCTGAGAGTTATTAGAGATCTCCTCAAAAGTCTATCAATGCAGCTCTACTGATCTACCATTTAACCGGGTTTCTGAACTCATTTTAGCCAGCTCGGATTTCACATCCACACAATTCCCTATATTTAGGTTTAACAGAATAGCCATGGACCTCCTTTTCTCTCTTTCAAAGTGAATATTTGTCCAGCTGGATCAGGATTTCCCAGACTGCAGGCACAATTGTTAAATCTTCTTTGTGGCTAGCTCATTGTGCATTGATTCAACTAAGCGTCTCTGTCATGACGTCCAAAATGGAAGAAAAACAAAAAAGCAACCCAGTTCCCATTAAATGTCACAATATAATATTGTCAAGTGTTCGGCTCTTTATAGTTTGTTATGTCATCAGAAGCCTTGCTGTGATTACTGTCCTGCAGCTGATGTATGTCTTTATACTTAATTTTTACTTTACAAACTTTAGAAGTGAATGAAACAAAATTCTAAGATATACTGAGTTCACAATTGATCTCCAACAGAAAATTAAAGTTACTTTTTTTTTTAAAGAGTTGCCAGATAACAGGTTGAAGTTATGGTTTAATCTGGATGGGTTTAAATCATCCAAAACTTCGGCTTTAGATTTCCTCTATTTCCTAAATTTCCAGAAGGTTAATATTACACAATTTTGCATCAGCTTTTTCTGCCTTTTTCCTTTTCAGCTTCACAAGACCTTGTTGCAGTTCCAACTCCTGGAGGATGCCCAACGCCTGGATGCAAAGGTGTTGGGCACATCAAAGGTGCCCGATATACGGGCCATCATAGGTGAGTGGGAAAAACTTTCAGCTCTTTCAGACATAGGACTGTATTGTGAATGCTCCTTCATGTTTTCAGAACTGAGTGCAGAGCAACAATGTCCCTTCTTTTACAGCTAATGCACATTGTAGATGTGGTACAGCTGTTTGCAGTTTGCATTCAAACAAGACCCAGTTTTCTTTGTGCCAGCCAAACTGGTGAACTGGAGTAACATCCAGTATGCATGTTTAAGTAGCCTCCTGTCTGAATTAGATCAATGAGCTGCTATTTGAAAATTGTTAATGAGGCTGAAGTGCCTCTTTCCTATCTGATCCCACCCCTTACTACAATGTGCACATGGTGACTGAACATCACTCTCAGTCTCCTATATCCAGCATTATTTAGCTGGGAGCAGTGAAAGGGGGCAGTGGTTTCTTATTCTGGCCCAACTGGAAGTGGGGCTCTGCTTGTATGGAAGCTCAAGGCTGTACATTCTCTCCAGTCGAAGGAGCAACTGACCTGCAGATCCCTAGTGATTGTGTTTAGCCAGCCAGGCAACAGGACAAGGAGAAGTAGAGAAAGCTCTTAGGCTGGGGGTATACAGGACGAGGGACAGGCATGAAGAGCAGACAGTGTCATGGCAGGAGTTAATTTCAGAGGCCAGCTTTATCCAGCCCTCAGTCATGTGATGCTGTGAAGTACAGCACCATCAGCCTTGCAAATGTGCATCAATTTCTTGGAAGACCCAAAGCTGGAACTACATGTGACTCAATCACATAGACTAAAAAGTGACAAGCTTTGGTATGACAGGCAGGTTTAATGAAAGGCTTGCAGCTGTAAAATTTGAAATACTGTTGTAATGTAGCGACTGCAGTAACTAACCCATGCAAGACAAACTCCCACAAACAACATTATGACAATAACTCGGTAATCTGTTCTTAATCTGATTGAGGGGTTAAATATTAGTCAGGACAACAGGAATTAATCCCCTGTTCTTCTTCAAAAATAGGGCCATGGGATCCTACACACCTGAACAGACAGGTGAGGTCTTTGTTTAACACCTTATCTGATAGACAGCACTTCTGATAGTGAATCACTCATTCAGTATTGGAATAGAGTGTCAGCCTTGTTTGTTTTTGCTCTGTTGTAGTCCTGTTGTAGGATTTGAACCAGGAATATTTTGATTCAGGCAAGAATGCTGCCGACTGAGCAACAGCGACGTGGCAGAGAATGAGTTAGAAAATATGCTTGTTTGCAACGAGAGTCATATCGTATTTTGCCCTGTCACATTATTAAGACCACTGCTCATGTTGACTCAGTCAAATCTTGGCTCAGAAAACTAATATTCTTGTCAGAGAGAGTAGGAACTGCAGATGCTGGAGAATCTGAGATAACAAAGTGTAGAGCTGGATGAACACAGCAGGCCAAGCAGCATCAGAGGAGCAGGAAAGCTGACATTTCGGGCCTAGACCCTTCTTCAGAAAGAAATTTTCTGAAAAAGGGTCTAGGTCCGAAATGTCAGCCTTCCTGCTCCTCTGATGCTGTTTGGCCTGCTGTGTTCATCCAGCTCTACACCTTGTTATCTAATATTCTTGTCACACTGCTTTTACAGGAAATTAGCAAGAGTCTTATGGGACTTCCATAAAGGCATCTAATAAAGATGAGTGAATGAATGGTTGGGTGCCATGATTGGCACTAGCATAAGATTAAGTGTATGTGGGCTAGTTAAAATTAGGAAAGATATGAAGGGTATTGAAAAGCCGGCTCCAACTCACCAATTCTACACTTAACTCGTGCATTAGGCTGCCTTCTTGCAAGCAACTTTCAAGAGCCATAACTTTCCTAGCTGTTCAATTTGAGCCATGTTTCACTGGCTTACGATTTAATAAACTGTTCACAAGTTTCCTGGACTTGCTGAAATTTACCACTGAAAATGAAGGAAGAACACAATGGCTGCTGGAGGGGTCTAATTCCATCTCCTGAAAATACTGCTGGAAATACACAATATTTAACAATTTCTTTCTTATTTGTTCACAGCACTTTTGATGTTGAACATTTACTTGGATATTTTGTGAATTGCATGGGTGGCACTTTAGCTGCCTTAGATTGGACCTTGGATGAGGACCATATGACCAGCAGTGTGCTGCTGAGCTGTTTGTGACTGGATAGCCTGTTGTACTGAGATCTGCAGCTAGGGAGCATCAGGAGGTTGCAAGTCTGGGAGTAGCTGTGGTGCATTCTCCAAAATGCAGAGGCTGCATTCCACTGTTATGGCAAAAGAGGAGTGCTTCAAAGGCTCAGGTCAGGAGGAGGCAGATAAACGCCACCTACTGGAAGGCGCCATGCTGCCTGCTGCATCGGGCAGCCATGTTCTACCAGTCGCAACAGAAGTGACACCGTTCTCAACATTTTTGGCTTTAAATTCTTCCTGGGCTGTGCCTGAGAAATTTCAGGATCTCGCAATCAGTTGACAAATGCATAAGACATGTCAGTGAAGGACTTGTGATTATATAAACAGCATGGAGCTGATGCCATTCAGGATAGATGAGAGCTTGGGTTTGCATTTCCAACTAGCTCCCTGCAACCTGTACTGTCTATACAACCCCAGCTCAGCCAGGAGAACAACTTTCACTTGATTGATGACCAGTTGGTGTGCGACCAAGAAAAGATTCATGAAGACCTGTGATGTCCTTGTCCTGCAGCACTTTATGCTGCCTGACATCCTTGGACCTAGTTGCATACTGCTAAATGGCCAGTGATGCCCTTTTCAAATGTGGCTGATGATGCTTATCAAAAACCTGACAAGTTAAACCCAATATTGCGATGAAATTAAAACCAGAAATTGTTGGAGAGACTGAGCAGGTCTGACAGCATCTCTGAGGGTTTGGGGGGTGGGTGGGCGGGGGGTGGTTGTAGTGGGGAGAGAGAGAAAGAGACAGAATTAGCGTTTCAAGTCCAGTACGACTGTTCTTCAGAAATCTGAGTTCTCAGAATAACCTGTGTACCTGGCTGCTAATTTTTTCATGATAAATGCAGAGAACTCCAAGATCTCTCCATGGCAGCATTTTGTAGTCTCTGTCTCTCTCTCTGTCTCTTTCTGTCTCCATTTGAGCAATATTTTGCTTTTCTCGTTTTTCTACTAAAGTGGATATGCCTCAAGTTTTCCCACACTGTACTCCATCTGATAAATTTTTGCCCGCTCATGTTGCTTATCTGCATCCCAATGCAGACTCTTTTATCCAGATTTTCACAGTCACAGTCACTGACAAACAGAGGCAGGACAGAATGAAAAATGGCCATCCAGTAAGGTGGCCAGAGATGCTGTCTCTGTTCCTGCCTTTGGCCATTTTCATCTGGGAGAGGGAGGACAGGGCCCTGCAACCTGCCCCTTCCTCTAAAGGAAGCTTTCAACAGTGTTGTGGGTTCACTGAGAGCCTCTCTTGGGTCAGTCTGTCTAATTTTCAGAGGCAGCTTGATCTTAGAATCTGTTGGGTTGTACATCAGCTGCATGAAGGTGTGAACCAGGGATGAAGGTGGTTGTAGTTTAAAACATGAATATAATGGTTTTTCTTCTTTTATAAATCTTCATTGAATGCTTTAACACAAGTTGTAGCTGTGCTCAGTAAGGCAAGTTATGACAGTGCTTTGATTGCAAGATGTAAACAATACATTTCCCAGATATTACTTAGGCCAACTGTCAAGTGACAGATCGATGTTCTAAATGTAGAAAAGTCATCAGATAAGCTACAACAGTTCATTTGACGGATGAGAAAGGAAAGTACACTTCACGCTTTTGAAAGTGTGACCTGGTTGGATAATTAAATGTAAATGTTTCATCTTTTATCATTGCTTTCATATATTCCAACTAGACGTTTCTTGAGATAGCAGTTCTTCTGACTGTTTACTCAAAAGTTTCATGGCCTCTTGGCTGCAATGCAACAGCCTGTTCTTTATCAGAGCTTTCCATTGTTTATACAGAAGCTTTGAAGGCCCATTTTGATTATGTAGAGTTTTATGGAATATTTGGTATCTTCCAGTGAAAGAGTCATAGTCGTAGAGTAATACAGCACTGAAACAAACCCTTCGATCTAACCAGTCCATGCTGAACATTATCCGAAACTAAACTAGTCCCACCTGCCTACTCCCGGCCCATATCCCTTCAAACCTTTCCTATTTGTGGACTTATGCAAATATCTTTTAAACATTGTAATTTGCCCACATCCACCAGTTCCTCAGGAAGTTCATTCCACACACGAACCACCCTCTCTGTGTAAAAAATTCACCTCTTATGTCTTTTTTAAATCTTTCTCCGCTCACCTTAAAAATGTGCCCCTTAGTCTTGAAATCCCCCATCCTAGGGAAAGGACACCTACCATTAACCCTATCTATACCCCTCATGATTTTATAAACTTTTATAAGATCACCCTTCAACCTGCCTCGCTCCAGTAGGGTTTCAATTCTGCTCTTAAAGTAGATAATGAATGAGAGGATAGCGTGAGAGTGTTTTAAAATAGTCAGAATGTTCACCTATAATTAGCAGAGCCAGTGCTGATTGCTGTGGAAGCACAGGCTCAGGACTTTTGGGGAGGGAAGCCAGCCTTATCACCAGCCCATTCTAGACTCTTCCTGCCTCCACTCCTGCCTCCTGGCCAAATAAACTTGGATCCCAACAAGATCCTGCATGCTGGCAATTTCAAGATGGAGACAAGATTGTAAATGCTGGATTAGTCCCACCTCCTGATTTTGGCCTCCGTGTTGAAAATACGATCTTGCGATCTCCTCACAACTTATTTCCTGCTTTTCTTTGTGTTATCAGCAACTTCAGCTACAATACCATCAAACTCTTCATCCAAGTTATTACCAGATATTGTAAATAGTTGAGGTCCTCTTGCTGAATCCTGTGACACTTTTTTAGTTACTGTTTGCCAGAAATCAACTTATTTATCTCAGAGATAGTAGGAACTGCAGATGCTGGAGAATCTGAGATAACAAGGGTCTAGGCCCGAAACGTCAGCCTTCCTGCTCCTCTGATGCTGCTTGGCCTGCTGTGTTCATCCAGCTCTACACCTTATTTATCTCAGTCCTCTTTAGTGTGAGTTGGCCCAATCCTGTATCCATGCTTATACATCACCCACAACACCATGAGCTATTACCTTGTGCAACAAACTTTTGGAAATCCAAATATACTACTGATTTCCCTTAATCCACCTGTTTATTGCAACTTTAAAGCACCCGACCAAACAGGATTTCCCTTTCATAAAACGATATTGGTCCTGTCTGATGATTATGGTTTTCTATATATTCTGCTAATAGTTACTTGAAATAGATTCTAGTATTTCCCAATGCCACAGTTTAATTCGCTGGTCTAAAAGTTCCCACTTTCTGTTTCTGTTCTCCCTCCTGTTGTGAATGGATGAATTACATTTGCAATTTCCCAATCAGGGGAATTTTGGAAGATTATAACAAATGCATCCACAATCCTTTTAGGTATATAAGTCTCATAAACCAAGAGACCTAGTAGCTAAAACCTTGTAAATATTTTTTTTTAATTTAACCTATTTTTTCTTAATCAACCTGTTCAGAGATGTTAATACGCACTTCTGGAGCAGGTGGGAGTTGAACCCAGGCCTCTTGCTACAGGGGTAGGGACACTGCCACTGCGCCACAAGAGGGCCCACCAAAAACCTTGTAAAACATGATTGGAAACAGCCTTCCAGTCACACAAACATCTGTTAACCATTATCCTTCCCTTTCTGCCAATGTGCTAATTTTTGATCCAGCCGACCAATTTCCTTTTGAACATGAGATCTTTATTTTTCTGATCAGTCTTCCATGCAGAGGCTTGTCAGAAGCTGCTAAACACTTTATAAACTACATTGATTCATCTCTTCATTGACCCTTGTTAGCTCCTCAGAAAAAGAATCAATCCAGTTAGTCAGACACAGAAATAAAAACAAAGATGCTGGAAATCTGAAACGCAACCAGAAAGCACTGGAGAACCTCGGCATGTAGCTTGTATACAGAGAGAGAAGCAGAGTTAACGTTTCAAATCCTGTAACGCTTCTCAAAGGCGAGGGAACTTATGGAATTCTCTGTCACAGAAGGCTTTGGAGATGAAGAGAATTTTCTTCACTGAAAGCGTAATGAGCCTATGGAATTCTATAATGGCTAGAGCTGTGTGAAATGCCACAGATATCTTGCACTGCCTCCTCTGGGTTGTGAGTTGCAAGGTCTGTGGAAGTCCACATTTGATCCTGTCCCTCACTTCATGCTTGCCTTTCTGTAAAGGTGGTACGAACAGCTCAACATGATTGCAATGACATGTTCACCTGATGGATGTAGTGCATCTGGTAAGGATAACAAGCAAAGACAGCTAATAACAATAATATATTTAAAAAAGAAAAAAATGAACAGAATGAGTGGTAGATTGGGAATCTGAGGAAGTTCATAGAAAGATAAGGATGAGTGCACGTGCAGTGAGTGTGGGTGTGAGAATGATGAAGGCCATAAGACTTAGGAGCGGAAGTAGGCCATTCATCCTTTCTAGTCTGCTCCGCCATTCAGTGAAATCATGGCTGATCTGATTGATCATCCTCCACTCCACTTTCCTATCTTTTCCCCGTAACCTCTGATTGCCTTACTGATTAAGATACTGATTAAAAATCTGTCTATTTCAGCCTTGTATATACTTAAGACCTTAGCCTCAAGAGCCTTCTGTGGTAAAGAGAGAATACCCACAAGATTGAGACAAAGGATTAAATTTCTTACTGTATGCTACCAGAGATTCCCCAAATAAATCTATTGGGTTTCGAACATTTGAATTGACTGACAGCCATGAGATGAAAGATCATGTAAAATTGACTAAGGAACTGTTTTAAGACAAAAACACAAATCTTCAATAAAAACCAAAAGGTCTGAGGAAGGGTCACCGGACCTGAAACATTAACTCTGATTTCACTTCACAAATGCTGCCAGCTGAGCTTTTCCAGCAACGTCTGTTTTTGACACAGATTTTCAATGTGGGTTCACAATCTAAGTTTCTTGAAAGTCTTACAAGAGCATGTAAAGTGGAACTGCAGCACTAAAAGCTTTCACGGATAAAAATGAAAGAATGGGCAAATGTTAAAATGGGAAGTTACAAGCAGGAAGAGAATTATTGGTATTATTACCTTTACAGGACTTTAATGGTAGATTTCAGTGGTCCATACAAGGTAGTTAGGAAGCTTATTAAACTAACTTAATTGATAGATATTCCTGATCCCAGGAAGATGAATTAGTGTGTCACATAAACATGATGGAACAGTATAGCCATACAAAACAAGATAAGGAGGAGCAAATGTGTCAGGTGGTCAGAGTATCACAGGTTATCAGAGACAATAGTAGTGATTTAGAAGGAAAGGTAGACAGTTCTCAAAGCAAACCTCCTCTAATTCAATATAATACCCAATATGGAAATACTGGAACAGTTAGATGCTGCCTCATATTTGGAGGAAGGATAATAGGAGTCTCCATTAAGACTACGTTAGAACTATAAGGAAATAAGGAGATACACCTGGATGTGTCATGTTTGCTAGGCATGATTTAGATGTCAGTATCAATAAACATGAAGGGGAAATCTGAAAGACAGCATTAATTAACACATGGAAATGCAGGGACTGGTCAGGGATAGTCAGCACAGATTTAGAACATAAAGTTGTACAGCACAGGAATGGGCCATTCGACCCATGATGTTATGCCAAACATGACGCCAAAGTAAACTAATTCCTTCTGCCTGCCCTTGGTCCATATCCCTCCATTTCTTGCAAATTCATGTGCTTACTTAAAAGTCCCTTAAACGCTCCTAATGTATCTGTCTCCACCACCACCCCTGGCAACACGTTCCAGACTCTTACCACTTTCCGTGTAAATTAACTTGCCCCTCACATCTCCTTTGAACTTTCCCCATTTCACCTTGAGTTCATGCCCCTGAATATTAGACATTTCAGCCCTGGGAAGAAGATTCTGACCGTCAACCCCATCTGTGCATCTCATAATTTTATAGACCTCTATCAAGTCTGCCCTCATTCAAGGGAGATCCTGTCTGACTAATGCAATTGCATTTTTTGAAATGGCGACTAAGTATATTGATGAGGGTAGTGCAGTTGATGTGATTTACATGGACTTCAGTAAGGCCTTTGACAAGCTCCCACATAGACTGGTCCAAAAGGTAACAGCCCATGGGATCCAAGGCAAGCTGGCAAACTGGATCCAGAATTGGTTTGCAAATGGGAGGCAAAGGGATGTTTTTCTGTTTGAAAGTCTGTGACCAGCAGTGTACCACAAGGGTTGGCGCTGGGACCCTTCTTGTTTGTTATGTACATTAGTGACTTGGATGTGAATGTAGAAGGTATAATTAGTAAGTTTGAAGATGACACAAAAATTAGTGGTGTTGTTGATGGTGAGAAGGATGGTCTCAGGCTGCAGTTTGATACTGATCAGCTGGTTAATTGGGCAGAGCAGTAGCAGATAGGATTTAATACTGATAAGTGCAAGGTGATGCATCTTGGGAGGTCTAATAAGGGAAGGATATACACAGTGAATGGTAAATCCCTTGGAAGTACTGAGGAGCAAAGGAACCTTAGTGTACAAGTCCATGTATCCCTGAGGGTGCCAGCACAAGGAGACCAGGTGGTAAAGAAGGCTTGCCTTCATTATCTGGGATGTAGAATATAAGAGCAAGGAAGTCTTTTCACAACTTTATAAATCCTTGATTTGGCCACAAATGGAATACTGTGTGCAGTTCTAGTTGCCACACTATCAATAGGAAATGGAAATGTTGTGGAGGAGATTCACCAGAATATTGCCTTAATGAAAGATCTCAGTTATGAGCAAAGACTGGATAGGCTGGATTTGTTTTCCTTGGAGTAGATGAGGCTGAGGGGGGACCTGATTGAGGTATACAAAATTATCAGAGGCATAGACAGAGTAGATGGTGAGAATCTCTTCCCTTGGGCATACATGTCTTAAGACCAGACGGCACATGTTTAAGGTGAGGAACAAGCGATTTAAAGGAGATTTGAGAAAATTATTTTTCACCCAGTGGAGGTGAGTAGTCTCACAACATTTAAGAAGCATCTGAACGAGTACTTAAAATGCCGAGGCGTAGCTGGCTCTGGACCAAGTTCGGGATTAGTGTAGTTTGGTGATTGTTTGTCAGCATACATGTGGTGGGCTGAAGACTCTCTGAACTCCACAGATTCACTACCCTCTGAGAGAAAAAAAATTCTTTCTCATCTCTGTCTTAAATATACATCCTTATATTATGTCCTTTGGTCCTAAACTCTCCCACAAAGTGAAACAAAGTTTGTACATATAGCCTGTCAAGTTCCTCAAGAATCTTGTATGTTTCAATAAGGTCGCCTCTCATTCTTCTAAATTCCAGAGTACGGGTCCAATCTACCCATACTTTCCAAATAAGACAGTCCCTCATACCTGGTATCAGCCTAATAAACATTCTCCAGACTGCCTCCAATGCCATTATATCTGTTCTTAGATAAGGGGACCAAGCTATGGTCTTTCTAGTGCCTTGTATAGTTTTAGCAAAACCTCACTACATTTAACTCCATTCCCTTTGAAATTAAGGCCAACATTCCATTTGTTGTCCCTATTACCTGCTGAACTTGGATGCTAGCCTTTTGTGATTCTTGAACAAGGACTCCCAAATCCCTCTATTATGTGGCTTTCTGCAGTCTTTCTCCATTTAAATAATATTTAGCTCCTCCATTTTTCCTGCCGAAGCGCATAACCCCACATTTCCCCACATTATGTTCCATCTGCTAAGATTTTACCTTCTCACTTAACCTCTGTATGTCCCTTTGCAGACTCTTTGTGCCATTCTCACCCCTTGCCTTCCCATCTATTTCTGTGCCATTCACAAACTTGACAGTAATACATTCACTTTCCTCAAGTCATCTACATACATTCACATACAGTGAATGATTGTGGCCCCAGCATTTATCCCTGTGTGCACCACAAGTTACAGGTTGCTATCCTGATAATGCAACCCTTTCCCAACTGTATCTTCTATTAGTTAGTCATTCCTTTGTCCAGGCTGATATACTACCTCCAACTCCGTGGGCTGTTTACTTATTAAGTAACCAAATGTGTGGTACCTTATCAAAAGCCTTCTGAAAGTCTGAATATATTCTATTCACTGCTTACCCTTTATTTTTCCCGCTTGTTCCATCCTCAAAAAATTCTAATTAATCAGTCAGGCATGATTCCCTCTTGTCTTGGAGTTGACTGGACAAGGGAGAGAGAGTGACACACACACTAAAATTGAGGTAAATACTGACCTGGTTAGGGCATTAGCAAGCTTGCTGCACTGAATCTATGAGTGATACCTCAATTGGTTGCTAGCTGGGGTTACTTTAGCCACACCTCCTTTCAGTTAACAGCAGGGATTTTCCTCCCATTGCTGGGTACAGAGGATTATCCTCCATCATCTTAACTGCCTTAGTTGTACATTAAGGAAGGTGTTACTGGAGCATGTTGTGATGGTGGAGCGTCCTGATTCAATACCAAGAGTGTTTCCTCTACTGCTTCAGACATCAAACCCCTGTGCATTCCAACCTTGGATTAGTCCTTTAAATACTGGAGTTAAGATGTAGTCATATAGTATTTTGTCACACCTGCTGCCAAACAGCAGACAGTATGTAGAAGTAAAATGTTAATGAGGTCGCTGTGTTTAAAAAAAACCACAGTCACATTAAAGTTACTTCCAAGTTTCACATGCAATACCAAACTCCTGCACTCTCAACTTGGGGCTATGAAGCATGAATTAATTTCTTATCTGCGGCTTATTAATCATTTAATTGTGTTTCATTGTGCATAGATCTGCACTATAATGAGTTTTTAGTGAAGATTTCGTTTAGTTCTATTATTAAATCCCGATGTCAACAAGTCAACAAATTAAAAGTAACAGCTTTGACTCATTCATTAACATGCATTTTAAATATTCATGAGAATTTCTGCTTGATGAAAGGTCTAGATAATTCCAAGCAATTTACTTTGACATGCTGCACTTGTCAGGCAAATTATGCCTCATAGAATATTGATTTTCTATCAGTGCTTATACAATTTGCTGCTATTACCTTGGTTGTGTTAGTCTTTGGTAAGATAAACTACTGGGAGAGGAATTCTTAGAGTCATAGAATCCAACAGCATGGAGACAGGCCCTTCAGCCCAAACTGGTCCAAAATGTCCATCCACGCTAACCCCATTTCCCTGCACTTGGCCTTTATCCTTCTAAACCTTTCCTATCCATGTATTTGTCCAAATGCCTTTTAAATGTTGTTAATGTTGCCCCTCAGGTTCCCATTTATTCTTTCCCTTCTTACCTTAAACTGATGCCCCTTATATGCTTCTATAAGAACACCCCCCTCACTCTCCTACGCTCTAAAGAAAAAAGTCCTAGCTTGTCCAAACAAAAGAACTGCGGATGCTGTAAATCAGGAACAAAAACAAAGTTGCTGGAAAAGCTCAGCAGGTCTGGCAGCTGTGCAGTTTAATAACATCCTTCCTACAGCAAGGTGATCAAAACTTAACACGATATTCCAAGTGCGGCCTCAACAACATCCTGTACAACTGCAACATAACTTCCTAACTTCGATACTCAGTGTGCTGACCAATGAAGGCCTGTGTGCCAAAAGCTTTCTTCACTGCCCTGTCTACCTGTGACTTCACCTTCAGAGAACTGTGCACCTGAACTCCAAGGTCCCTCTGTTCCACTGCACAGCACTCCTTAAGGCCCTACTATGAAACTCTTGCCTTGATTTGACTTTCCAAAATGAAGCACCTCACACTTAGTTATATTGCTGTCCATTTGCCATTTCTCGGCCCACTTCCCCAGCTGATCAAGATCCTGCTGCGATTTCTGTTAACCTTCCTCACTGTCCACGATATTGCCTATTTTAGTGTCATCTGCAAACTTACTAATCATGCCTTGTACATTCTAATGCAAATCATTGGTACAGTTGGTTCTGCAATAATGCATATTTCTTCAATGCGAATTGGCTTTAACGCGATTGAAGAATTTAGACCACTATTTGTAGAACGTGAACTTTCCTAACCTGTATTGGCTATAACGCGATCCCGGCCCCATTAGTTTAAATGGTGCAGCTATTGCATGGTTTTTTAATAACGCGAGACCGCATGAGAATGGAACTATTGTGTTATATCAGAACTGATGTACAGATAACAAACAGCAATGGGCCCAGCACTGACCCTTTAGGCACACCACTAGTCAAAGGCCTCCAGGCTGACTAGCATCCTTCCACTATTACCCTCTGCTTCCTACCATCAAGCCAATCTTGTGTCCAATTTAAGACAACAAGGTGCAGGGCTGGATGAACACAGCAGGCCAAGCAGCAT
>NC_063335.1:18841826-19020796 GCF_021869965.1 Rhincodon typus
CACCTTGTTGTCTCGGATTCTCCAGCATCTGCAGTTCCTACTATCTCTGATTCGACTTTAATGCACCACCCTGTTCCCTGACCAGCATGTCTGTCTCTGGCTTGCTGTAGTGTTCCAGCAAAGCCCAACGCAGGCTGGAGGAGCAACGCCTCATTTTCCGCCTGGGGACCCTGCAGCCCTCCGGACTCGATGTCGAGTTCAATAATGTTAGGGCCAGAACTCTCCAATGTCCCAGCCCCCAACCCACACACCAGGCCTTGTTATCACATAGCCTGCCATTACACACTACCTATTGTTCGTCACTAATAGTCCCTATTAACAACTATTCACCCTCCCAGCCGGATCATTATCAACTCTTTGTCTGCCCAACTGCTCTTCTCTCTCCTTAGGCTCTATCCTATTGTTTACTCCCTACCCCATCCCCTTCCCCTTTTTTCTGTATATAAACTGACTTTTTCCCAACCAGCATCAGTTCTGAGCAAGGGTCACCAGACCCACAACATTAACTCTGTTTTTTCCTTTACAGATGTTGCCAGACCTGCTGAGCTTTTCCAGCAACTTTGTTTTTGTTAGAGATAAGAAAAGCTGGGCATGTGTATGCATTACAATTTTAAAGTAATAAGATTGATTCATTTTGCTGTACTTAAGCTTTTTTTTTGAATAAATTATCAAGTGTCTGAAGGGCAAAGACATTGGCTTGCAAAGGTGATGCATACTGGAAACATTATAACATTGAGGGAGGTTGTGTGCATGATTGTCATTAAGTGGGTCACAGAGATTTAACTGCATTCATGTCTTTTGTGACATTTCTGAGGTTCCATTATTAAACTGTACTTCAGCATGACTCATTGGCCTGCCTTGCTTCTGTAGCTAAGTCTAGTTCTGGACCACTATCGAGAACAGCCTTCACTGCAGTTTGTACATTCCCTTTATGGCTTCCAGCCTTCCCTTTCCTTGTGCTGTCGATGATGGATCAGTATCTCTTTGACAAAATAACTTCAGGGTGCAGTTTATTTCCACAAGTTCTTTAAAAATTCAAACTCACTGACACCAGCCTGGCCTGAAGTTAGATGATTGCGAATTTCTCAGTGTAGCTTTGAAAAGTATTTTCCCTATTTTTCGTGATTTTTTTTTTGTGTGTTCCATTGTGGGCATTTTAGTATCACAGACATGAACAACTAGTTCATTGCTTTCTAGTTGTTTCCTTTTTTATTTAACCTGAATCTGATTAAAAGCAACAACATGGCATGAGCATTTGTTCTCGCTCCCTGATTATTGATTGAAAGTACAAAAAGGGATAATTTTCATCCTTTGCACTTCAAGTGGGGAACATTTCCAGCCAGAGGCGCATACTAGAAATTTGGCTGTGCTTCACAGGAATTCCTCACCAGAGAAAATAAATAATTGGAAAATCATGCAGAATGCTTGCCTGAACTTCCAATGTGCACAGATATCAGTGCATCCTCTGATGCAGAAGCAAAGTGGAACAAAAACAGAGATTGTGGATGAAACTCAGTGGATCTGGCAGCACCTGTGGAGAGAAAGCAGCGATAACATTTCAAGACATGTGACCTTTCTTCGAAACGTCTGGAACTTTTAAACTAAACTCTTTACGATGGGGATGAGAGCAGAGCAATGATGAGGGAGGATCTCTGAGCCAAAGTTCAGAAGGTAGAATCTGATTGAAGCTAAGAAACAGCAAGGGACAACAATTATTGGTGAGTATGGTTTATAGACCGCCAAACAGTTATAATAAAGTCGGGCATGGTATTAATCAAGAAATTAGGTGAGAATGTAGCAAGACTGCGGTAATTATGGGTGACTTCATTGTGTACATAGACTGAAATAACGAGCACCAATGGTTTGGAGAGAAAGTTCCTCAAATGTATCCAAGATGTTTTTCTGGAGCAATATTTTGAGGAATGTGCTCAGGCACAGGCTATTTTATTTCGATTTATTGTGTGACAAAGGGCTCGTTAATCCGTAAAGTAATCTTCGGAGAAAAACTACCATTGTATGATAAAATTTTCTGTTCTGTTTGTAAAAGATGGAGTTTGTTCTGAATCTAGTGTCACACATTCATAATTGCCCTTGTTTAAATTTATGAGTAAGAAGTTGGCTGAGTGGAATGAGAAAATACAGTGTGGTTGATTGGTGCATAAGCAATGGCTCGTATTTAAAGAATTAATGCTTGATTTCCAAAAGAACCTGCTTTCCTTTGATGCAAAAATACCCAACAGGAAAAATGGAAGAGCTGTGACTAACAAAGACAGTTAAAGATGGTGTTAGATCAAAGGAAGAGACTTATAAATTTTACAAAAAAATTGTAAACCTGAAGGTTGGGAGATGTTTAGAATTTAGGAAAGGATGACAAAGAAATTGACTTAAAGAAGCGAGAATAGACAAATAAATGTAAACTAAAAAGAAACATAAAAGCGGATTGTAAAATTTTCTGTCGATATGAAAAAAGGAAAAGATTAGCAAATAAAATCTGGAACTATTGCAGGCAGAGACAAGAGAATTCATAATGGAAAATAGGGACATTGCAGAGAAGCTAAAAAGTAGCTTGTGTCTGTATTCATGGAGGAAGATGCAAAAATGTCCCTGAAATCATTGAGATAAGACTTCAAACTGATAGAAATCAGTATTCATTCAAAATATGAATAAGTTATTGGGACTAAGAGCCAACAAATTCTTAGGACCTGGTGATCTTCACTCTAGTGTGATGTAAGAGATGGGTACAGAGATAATGGATACACTGGTTTTCATCTTCAAAATTCTGTTAATTCTGTAATGGTGTCTGCAGATAGAAAGATTGCAAATGTAAACCCATTGTTTAAGAAGAGAAGGAGAAAGAATTCTAGTTATGAATGGCATCAGGTAGATTATCAACCTTGATTTTGAAAGGTGCTGCTGGTTGGAGGAGCTGCATTGCCAACTTCTTTCCCTATGTTTCTTTAACAGTGGTTATTCGTCTCATAAACGATCCTCTGGCGTCAGTATTAAAAATGCCATCAAGATGGATAACTTCACTGCCTCCTTGCTAGAAGTAAAACTGGTCACAACAGAACTATACTTTGCAGATGACTGTAATGTTGTTGCATACGCATTTTTGTCAATTCTAAACAGAAGACATTTGGTCTGACTTTCAGTGTTGCTAAACAATCCACACCTGCCCAGCCAAACGTTTCACTTTCCATACAAGATCAAGGAGAGACTTTGAAACAAGCTCTACACTTCCCATACCTGAGCAGCCACCTCTCTCAAAATCAGAGACAACACAGTGAGGAGCTGGAGGAACACAGCAGGCCAGGCAGCATCAGAGGAGCAGGAAAGCTGACGTTTCGGGTTGGGACCCTTCAGAAATGGGGAGGGGGAAGGGAGCTGGGAAATAAATAGAGGAGGGGTGGGGCTGGGGAAAGGTCAGTGGGATGGTGATAGGTGAGTGCAGGTAGGGAGTGGTAGAGATCGGTCAGTGGGGTGGGTGGATGGGAGAGAAGATCGGAAGAATTTGGAAGAATCAAAAGGGCAACCTCATTGAACCCTGTGGACTGGTGCTTTTGAACTGGATTATCCTAACTTTTTTAAAATCCACCCGTAACAATTGTCTTTTTTTGATTTGCCTGTGTCTCTCTGCATGTATATGTATTGGTTTAAGAAATGGTAGAGTTTAAGATGGACAGCTTGAAGTGTAAAATTAAGACTTTGCCTGTGGTTGAGAATAACTTATTTGTAATAAGTAGTAGTTTCTTGCAAAATGCAGAAATCTGGTCACTGTTAACCTGAGTTTGTCATGCAGGAAACTGGGGGACTTTGAGTAATTTGATTAAAGCTTTAACCCTGGGAATTCTGGGAGTTGGGTATTGACGCACTTTCCCAAGCGGATCGTGACACTCTTGTCAAATGGCCAGCATTCCAGGGAGGGCAAAGAAAACATTTCAAAGATACTCTGAAGTTCCACTTTGTGGTCACAGTGATATTACCGACAGGGAGGAGTTTGTCATCAGTCATTCAAAATGGTAACAACCTGTCCATCAAATGTCAAGCTCTGAATCAAAACATCTTAATGTTAGGCAGAGCAGTGGCACAGAAGGATAGAAAAGGGGGTAAATTCTGTGAACTGGATTCCGCTACTTCCAAGGGTATGAGCAGAAGGCTCAGAGGAAGAGACCAAAAAGTGAGAGGCTTGAGGAACGAGGCAGCAGATGGCTAAGGGTGTGGAATGGGTCAGTCAGAGTCTCAGGACAGGAACAGTGAACAAAATGGCTTTGAGACACCTTCTCCCATGTCCTAAACCCAGCCCCGACACACCAGGCCTTGTTATCACATGGTCTGCTATTACACACCACCCATCATTAGCCTGTAATTGTCCACCAATAGCTATTCTCCCATTCTGATTGTTATCCATTCCTTTGTCTGTCCAACCGTTGTTCTATCTCTTTTGGCTCTATCTCCACCTGTTGTTTACTCCGTGCACCCTCCCTTCACCCTGTCTTCTGCTTGAAAACTAACATTTTTCTACCTACCATCAGTTCTGAGGAAGGGTCACTGAACCTGAAACGTTAACTCTGATTTCTGTCCACAGATGCTGCCAGACCTGCTGACCCTTTCTAGCGATTTCTGTTTTTTGTTTCTGATTTCCAGCGTCCGCACTTCTTTCGGTTTTTGTTAACAATAGGCTTGTGGTAAGATGAGTAAGCAGGGAGCTTGGATGTTAGGAATGATGGTTGGAGACTCTGCAAGGGAGCAGTAAGTGAAGTGACAGTCTGTTTTGCCAGAAAGACTGACTGTGCACAGTAGCCACAGTAAAACAAAAATGATTTTTTTGGGGGGAAAGTCCTTAACTTACAAACAGCACAAAAACTAACAAACTTTTAGAAAGTACATTAACAGGGTAAATCTGGACTCTGGGCTCTGAGTTAAAGATTATGAGTTGGAGCCTGGACTTGAACACACAAGCTAGTCTGACAATACATGCCAATCTATTGTCAGAACTGCTGTATCTCAGCTGAGTCTTTAAACCATCCATTGCTTTGGTGGCTGTCAAAGATTGCTGAGTGATTTCCTTACTCAGATGTTTGTTTTTTTTAAATTCACTCATGGGACACAGGCATCACTGGCTGGGCTGGCATTTATTGCCCATTTTTGGTTACCCTTGAGAAAGTGGCGTTTGCTGCCCTCTTGAACCATTGCAGTCCATGTGCTGTAGGTAGATCCTGAGGGAGGGAATTTCAGGATTTCAATCCAGTGACAGTGAAGGAATGGAAACATAGTTCAGGATGGTGAGTGGCTTGGAGGGGAACTTGCAGATAGTGTTGATCCAATGCATCTGCTGCTCTTGTCCTTTTAGATGGAAGTAAAGTGCTGTCTGAGGATCTTTGGTGAATTTCTGCAGAATATCTTGTTGGTAGTACACACTGCTGCTGGTGTGGAGGGAGTCAGTACTTGTGAAGGTGGTAACAATCTAGCAGACTGCTTTGTCCTGTATGGTGTCAAGCTTCTTGAGTGTTATTGGAGCTGCACCCATCCACTTGCCTGGAGTATTCCACGACAGTCCTGACTTTTGCCTTGTGGATGCTTGACAGGCTTTGGGAGTCAGGAGGTGAGTTACTCACTGCTGTATTCCTAGACTCTGACATGCTCTTATAGCCACTGTGTTTATGTGACAAGTCTGGCTGAGTATCTGGTCAATGGTAACCCTACGGATGTTGATAGTGGATGGTACGATAACGGGTGGAAATTGCGTTAAGGGTGAGGGGTGAGATGTTGGCAGTATACCAAGAGGAATGGATGGTGAGGGAGACAAGATAGCAATCAGAAATATTTTTGCCACTGATTTAAAGTATGAGATCTCAGGACCTTGGTACTTTAAGAAATGAGGAGGGACAAAGCTACAGGTGGAATTTCATGTCCATTGTGAAGTTGACTTGAGGAAAAACTTTTGAGAAGATTGTGATTAATTTAGGTGACTTTCCAGGTTATGACTGCTTTCAAAAAAGGGTTGAATATCAAAATGAATCTTCAAAATTTATACCTTATTTTTGTCATTCTGTTGCCAAGAGTAATGAAGGGACAACATAGTGAGAAAATGGACGCTGACGTTTGTCAACAAAAATGCTCATATAAGATTGATGAGCACAAAGGTATCTATCAGTTCATTGAAAAAACTATTATCTTTTGGTTTGGACTTGGATCGTTGAAAGCAGTATGTTTCAGCATTAGTCTTGGCCTGATTAGTCCTGATTCAATTGATCATTTATTTGGTTGATGGATAAACTGTTTCTTCTGTTATGGATATTGTTGTAATAGTCTGTTCATGTGCGTCATGCTGTAGGAATTGGTTTTCACTTTTGAAGGAGGTGGCAGGATAAAATATCTGATGTTTTTTTAAAACTCGGATGTCCAGGTGAAGAACAGAATATGCAGTCTTACTCCTGACTGAGTTACATGTTGTTATTTTTAAGGATTTGCACTGCATGCATACATGTTTAACATGTGAACCTCAATGAATGTTCACCATCTGAATACAATTAGCATCTTGAGCCAGGGGCACTTTGTGCCACAGTGGTAGTGTCCCTACTCCTGAGCCACCAAGGTTCAAGTCCCATCTAGTCCAGTGGAGTGTACTAACATAGTTGAACAGGTTGATTGGAAAAGCATCCCAAAGTATTTTTGCATTCTATTCAATTCATTCTGCATCTTCTGTCACCACAAAATGAAATATACAATTATTAAAGGGTTCTTGTGGTACAGAGCTAGTATCCCTACCCCTGAGCCAGGGGATAAAGGTTCAAATCCCACCTACTCCAGAGATGAGCAGGTTAATTAGGTAAAATACGCAGTTATCAGTGAAGGTGCTTCCTCAGTGAAGTTAGATTGGGAGCAATTGAACTATTAAAATGTTTAGTAAAAAATAACACAATATTCTCTGTTCTTTTGTGAAATTAGTGCTTTTGGCTGCCCCTATTCAGAGCTCAACCTAAAGAAAGAGTCAATTCAAGACAGACTTGGAGGAGAGAAACAGATGACCCTGGTGCCAATACCTCTTCTTTCAAGAACTAAACGTTTGGATAGTAATCATTCAAGTGGGAAGCCAGAGGAGTGTGTTAATGAAGCAAGGTAAATGACTTTTTGAATTTATTCCAAACATATTGAACAGTATTCTGGGCATTTATATTGTCATGTAAATTTCTGTGAAAAGATCCAGTACTTCATTTGGAGTTGCGTGTTGCAAAAACAACATGAGTCAGATGTTTTGTTTTGTGTTAATGTAAAGACAGTAATAATTAACTTGTGTTTTTATGTTCCATCTTCTAATGGATGTATTTGTGTCTTATTTTTGCAGTAAGGATAATACATCATAAATCACTTGTCACTTCATTGCTGCAGTTTCGGCTTTTGAAAGCTACTTAAATAGATTAACAGAAACCTGCGCAGTTGTGTAATCCTGACATAATGGGCCTCTTAGCAAGGCTCAAACTTCCTTATTTTTAAGGAAACGTCATTCACAGGGTACAAGTGTTACTGACAAGGGCAGCATTTATTGCTGGCTCTACTTATCATTAAGAAGGTGGCGGTTATCTGTTCTTGAGCCACTGTGTGTCTGTGAGGTGTAAGTGCTTCAGTGATGTTAGGTAGGGAGCTCCAAGATGTTTACCTGGAGCCAGTGACATTGGAGGAGAACTTGGAGGTGGTGGTGGTGTTTCCATTTATCTGCTGTCTTTGTTCTTCAATGTTATAGAACCCACCAGTTTTCATATGATCTGTGAACTTGCCAGTCAACTCTCCCACATTCAAGTCTAAGACTTTTTTTTATACATATATATACTACAAACAGCAGGGCCCCCAATACTGATCCCTGCAGAACCCTGTTAGACACAGGCTTCTAGTCACAAAAGCATCTCTTGACCATCGTCCTCTGCGCCCTGCCACTCAGCCAATTCTGGATCCAATCAGCCAAATTTCTTTGGATCCTATGACCTCTTAAGTTCACTGTCAGTTTCCCATGTGGTACTTTATCAAAAGCTTTGCTGAAATCCAAGACAACTACATCAAATGCATTGTCCTTGTCTACACATCTGGTTACCTCTTCAATAACTTCAGTCAAATTGGTCAGAAATGATGTTCCTTCAACAAAACCATGCATGCTGACTCTTCTTGATTAACCCCATTTCCAAATGTAGATTAATTCTACCCCTCAGAATTGTTTACAGTAGTTTCCCAACAATGACGGACCTGGGATTCCCTTGTTTATCCCTTACCCCTTTCTTGAATTATGGTACAGACAGTCCCCAGTTGCAAACAGGTTTCCATTCTTGAGTCCATTCACAAGTTAATTTGTACACAAGTCAGTTCATAACACAGTACAACATAAAACAGCCATTCATAAGTATGAGGAAAATGTTTGCATGTCAGATCTTTAAAATTAATGTTAATGTACTTCTGTGTGGAATCGCATTCATAAGTACGAATGTTCATAAGTCAGACATTTGTAAATCGGGACCGCCTGTACCACTTTGGCTATCCTCCGACTCTCTGGCATCTCTCTTGACACCAGAGAGGAGGTGAAAGTCATTGTCATGACCACTGCTATTTCCTCCCTTGCCTGTCTCAACAGCCTGGGATACGTTTCATCCAGCCCTGGAGAGTCATCTACTCTAATGCCTGCCAGACCAATCAGAATCTCCTCTCTGTCAGTACTAACTAGTTCAGTTCTATCATAGTGCTTCACCCTGATTTCTATATGCACATCGTTAGTCTCACTTGCAAACACTGACATAAAGTATTCATTTGGTACCATACCTGTATCTTCTGGCTCTATGCCCAAATGATTGCTGTGGTCCTTAATGGTCACTACTCTTTCCCTCATTATTCTTTTGCCTTTAATGTTCTTGTAGAATAATATAGGATTTTCCTTTATTGGACTCACCATTATTCTCTAATGCTCCCCTTATTGCTCTCCTAGTTTCCTTTCTAATTTACACCTTGCATATTCTGTACTCCTCCAGGGCTTCTGCTGTTCTCAGCCTCCAGTATTTGCCATGAGTCTCCGTTTTTCTTCTTTTTCAATCCCGTATATCTCTCAATATCCAGGGTTCACTGGATTTATTGGTCCCACCCTTTATCTTTATTGGAACATGTTGGTCCTGTTCCTTCTTCAATACGTCCCACTGCTCTGACATAGCTATATTTAAACGTATGTGTGCCGAATCAATTTTTGCCAAATCTTACCTCATTACAATCCTACCCCCCAGCTTTAGAACTTTGAGTTACAGTGCACATCCTTGTAATTTTCCATAACAATCTTGAATCTATACAAGTTATGGTCGCTGTCTGCAAAGTCCTCTCCCATCAATACTTCAAACACTTGCCTGGCTTCATTACTTAAAATTAAGTTCATGTCCAACATCCCCTCCTTGTAGGGCCTCCAGCACATTTCCTGCAAAAGTATTCCTGGATACATTTTAAGAATTCTGCACTCTCTAAACCTTTCACACTATGACTGGCCTAATTAATGTTGGAAAAGATGAAGGGTACAAGATGGTGGCAGAATAAAATGCTCCTGCCAGAGCTCCTCGGCTCTCCATTCCCTTTTTCTTTTTCTTTGTTTCTTTCCCCTATTTTCTTCCCCCCACTCCCAAGTTTTAACTTCTTAAACTACCCTACCTAGAGGGAATGGAGAACGGAGTCCGGAGGCGAGTCGTGGCCGGAGCGCACAGCAGGAAGCACAGAGATTGCGGGCTGTGTCCAGGAAGCAGGTCACAGCTGGTGCCTGGAGCAGGGAGCAGAGCGAGCATGGGCCGAGCCGGGGGTCGAGTCGCGGGCCGGAGCCCAGGGCGGGAGCAGAGCGAGCATGGGCCGAGCTGGAGGTTAAGTTGCAGGCCAGAGCCTGGAGTGGGGGCAGAATGAGCCCAGGCCGGCTGGGGGAAAGGGTCCTGGAGGCGAGTTTGGGACAGAGGCCAACTTGTGGAGGCAGCAAGGCCTTGTGTTCTGAAGGCTGGCAGGCACAAACTTAATGAGAAAGGCCTATAACTTGACTACTTTAAAGATACTTTTTATTTTCATTGTGGACTTTTTAAACTCGGTATTCCATGCTAGTCTGTGTTTTCTTACTATTTAAATTCTGTAACAACACTTAAAGTATCTGTGCCCAGGTACCCTGTACCTAAGATGGCGCTGAAAGGCGACAGTACAAAAGTTTCACTGCACTCACTGAGTGCATGTGATAATAAAGGCTATTCTGATTCTGATTACAAAACCCTCACTATCACTCCTACAATCAATACCAGATAAACGAGACTAATGGAATGCACTGCTGCTTTTGCTGATGGACTACAATACTACGTGAATGTCCATTTTTCATCTGCTGAATCTGTTATGAACTTGTCTCATTTAGCTGAAAGGTAATGCTGTACAACATGATTGAATGTGCCTTGCATTGAAGACAAATCATGAATGCTGCATGTTTGTAGATTGCACTGCCAAAAGTGATTGGGATTGATTTTTATGAAGATAAACTGTATTATGTAACTAACTTCCATTCAGTGCACATTGCTGGTGAAGTAATTTTGGAAGATTCCGTTGTAGTTTTGGTAATGAGTTTGATGCATGGCAGATTAAATGTATTGTTTTTGAGTAAACAGACTACTTACAGTGTGTCCAAGTGTAAGTCCCATGCGCTCGTTTAGACTGGTGCCCTTTGAAAACATGACACAAAAGTATTAAGACAGGAAATCAGATGTTTTGGACTGGAAGTCATAGAATCCCTACAGTGTGGAAACAGGCCCTTCGGCCCAACAAGTCCACACTGACCCTCAGAGCAACCCACCCAGACCTATCCCCCAATAACCCAACTAATCTACACATCCCTGAACACTTTAGGCAATTTAGCATGGTCAATCCACCTAGTCTGCACATCTTTGGACTGTGGGAGGAAACCCACACAGACACAGGGAGAATGTGCAAACTCCACACAGACAGTCACCTGAGGGTAGAATTGAACCTGGGTCCCTGGCGCTGTGAGGCAGCAGTGCTAACCACTGAGCCACCGTGCCACCCCTAAGTGTATGCAAACAGAAGGGCTTTTTTGCTATTATTGTGTCTGATACTCTTTAACCAAAAAAGTGTTAAAGCAAAGGGGCTTTTACGTTGTGATATGATATATTTGGGGATCACTGTAGAGACCTGGTTGATCTATGATCTATTAGTTTTGGTAAAATCACCATTTCATTTTACTAAAATTTCCTATAAATATTGCTTAGTATTGTTTTAAAACTAAAAACGATGTTTACGATAACATTCAGTGATCTTACACTGCCAATGAAATTATAGGTTTTGTGTTGGACTAAAACAGCAAAATGATGTTGACTAACTCATTGTTCTTTCAGGCAAGGTTGCACACTCAAATTCACCCTTTCGAGCAAGACATGCTAATATGTCGGGAATAAAACTATTCTGTGCCAAAGAGACAGCAAGTTCAACAGGAACTTGCAAGATGAAATTGAGTAAATACTTGAGTGAGGAAAGTAAAAATACAGGGCTATTGAGAAGCAATGGCGTAGTGGGATCAATTTGTTGGCTTTTTCAAGGAGCTTACACAGACACAATGCCTAATGGCCTCTTCCTGAACTGTACGGTCCTATCTCTGTTTCACTGGAAACCTCTTTGAACTTTTCTTGCATCTAATGTTACAGAAAATGTCCCACTCCTGGTTGTGATGGATCAGGTCACATAACGGGGAAATACGCTGCACACCATCGAGTGTCGGGTTGCCCTCTTGCTGACCAAAAACAGATCAAGATTAAAATTGAACAGCAGGATGAAGAAGGGCCATCAGAAAATAAAGCAGTATTTTCATTTGCTCAGCGCAAAAGGACAAAACATCAAGGCCGGTGAGCAAATGGATGAACATTTTAATAGTTAACAAAGTTCTGATGACAAGAATCAGATAGTGTACTTAATGCATGTTGTACTTGTGTAATTATTGATTACCTGTTTGGGACAAATATCAAACAGCAGTATTGCTTTTGGGTCACCAGAATGATGTTTGCATTATCAAAGAGAGCCCACAATCAAAGATAGCCACAGGTAGGATTTGTATTACACTACCTGATGAATCCTTTATACAGGGTGACACGTATGAACGGCTCCAGAAATTTTCCTGAGCTGCCATTCAAATTACTTCTCTGCATATTCTATCAGTATCTTTAAAATAATCCTTCAGAGGCTTTGAAAATAATTAAAATATTAATGTTAAACGACATTTTAATTCCACTTAGATGAAGGCTTCTCAGAATAATTACAGCCACCTGATGTGTATGAGGAAAATATGATGTTGATGTGTTGGAAGCAGCCATTCATAGAGACCTGAACTCATGAAAAAAAAATGTTTTCTTAAGAAACTAATTTATTTCGAAGCATTTGCAAATTTCATTTCTGAAAGTTAAAGCAATTTCGTTAATGATGCAGTATTATTTTTGATTTGGAAACCAGTCTTCGTTCATTTAAACTCCAAGTAGAGTTAGGAATTGGTTCCTTCACTGGCTACATTTCAGACATTCTGGGACAGTATACTTTATCTTGGCCCTTATATCAGCAGCATTGTTATGCTTGGCTTCTGACATTAGAAAATGTTTCCAATTCCAGTTCGTAGTCATCCAAAATTTCTTCTGCATCTCTTAAGAAAGTGTTTTCTTTCAATTGTCATCAGATTTCTTCAATTTTGTTCAGAAATTAATCTGCATATTTCACAAATCTTTTTTTAAGTAATGCTATCACCTACAGTGGTCCAAGTGTCATTTCTCAAATAGACCGACTCGAGTTAACTAGACCTAAGTCATTAGGCCAAATTACTAATTCCTTCTTAAACGAGCCACAGTGTGGTATTTCATTTGTGAAATTCCCTTTGAAATTCACAAGATACTTAAGGCTTGACATGGGGGTGTGATGAACAATGGCAACAACTTAGATTTGCTGCGTTGACTTTAGCACAAGAAAACATCCCAATGCCCTTCGCAGGTACATTATGACCAAGGTGAAACAAAATTGGACATGGGCCATAAAGGCAATATAAGGACAGATGACCAAAAACTTAGTCGAAGAGGTGGGTTTTTAAAGAGTAGAGAGTTGGAGAGATTGAAGGAAGGAATTCCAGAGCTTATGGCCCAAGCAGGTGAAAACACAGTCACCAAAGACGTAGCGATTTAAATTAAAGATATTCAAGAGGTCCAAATTAGAGCATTAAAATCTTGGAGTATTGCGAGACTGGAGAATGTTACAGGGACTGGGAGAACCAAGACCACAAATAGATTTTAGAACCCATTGCTTTAACCAGGTTTTAAATTTAGGCCAATGAAACTTGACGTTGGCTAGGAAAAAGGCAGCAGAAGTTCAAAGAGTTCACATTTCTAGAAGGTGAAAGATGGAAGTTTGATCAGGACGGTATTGGAATAGTCAGTTTTAGAACCATACATTGACAAGCTTCGCAGCAGCAGATGAGTAGACACAGCGATTATGTTGATGTGCCATCAGAATATTGTCACGTTCAGATACAGCCCCAACCAAGGTTGTGTGTAGTTCTTTTTGCCTGTTACCAGGTTGGGGAATGGAGTTATTAACTGAGTTTTTGGTGGGACAAAAGGTAATGGCTTCAGTCTTCCAATTAATTCATCGGAGACAATTTCTGTTCATCCTGTCCTGGATGTTGGTTAAAATCTCTGACGTTTTGGAGTGAACGAAACAATTGAGACAATTAGTGACAATGTAAAGCTGTGTGTTGACAGAATATCTCATGTTTTTGGATGTTAAAGAACAAAATCAGAAATAGCTGGAAAAAACCCAGCAGGTCTGGCAGCATCTGTGAAGAGAAAGCAGAGTTAATGTTCCTGAAACATCAACTCTGCTTTCTCTTCACAGATGCTGCCAGACCTGCTGAGTTTTCCCAGCAATTTCTGATTTCCAGCATCCGCAGTTCATTAGTTATTCAGATGTTGATGCTAAGTGCCAGCGTGCAGATGAGAAGTAAGAGGGCAGAACGTGTGTTAGATTTTTGGGGACACCAGAGGTATAGGTGTGGGAGCAAGAACAGCTCTCACTGTGATTAAAACCCAAAAGAACTGCAGCTGCTGTAAATGAGGAACAAAAACAAAGTTGCTGGAAAAGCTCAGCAGGTCTGGCAGCATCTGTGAAGGGAAAAAACAGAGTTAACATTTCGGGTCCAGTGACCCTTCCTCAGATGAGAGTTGTACTAGGCAGGTTCCATCCCCATTCAGTTGGATGACAGTGTTGAAGAAGAATGGTGAGATCAACCTTAGCAAAACGTAGTGGAGCTGAGAGGGAAAAGAGAATATTTACTTTTATTTGGGTTACGTTGAATGTCATTTCTGATTTTGACAAGAGCAATTTAGGCATTGTGGCAGGGAAATGATCAGAAATTCGACTGCGGGGATTCAAACATGGAGTTCAGGGAAATACAAACATGATTTTGGGAAGTGATAGAATCAAGGACTTTGCAAAGGCAAAGGAAAGTTGGAGTAGGGAGTTTGCAAGGATCAAGGGATTTTTTTTTGAGGAATAGCTTGTAACAACAGAATTCAGGATAGTTGAACAATACCTGAGCGGGAACTGTTTACAATATCCAGTGATAAAGGGGCCCAGGATAGGAAATTGGAAGTCAGCAGTTCAGTGGGAATAAGTTCAAGGCAGCAAGAGGTTGGATCGCATGCACAAGATGGGTATAAGTTTGTCTGGGCTTAGTTTTTGGATGGAACAGGCTACAATGATGGAAAATAAATGAGATTCCTAAGGAGTTTAGTGACCAGTATCTGTCCAAATTGGACATAGTCCATTCCTTGCTAAATTGTTCTGTTTTTTGCCCATTTACATGGGTCCCATGCATTTGTAATTTCTATCCCGCATTCTTTCTCTTGCAAAAGTAATGCCAGGTCTTTGTGGTTATTCTTCAGGACTGATTTTTAACCAATGGTCCTCTGCTATTGAGAATCTCTCTGATCATTTGCACTAATCACTAACAACAATCCAATTGCTGAGTCACAATTCCAGTGACAGCACAGGTATTGCTAAATCACATGTAGCTTCAATGTCACTAAGATACCCCGTGATAGCAATAAATAACCCAAGGTAAATAGTTAGCAGCAGGCAGCCTTCAAACAGACTTCACCGTCTTCTTTGGGAGCGAAGAAGAAAAAAAGTGATGGTGAGGAGGATGAGAGACAAAAGACCTTCCATAAGCAGAATGGTATCCATCCCATCCTCAACCCCCGACTTAATGTTCATCAGGCTCTTTCTAGTCTACATTGGAAATAGTCTGAATTGTTGCTGGCAATTTCACCGAGTCAAAACAAAAATTCCCCACGTAATGTACAAAGAGATATGCATTATATTGTTTTTTTTTCTTGTTACATGGCTATTGACATAAGGTGGGGCGAGAAGACCCTAAACTTGGAGTTCCTCTGCTCCTGTCTTTAACTGGGGCTCAGCATTGGATTGATCCAAGTACTCTGGTGAAGCTAGGTTGATAACATCTGCTTTGCTAATAGGTAGATGAGGCATCCGTTCTTTGTTTAAGGAAAATACCAAAAGACCACTTTTCAGAACTTAGGCAAATGGCAAAATTATGACATTACAAATAGACCTTACTGTTCCCCAGCAATGTTAAGAATCCACAGTTTGCTATCTCAATCATATTTTCAAATCTGTAGTAATATTATAAACTATCAGTTGGATGCCAGGATTTTTATTGTTACCTTCTGCAGATCCTCAATTTATAGCAGACTTTTTTCATTCCTTTGCATAATTGGTGAAGCTTGATTGTAATCATTTGCACAAATGCCACCTCAAATTATTGAAAATCCTAAAAGTATTTTTCAAAGTGCCTTCATAAGCAAACTCTTATCCCTCAAGAGTATGTTTCCACCTTTTGCAGAAATATCTTGCCTCCTCAGTCTTCCTTGTTCAAGCACCATCAGTAAAGCAAATGATCATGTGCTGTTGCTGGAGCATTAGAAATTGTCTCTAAATCAAAACAGGACAGTGGAGTTGGGATAATTACAGCTTCACCATAATCTACTTTTTGTGACAAAAAATGACAATGAAGTGTATCGCTACTGTGCTGCCAAATCCACTTAATTTCCTCCTGAGGAAAGAAATGTTTTCTTCAAAAGTCTTTCGACTTAAAATTCAGACACTTCTGAAAATGAAATATAAGCTCCACTTCAAGATAATGAGCATCAAATAAACTGGAACTGTTGCACAGGCACTTCATCACAGCACATTGGTATAAGAGTTAAGTGACCTACTTTCTGCGGTACAGACCCACATAAAATTAAATCATTGCTGCACTCCAGCATTGGTTATCATTAACATTAATCTAAGGTTCTACTGCTGGAGAAGCCACTGTGAAAACCACAAGAAATTATCACAAACTAAAAATCCAGCTATTAGACACTTCAACCTGATTCTGACTTAATATAACTGTTTGATGCCTGTGATCATACATTTGTTTTCTGTGCTTCTAGTATTTATCTTTCTTGGAATATATGATTTTGAGATATAAAATCCTGATAGGTTTTAGGAATATTGCTAAATCCTCAGTAATTAGAACTTATTTTAAGGTCGAATTTTAAATCTATTATGCACTTTATCTAAGCATACTCTTTAACAATGACAAGTGAAATTGATGCCCTCTGTAGTTGACTACCTCTTGGCATTCATTGCCCTGACTTAAAGAGGGATCGCCTGTGTAATGTGTCACAGGAATTTAGGTATATTTGAAACTATACCGCAACGTTGGATTTAGTTTTCAGGGAGGAATGTGGATGGAGCGAATAAACAGACATTTTGGGATGGATTTTCTTTGTGTGTTCAGGTTTAGGAGCCAAAAAAAGATAATGCTGCCTATAAGGTCAGCACTACCACTAGGGGGAGCCTGCACATGCATGAATTGGGAACATCGCTATCAAGCAGCTGCTACCTGTATGGACACTATCTGGGGGTAGGGGAGTCCAGGCCTCAGCATTTTTAAACAGTTGCTCAGCTGAAAACCTTTAACTAACCCCTTGAAAATTGGAATGTAGGCTGCAAGGGGATATTCAGCCCTAGAATGCTTACAATGAGTGACGGTTTTGGCTGTGAAGGTCTACTTTCCATGTTCCTGGTGCTAATTGAGGGTCTGCACCCTACAGGTTGCCTCCTCCTTTGCCCTGTCCAACATGCTACACCTATACCCATCAACCTGGCCCGGTCAAGATTCTAGACTTAGCTGAAGATGCGTGGCATCCGTGGCTAGTCTTTCCATCCTGCTAGCCCTTCTGTTGCACTGACGTTAGCATATAATCTAGTCCTGTGACTCGCAGACATACTTGCTGGCTCCTCTGCCCAACATGAATATGTTGCTTCAGCTGCCACGTTGAATATACCAGTATAAGCACAGTCAGAAACCCGAGAGTGACTGAGAAGAATAATACAGATTTGAAGGCCGCACCCGGTTGGAGAGAATATGGAACTCATGCTGTGAATAAGGGGAGGGACGACTGCATTTCATTTACCAATCCAACTGAGCCACTAGCTCCTGTTATGATCCCAGCTCATGATGTTACTGATCAAGTTGGATCCTTGTCTGAAATATGGCATAATAGATCCTTTTGTTTTAGTTTCAATAAGGTTATCTTTCACTGAAACACGAGCATTGCAATGCTGCGTATTTGGTTTTAACATTAAAAGAGAGGTTCATTACATGAAAGAAATGAAGCTAAAATACAATAAATCAAAGTATTAACATATAACACAAATTTAAATATTTTGAAACATATGATAAAACGCTATCTTATTAATCCCAATAACACTCTTTTATAATACTCACACCAGACAGAATTCCCTTCTTCCACATCTATAGAGCGTAATTTCAATGTACCTTCAATACCCCATATTGACAATCTGATAGTCTTTTCATGAGACCTAAGCTTAGATTTTAACAGCTTGCGATAACCCCTTTCAGGGCTAGAACCAAAAACTTCTGGTCTGGAACTTTCAAACTAAACTATTTACACTGAGGTAACCAATTTCTTAACAGTTCTAAATCATCTCTTTTTGTCAGGAGAAACTGTTTTAATAGCCATACTTATTTTATATTTTGCAAAGCCAAGTTGCTGCAAAACTGTCCAACGTTTAACTTTTCTTCAAGCTGTGGGTGTTTCCCTAACCAAAAGGTTAAAAAAAAAGTCAATCTCTGACCATCTGAATGGAAAGCCTGAAGAAGGGTCACTGGACTCGAGATGTTAACTCCGATTTCTCTCCACAGATGGCTGCAAGAGCTGCTGAGATTTTCCAAGAGTGTTTGTTTTTGCTTAATTTGTCTTTGATTCAGAGCTTGGAAAAAGGACATAGTGTGCATTGCCTTAAAAATTTATCTTTAACTCTCTAGAGTATGTGGAAAACATGGTAAACCCTATATATTAATGCAAATTTAAATTGGGCCTTTAAGTAAATTATTAAAAAGTGTTTGATTTCTGAATCATGAAACCTAATTCTACATATACACTGTCTCAACTATAAATCTAATTAAGTCATACCTAATTGGTTGTTAATTATTCTTGTGGATTGCCTTTAATCTCTGATCTGGCTGCAGAAAGCTGCAGGCATCAGTGTGTAGAGTGGACTGATTTGACTAATCCATTACAATGCATTTTTTCATCTTCTTTGTGCTGGCTTGTGCACCAAACAAAACGAAGCATTTTCCCATTTGTTGTGCAGCTACAAGGTTCACTACTTATGATGGGTTAATAAGGTTCGTTTGCTACATAAGGTTTTCTGTTACATTTTGAATAAATGCAAAGACTTCAAACTCTCTCATGCTTGTAGACCATTAATTCATAGAATGTTGCAGCACAGAAGCGGCTTTTGATCCTTTAGAACTTCCAAATGTTGATTTCCGCAGGTGTCATCTATGTTATTTTCATTTTCATGCACATTCCCTTTCAATATCCCCAGAATATGAGCCTCAGGTTCTGCATTACTAGTCCAATGATAGCTCCTCAGCCCTGGTAATATGTTGGTGAAATCTTCAACTGTCTTTTTTTTCCATACTTCCTGAAAAAAAGCATGCCCAGAACGAGACTCAATATTTCACCTGTGGCCTAACAAAAACCTTCTGCAAGTGCAACATCTTACGAGATGAATCTGACAGAGACCAATTTAAAGTTTACCAGTTTGAAAATCAATAGTGCACTGATTCGCTACAATTCTTTGTTGCTGAAAGAAAAAAAAGTATGTGAACGCCTTTATCTTAAAAAAACATCGAATACTTTGCATTTCTTTTATGCATGTGAACAGCACAACCATTTTGCACACAAAGACAGAACAGAGAAATATCTCCACAGTGTATCTTCAATCCCATTTACCACAGCTTTGTTCAAGAAACATAACTGATTTTCCACACCAAACAAAAATAGAAATTGCTGGAGAAGCTCAACACGTCTGGCAGCATCTGAGGAGAGAAAACCGTTAACACCTTTTCAGGATGGACCATTGGACGCAAGACATTAACTGTTTTCGCTCCACACATGTTGCCAGACCTGCTGAGTTTCTTGAGCAAGTTTTGCTTCTGTTTGTTTCAGATCTCTCCATCTATAGTTCTTTATTTTAGAGTTATAGAGCTCTACAGCATGGAAACAGATCCTTCAGTCCAACTCGTCCATGCCGGCTAGATATCCTAAATTAATCTAGTCCCATTTGACAGCATTTTGCCCGTATCCCTCTAAACCCTTCCTATTCACATACCCATCCAGATGCCTTTTAAATGTTGTAATCGTACCAGCCTCCAGCACTTTCTCTGGCAGTTCATTCTACACATGCACCACACTCTGTGTGAAAAAGTTACCCCTTAGGTCCCTTTTAAATCTTTCCCCTCTCACCTTAAACCCCCTATGCCATCTAGTTTTGGACTCCTCTATCCTGGGAAAAAGACCTTGGCTATTCACGTTATCCATGCCCCTCATGATTTTATAAACCTCTATAAGGTCACCCCTCACCGTATGACGACCCAGGGAAAATAATCATAGCCTATTCAGCCTCTCCCTAGAGCTCAAACCCTCCAACCCAGGAAAAGTCCTTGTAAATCTTTTCTGAACTCTTTCAAGTTTAACATTTTTCCTGTAGCAGGGAGACCAGAATTAAACGCAAAAGTGGCCGAACCAGTGTCCTGTATCGCCACAACATGACCTCCCAATTCCTATACTCAATGAACTGACCAACAAAGGCGAGCATACCAAATGCCTTCTTCATTACCCTGTCTACCTGCGACTCCACTTTCAAGGGTTCCAAGGTCTCTTTGTTCGGCTACACTCCCCAGGATTTTACCATTAAGTATATAAATCCTACCCTGATTTGTCTATTTTAATGATTATTTTTGCCTCATAAGTAGAGCTGCGCTTTTGAGAATGCGTGATTCCCTTGATACTGCACTGAAATGTGTGCCTAGATAACTTCTAATGTCTTGAAACATGTAAGCTTTTGTATTGTGGATCAGGCTATCACCTGGACCATAGTGGATGACGTCTGTGGTCATCGTAGTATTTAATCAGAATAATAGAGCTATAGTGACTGAGCTTCATGACAAAGACTGAACTTTACTCTGCTTTCTGCTAGGCTAGCTCGACCAGCAAAATACATGAAAATGAAAGAGGAAACAACTGATATTGACCTGCATAGTCTCCTCAAAGGTAATAACTTCTTTTGGAACTAATTTGCTTGCAAGCTGTTAGATGTATATATAACATTTTAGTGTGGGTAGCACACTATCTCCTCAGCTAGACAGTTATGCATTCAAATCCTACTCCAGGACTTGAGCACAAAGGTAAGAGCTCCAATTTAGTCATGACGTAGAATATTTGAAGTTGCGTTTTTCAGATTAAATGTCAAACTCGGGCTCCATCTTGCTTCTCACGTATCATTATCTTGAAGAAAAATAGGGAAAAGAGTTATTCTCTGCTGTCCAAGCCAATACTTATCCCTCAGTTAACATCACACAAATCAGATTCTCTTGTCGTTATCGCAGTGTTGTTTGTAAGAGCTCACGGTCTGTAGATTGGTTTCCTACAATAACGATTGCAGGTAAAAACTACATCATCATTTTCACTTTCCAACGTCCAGTGGCTGTGAAAATTGCCATGGATGTGCAAATAGTTCCAGTACACTGGACTAAGAACTGAAAGCAACTTGAAAAAGGTAACGAAAAGAGTGAAACAAAGCAACAAGGTGATAACCATACAGGTCCCATTTTTGCAGCCCTCAATTCCTTTCCTCATCATATTTCTGTACAGCAATTTTTTTTAAGGTAAACCTATTCCATATTTACTGCCTCACCTGAGAATTCACATCCCAAATGTCTTTCTAAACCCACTTTTATCAGCAGCCCAGAATATTTTTTCATATCTCCGTTGTTCAGATTTTGTACTGCTATGAACATATTTATCTTTTTAAAGCCTTTATCTTGATAGTTCACTCTGGTTTGGATTTCTTACATCTTATTCCAGGACATTACTCTTAAAAGAAGCTGGCAGGAGATGTGCTAGAGTGATGCGCTTGATTCAATTGCTGAATGTTTCTTAGGGAAAATGCCCTGGATAGATGGAATAAATTAGAAAATTGAGATTATACAGATAAGAATACATTTTCAAAGTTCAGTTGTGGTGAGGCACATTATACAGCTCAATCATACATTGGAATCTACGTGATTTTCTTGTATGTCGGAGATGTCTCGCTATATTTCAAAAATCAACCCTTACCTTTGTTTCGTTGGTTGAAAACTCTGTTTTAAAGCTAGTTGATGGAGCGGATTGGTGATTAAAAACAAAACTAACTATCGTTGCATGGTTTTCTTTTATGGCAAATTGAGTCAAAAATATGGTGCAGCATCTCAGCAATTTTTTTGACCCATATTCAGTCAGCAAAGACTCACACCAACATGTTTCAACCTTTTAAGTGAATAAGACATTGCTGTAAACCAAAGACAGTCTGTGCTAGTCAGTGATGACAAAAGATAACAATTGTAAAGAAAACAGCTCAACATATTTTCTGATGAAGGGTCTAGGCCCGAAACGTCAGCCTTTCTGCTCCTATGATGCTGCTTGGCCTGCTTTGTTCATCCAGCTCTGCACCTTGTTAGCTCAACATATTGTAGTGATTGGAACAAGGTTTTCCGGGTGGATCGCATTGAGTTTAGTTCCCTGATAGGGCCATCTTAACCTGGGCCAATCTGGAAGCCCTGGCTGACATATATGAACAGGAGTCTCAGGGATTGTCCTCACTCTGTGGACTGGCTCTGAGCTGGCTGGTCAGAGTCCATGGACTGTGCACATGTAAATAAAGGATGACTTACTGACAGGATACTGGCCTCCCTGGAGTTATTTCACACATGTTGGGGTGAAATAATAGAGCACATAAGGGACAAGAGTAATGTGGGAGTGGAGGTATGGTTATCCCCAGCACCACACTGGCTTTGATGGTGGAGGAGGGAGGATAATGCACTACTCTGTTTGGCGTAACAACTTCATATGTCTGGATCTCTCAGTGGGTTTTGTGGGGAGAAGAACAGTTAAGTAAACAGGCTGGGTGGGAACATGGGGAAGATTAAAGCTAATGAGGAGGACTATCAAGAAGGAAATATGAAGATTTGGGGGTATCCTAGACTGAGAGGCTAACTTTGTGACTCGTTGTGTGAAGAGCAATCACTGTGATGCAATTAGGAACTGCGCAGTCGGGATGAAAATGGCTGCCACCACATCCGGAATGGGTTGGGTGAGTGTTTCATCCTGTGAAGGAGGCCACTCCACTTTCATGCGATGTGAGGCCTTTCAAAGGGAAATAACATTGAGCAGATGATCTTACGTTCAACGGAAAGGCACCTGCCAACCCTGGATACTGTATATAAACCTTACATGAATTTGCCAGTTTTTTTACTGTTACTGTATGATTGTTAAATTCTTCAATAAAGGTTTAAATAGTATTTCTGATTGTTCAGTAGTGACTTACTGCTTTCAAGATTTTAAATTCTGTTTCTTTTTCTCTGTGCCGCTTCTTAGATTTTTTCCCACCTTTTTATTGAACCAAATGGTGATTGCTACCTTCTGCAGTCAAGGTGGAATTTTCCCACTTCCTCATGGGGAAATCTTTCATGATCTAAACCACCAATGGCTTTCTCAGGCACAATTTTTAAATGAAGCTCTCTGGTCATTTTACTGTGAATATTCACAAATTTGAGCACAACTAAAGCCTTTCTTGTGGATCTTTGTTGGGTGCCTTCTGAAAGTCTGATTGCAACACTTCCCGCTTTCTAGTTAAGATATTTTTCCTCAAAGAAGTAAAGATGCATGGACAGATACAGATTCCCTTTTACAGCCACATCAATTGCTTCTTATTAAGATTGCTGTATGGATTTTCTAGTTTACACCTGATACTTTCTGGTCTTAGTAAAAGAATTGATGAATGAGTCTTTCATTGCTAGGTCTCACTTTTGAATACAAGCAATGTATTGGCCTGCTTTGAATCCCTTGGCACTTACCCAGTTTTCATTGACACCCTCATAATGAGTGTCATTGTCTGACAAATGTTATTTCTAATGAACTTTAGCATTCTGGAATAATGCCATTTATTCAAGGAACCATTTGATTTAAATTTCTAGCTTTATCACATGAGTAGTAAATTGATCCAAGAGATTTGCTATCTGTATAGAAGCTGACAGTTTTCTTGTTAATGTTTCACTGGGCTGAAATTTCTTAGCACTGAACAATGTAGGAGATGGGAAGTCAGTTGGGGAAATGTAGCTAGACTGGAAAGATAAATTTCTTGATATCCAGAAAAAAAACAGTCTCAATGCCAACCAAGATTTGAATGTCGAGATGAGAATCCCACTAGTAAGCAGTGAGAAGCTTGTTTGCATGCGTTTACAAGTCAATTGTGATTTTAAAAAAAATATATATAATACTTTTAAGAGTTTAGAATTCAAACTAGTGGCATATGAGTGTTGGTTTATTTTGTGAAGGGGTTTAATAATTAATCAGGGGATCGGTCTTTGCAGAACAATGATTTATACCAGTGTGTGTCAGAAAGCGTAACCGTGTAGACTCCCGGAGGGTTGATGGAAATATGTTTGTATCATGGTGTTTAAAACAGGAGAAGGGTAAAAAAAATGGAGTCATTAGCTTAGCAGAAGTTAGGCCAAGCAAGTATTATTAAATTTAACTAAAATCTTCTGAATTCAGTTCATGACAAGGAATGTTTGGTTAGAAATCTACATTGGTTATTCAAAGCAGAGAAAGTGTAGTATCTCGGCTGTGTTACTCAAAGGAAATATAACAGTCCTGCTCACAGGACTGGTACTGGAAAGAAGCAGTTAAGTTGACCTATAGATTGATGGAGAAGGAGAATTTCTCTGGATTTTGATTAACTTTCAGTGATGATGTTGGGGAGTACTTGCATCATTTCCCCCGGATGTTTGAAACATTTTCAACTGTGTTATAAGTAGATGGATTGCTTTGTTTTAGTTTCCTTTGAGTAATAAACTTCTGATTTATTGATAAAATTTAATCTGCAGCCTGGTGTTGTGACAGTCATATTCAATTAAAAGAAATAAGATGTATCAAGCCAGCTTTCATTCTGGGATCTGATTTGTCCTGCTATGGCATCAAATCTTGCCTCGTTTGTGTGCAGTTTCCCATTCTTATAGGAGAGAAACTAGATGTAACAGTTCCTGATGTGCAAGTCAGACTGTTTACCTGCAGCTCCAACTCTCCACTTGCTCCTCTGGGCCTCCATCTTGGATAGTAGTCTCCAACATCTCAGGGTGCGGTCCGTGGGCAGTGATCACCCGCAGCACCCATCCAGGAAGGTTGGCATCAAGAGTTCACCGGAATCACCACATCAGCATATCTCTTAGAATACAGTTCTCCATTTCAGTTCTCCATTTCAAAGGATGCCAACACTTGGTAATAGTATGCTGCTGCTAGGACACTTTGCCGCAGGGACTGGCACCCGACTCCTGCATCAAGGCTCACAGTCTTTCTGTCTTGCCTTACTGTTTAGCATAGACACAAAGCCAGGCACTTGTCACAGTTGTCAGCAATGATCTGTCAAAGGGGTAGAGATGATGGTGTATGGCACCAGGCTACATGATGGTCACACCTGCAGCAACTTACACAGCAAACACACTGAATGTGTCTCAAGCAAAGTGGCCAAGTCTCAAAGTCTAAAGGGAGTAGTCCTCAGTCAGGTCAAGAGTCTGTTGTCAGATAGGAGGTACCACCATAGTCAGTCAATGTCCACACCCAGTCTCAGTCCAGGGGCTTGGACACAATCAATCGGCTACTTGGGGGAGTCATGGGTTCTATATCACTGCAGCCCAGGGAGTGGACCACAGTCAGTCTTGCACGTCCATTGCAATCAGACCAGGGTATTTGGTGTATGTGAATTGAGGAGCTGCACAGGAATCAGTCAGGGGTCTGGTCACTCATCCATTGAGGCAGACCTTCCATGTTGGTCAGAGAAGCGGGGGTGCGGGAAGGTGGGTTGATGGTTTACAATCATGGGCATCTGCTCACTGAGAGTCAAGGGGACTTATCAGAGGCCACCATGATGTTGGGGAAGTAGAAGCAGCATATTGGGATGCAGAAGGGACAGTAATTGTGAAGGGAAGTAATTCAACGTACAAGGTTGGGAGATGATAGTGCATTGGAGGACATGGGTTACTGTGGGTGGGAGTGTCATTGACAATCACCATTGGCTGTAACCAAGGGACAGTGTAGTGTGGTGGTTGTGATGGATAACCTATAGGACGGGGCTCAAGTGGTAATGGTGGGACCTGAAGAAGTAAAATGAAAGAGTTGGGGGAGGAGAACTTGTGGAATCTCAGAACTGATGGGGTGAACAGGGAATGCAAAGGAAATAGGAACATGAAACTTTTAGGGAAGGGTGTAGTACACTCCAGACAGAGTGTGCTGTAAAATCCCTGATATACTGCAATATATCTTCACAATTGGAGCAGGCAGAAAAGGGATATGATGGATGCTGAAGAGCTGGGAGAGCAGCAGTAGTCTTCCGAGGAAGAAGATAAGGACATTGCGCAGGAGGAATATCACCAGCAGCATCATGGAGCATTGCAGTGTCAAGCGCAACAAACCACACAGGACTTAATTGTCACTCAGTTCCAATAGTTGTGAGCTGGACTCAGTAATCATTCATTGACTATAAATATGTTGGTGCTCAAAAGGAAAGTAGCTCCTGTTTGTACCATGGCTTTGTTTTCTTTGCTTTTCCTGTTCAGTAAAAGTTACCATTTTTTTACCACTTGAAGACTTTCCAATGTGTGATACTCCCCTATTGAACAATGACAAGATATCATGACACTCTGGGCATTAGAGAAAGAGTGGGTACTCCCTTTGTTGATTTTTGGGTATGTGATTGCAGTTATCTAATATAGGCAGTCATAGACTTGTAGCAAGTTTCGGATAGTTTATTGAGTTTGTTAGGTAGCAGTAGTTTAGGTATGATACATTAGTTAATTAGCCAAAGAAAGTATATGATCATGACAGTTGAGAATTCTTCACCAATCCCATAACTGTCCTGTAGGATGGAGGATCAGGGTCATTGTTTTAAAGTGGTGTGTCTGTCTTTCTTCCCTTGGGCTGATGTAAGGGAACTTCTGGTCTACTTCCAAGAAGATGGTAGCTGTTTCCTTGGATCCTCTCACTTGTAACTGTCTCTCTCCACCTATCCCTGTTGACATAACTCATTTTGGGAGCTGACCACTTATGATGTATCAATCGGCTGTCTGAACCCTCTGAGGCGATGACTATGGCCAGCTATGCATGATGCCAAGACAACTATTGCCCACTTTCCTATCCCCATTTGAAGATTAGTTTTCATTCCTTCAAAGAACAAAATCTTTTTTCTTCAAAACATCGCATTGATAATAGGATAGGGTAATGAATTTTTGACATCAGTTATGCATGTAACTTTTCATGTGTTTTCATAGAGAACTGTTTATATTTGCAGAAGTCCAGGTAACAGTCAGACTGCATACAAAATAAATATTAAATATGAAACACTGAAAAAATTCCACTTATAAAGAGGATACCAATTTCCAACACCTTGGACAGGGTTCTAGGATGGAATAACACAGGACGGGTGACCTGTCTTGGTTGATCCTTGTAGCTACAGTTACAATGACTTGCAATAAGACAGGTGATGATATATAGATGTACTTATGAATCTGATATTTGATTTTCAACAAAGTGCTACCCATGCCACGCATATGCTGTCAGAAGCTTTTCTTTTTAATTTTCCTCTCCCTGTGTGTATTGTAAAGGGCTATTCATGGCTTAGCATCACCTTTGACCTGGTGCACACCTGGGCTTTAAAGATAGCACTAGGTCCCAGCTGTGTGCTGCTGGTGAGTCCAAAGTAGTACAGGCATGGTACATACATAATGAGTTGAGCAGTGTAAAATTACATGAAAAGTCTTGCTAGAGGGCTCTGAGAGAAACTCTCTGATATTGAACGTTGGCTGACTCTTGGTAAAATTCAACCCAGTACATTTAAAATTAGTTGGGTTTCATGAAACTCCATGCCACCTGGTCACCGTCCATGTAATCTGTATGAAACTTGTCCAGTTGTTTCTTATGTTTTATTGAGTCAGCTCAATAATATTAAAGATAAAATTAGTGTAAAATATTTTAAAATAATAATATCAAAAGAGTTTAAGTTTCCCTGAGTTAGTCATTATTGAAAGGTGAATAGCAATCTGGATAGATTAAAAAAAGTGCAACTTTTATATAAAAATATTTTCCTTCAAAGTGTTCCTTTTGAAATGGTTCTGAAATCAAAAGCCAACATATTATTTACTATCATTGACACTGTAAACGTTTTTGTACACTATATTATCCCTTTCAACTGCAATTACATGTTAGATTTACGAGTTTGAATTAAAATCATATGTGAATGGAGACTGATGTTGCTAATAAATTACTACCTTTTTCTGAAATTATTTTAAAAGCACATTAGAGGTCTTATGCAGTGTATTATAATCCCTCGGGAATTGCAATAGTTGACTAATATTTCTTCCAAAATGAGCTGTTGTTCTCAACTGTACCTCAGGGAAAAGTGCTAAGCAAAGTCAATAACCTTGAAATTTCTATTGGAGATATTAACTGATAAATACTTAGCCTTTTCTTATTTATCTCGAACACGTTAACATCCCTGCTCCAGTAACAGTCAAAGCATTGTTTTATAAACAAGTTGAGCATTCATCTACTAATGTTGCCAAGAGTTATTTCATTACAGAAGTCAAAAGAAAATTAATGTGGGTGATCACCCTAAACTGCTCTTTCTCAATGGTTGCCAGCAGTGTGTGGTAACATGAAAGCTTGAGCAGCAGGTTTCGAACCGACCTGCTGAGCCAGGGGAAACATTCAGAAAGGAAATGCGCGAGAAAATCAAATTACAATAAAGAGAAAAAGGTCAATAGTAAACATAGCAAATAGAAGCCTTACTTAGAGATAGTAGGAACTGCAGATGCTGGTGAATCCGAGACAACGAGGTGCAGGGCTGGATGAACACAGCAGGCCAAGCAGCATCATAGGAGCAGAGAGGCTGACGTTTCGGGCCTAGACCCTTCATCAGAAAAGGGGGAGGGGAAGGGGGTTCTGAAATAAATAGGGAGGGAGTGGGAGGCGGAAAGAAGATGGATAGAGGAGAGGATAGGTGGAGAGGAAACAAACATTTCAACTCCCCCTCCCATCCCTCAGATTTCAACTCCCCCTCCCATTCCTCAGACGACGTGTCCATCCTGGGCCTCCTGCAGTGCCACAGCGATGCCACCCGAAGGTTGCAGGAACAGCAACTCATATTCCGCTTGGGAACCCTGCAGCCCAATGGTATCAATGTGGATTTCACAAGTTTCAAAATCTCCCCTCCCCCTACCGCATCCCAAAACCAGTCCAGCTCGTCCCTGCCTCCCTAACCTGTTCTTCCTCCCACCTATCCCCTCCTCCCACCTCAAGCCGCACCTCCATCTCCTACCGACTAACCTCATCCCGCCCCCTTGACCTGTCCGTCCTCCCTGGACTGACCAATCCCCTCCCTAACTCCCCACCTACACTTACCTTTACTGGCCCCATCCCCGCCTCTTCGACCTGTTTGTTTCCTCTCCACCTATCCTCTCCTCTATCCATCTTCTTTCCGCCTCCCACTCCCTCCCTATTTATTTCAGAACCCCCTTCCCCTCCCCCTTTTCTGATGAAGGGTCTAGGCCCGAAACGTCAGCCTCTCTGCTCCTATGATGCTGCTTGGCCTGCTGTGTTCATCCAGCCCTGCACCTAGAAGCCTTACTTATGTGGTTTTTCTCAATAGTTCACCTCTCTCCTCCCTTCCTCTGTAGATTCCCCCAACTCTACAACCTTCCATGATCTTTGCACTGTCTAATTCTGTCTATTTCTTTGCGCATCTCCAATTTAATCCCTCCACCATTAGCAGCAGCCTTTCAGTTGCCCAGGAATTAAGTTCTGGAATTCTCTCTTTCAAACTCTCTGCCGCATTCTTGTCTCTCTTCCTGCAAGACAGACCTTAAAGGTTAAATCTTTGACCCAGTTTTTTGATCATCTTTCTAAAGTCTCCACATTTGATTCAGTACCACGTTTTGTTTCATAATGTTCCTGTGAAGCGTCTTGAGATGTTTTACCGCATTGATGATGCTCTGTAAATGCAACTTGCAATATTGTTGGAGACTATTAACCATTTTGGGAATTTTTCACAAAAGAGAATTTTTGTTTATTCACTCATGGGATGTGGGCATCGCTGGCTAGGACAGGATTCATTGCCCATCCTGAGTTGCCCTTGAGAAAGTGAGGGTCAGCTACGCTCTTGACTCTCTGCAGTCCATTTGGTGTCGGTACATCCACAATGCCATCAGGATTTTGACACCGTGACAAAAATATTACAACTTTACAGCTAAACAGGTTTTACTATTTTACTAAATGCATGCTCACATAATAATTGTCTGATCATAGCAGCTATGAGGATAGATTGAAGAGTTTGGGATTGTTCCCTGGACAGAAAAAGACTGAGAAGTGATGGGATAGAAGTTTTCAAAGCCGTGAACAAGCTGGATAGGGTAGACAGAGGAAGCTGTTCCCGCTGACAAAATAAAGAAGAGGGCATAAATTTAAAAATGATGGGCACAAATGAAGCAACGGTGATGTGATTTAAAAATAACATTTTCACACTGTGAGTAGTTAGGGTACGGAAAACACATCCTGGAAATGTAGTGGAGACATGTTAAGTTGAGATGTCACAAGAGTGTTTTGGAAGATTAATGGGATAGAAATGGTGTTCAGGGATATGGGAAAAAGGCTGGAGATTGGCACTAGAGAATGGAAATAGAACCAGTGCAGGCATGATGGGCCAAATGGCCTGCTCCTGTTGCTATAACTTACTGTCTTACTATCTTATGTTAATCATTCAGAGGAAACTGCAACACATAACAGTATACAATGACTGGGCAAGTTTCTTTTGGGTGCACTGGATTACATTAGCTTGCTAACATGAGCCTTGTCTTGTTGGACGGGCAATTTCACATTATTATAGTGCTATGGTGAGACCCAATTTCACTGCAGTGGTTCATACTGTCTCTGGTTATTGGAACAGTTGCACCCCTGCCTATTGTGTAATTATCTCTCCTAATGTTGAGCAGTCAGAATAGAATGCTATATAACTGATTCATACTTTGACAACTTATACTAAATTATTGCTACATTACACCACAATCTTAAATATTTCATTCTTGATGGCAATAATCTTCTGGTTCATAAAGGAGTTAGATTTAAATCATTGTCAACCCAACACAAATTCTAGAGTCAGAAATTTTGTTGCATTCCCACAAGAATTTTTTTCCACCAAGCTATTATTAGATATAACAAAATTATCATATAGTGTTTACTTAAGGTCTAGAATGGGACATTAAATTAGCATGGGATGTTTAGTTAAAGTCTATCATAGAGCTAAACATTCATAGAGCAAAAGTCTAGAACATCTTTAAATACAAACAAAGATCTTTTTCGTTAGATGATTCACTAAAAACTGAGTACAAGAAAGCAGGCTGATTAGTTCACTTAATGATTAGGCTTAATAATCGCAACATAATGAACTCAAATCCGTTAGTTCAAATTCAAGGACTAATTATAAATATAGATCTGCCAGTACATATTTAGCTTAAAGATCCTGAACTGATCGCACAGCTACCACTGCTGTTGCTATGGTGATGGTTCCCATCCTGAAAAAGAGCTTGATTTGTGTAGTACTTGTTATTTGTTTTCATTAAGTACTGTATTTTATGTTGTTAGTCATCATAGGACCCCCATCATTTAAAAAGGAATGTAAAATTCATCAAACAGTTGCTTTTGAATTTTATTCAGTTTTCGTATTTGAGGTGGAAGATGATGTCATTCTTATCAGACATAGTAACCTTTTGACTGTTGAAAGTTCTTTTACATTCTTTAAATAAACAAGTTTTTTTTTCTTTTCAATTGAAACAAATGGAATACCTGCAGGACCATAGATATTGATAAAACATTTGCACAACAAATGCATGGTCACTTTTTTTTCCCCAGACAGCCTAATATCCTTTAACCTTCAGGATAGCTGAAAACATACAAGTCTTGAATTTGCTGTAAATGAGTTGTTCCTAACCTTCGGAGCTCAAAAAATCAAAACTGATGAAAACGTTAAATGGGTCCAACCATTTATTCTTAAAGGGGAATATAACAAGGGAAAACACTTCCCAGAAAGGTTCTGACTGTTTATTTTAACCTTTCCAAATTTTATACATAAAGTGTAACAAAATAAATGTAAAGAACAGAAAGATCTCAAATATTTTATGATAATTTTAATAAATCTAACAATATTTCTATTTCATGGATATGGTGTACATCAAAACTGTCTAGACATATCTTCTCAACTAAACTGTTAAGTCACACTTCAGCCACACTGTAAAGTACAATCTGCTTGGTAAAAGAAAAGAAAGTTGCGGGTCGTGGTTAGCTTTATTGTATCATAGTTTTTAATGCACAAGTTGGTTGTATGTGTGTTTGCAGCAGAGGTCATAGATCTACCAGTAACTTCACTTAACCTCAAGCAAATAAATTGCCAAGTGTGCCAGAGCCTGAAAATATAGTTTGTTACACATACGCAATCTAGCTTTGATGCCCACTAATCTCTTTGACGTTTTGTATTCACCTTGTGGCACTTCAGCCATAAACTTACATGGTTCAAATGCAAAAGAACAACAGAAAAATATCTTCAGATACAGCACATATTGCAAAACAACAATGTACTGTGCTCATCCATTCAAAGATATGACCAACGCTACCATTAATTTTTTTTTGGGTGAGGGAATATCTGGTGGACTACTAATTTCTCAAAGGATGCCTGATGCCCACTTTGTTCCATCCTTTGCTACTTCTCCTACTCCTTCATGATGATGGCAGGTACAGATGTCCTCATTGTCATGTCTATTTCTGATTAGCCTGAGCCAGTGGCAGACAATCCAAATCTTCCGGTGGGCCGACTCTGGAAGATACAGTCAGAACCAAGTGTCATTTTTGATGGACATAAATTTCAAACCTGGGTTTTTGATGTTTTTTTGACACCACAGAAACCAGTGTGCTCATGAATTCATTTTAACCTAGTGAGGACAAGGCATGCAGAGCGTGAAAAGAGAAGCAGCATCCTTCCCTCCGGCTTAAGTTTAACTTTGAGATTTTGAGAGGTGTGTGAGGCCCTTGCAGCAAAATATCCAGAAATTGAGCTATGACTTGATAGTCACAGTAATGTATTTGGCAACTGATTCCAACATTACCAGGGATTCCTGGTATCATGCAGGAGGATGCCCAGAAACGGGGCAGTAAATAAGTTACTTTTTCATTCTCTCTGGCCTTTTCAGACTCCATATTTCTTTGAAGTTTGCATCATACATGGATAGGTGTTTAAGAAGGCATTTAGCCCATTTGCCTTCAATGTTTAGACCTTTGAGTATAGGAGTTTGGATGTAATGTTGAAGTTGTACAGGACATTGGTAAGGCCTCTTCTGGAATACTGTGTCCAGTTCTGCTCGTCCTGGTATAGGAAGGATATTAAGCTGGAGAGGGTTTGAAAGAGATTTATCAGAATATTGCCTAGAGTGGAGAGGTTGAGTTATAAGTAGAGGCTGGATAGGCTGGGACTTTCTCACTGTAGGAGGTTGAGAGGTGACCTTACAGAAGTTTTGAGGGACAATGTGTAGAATGAACTTCCAGAGGGTACAGTTACAATGTTTAAAAACCATTTAGGTAAGTACATGAACAAGAAATGTTTGGAGGGATATGGAAAAAGCACAGGCAAGTAGGACTAGTTTAGTTTGGAATTATAGTCAGCATGGACTGGTTGGACCGAAGGGTCTGTTCCTGTGCTGTTTGACACTGTGCTGCTTTAGGGTTTCTCAGTCTGCAATTGCAGTTCTTCCTTGGCTGCTGCTTCTTTGCATTCTTAGCTAATTAATGGAGTCTGTCCCTTTGTTCCCCTGTAGTAGTCTGTAACCGGGGATTTCCTTTGCCAGCCCATTGGCCTCCACATCATTCCCACCAGTTTGAGCAAGAATTGCTCCAGGATTACTGACATGACATTCCTGTGACTAAACTAGGCCCACTCTCAGGCTATTGGTTTTGGAGAAAGTGATGCAGAAGACATGATCTCATGAACAACATATTTGTATCTGATTTAGCAACAAGGCAGCAATGATAAACAAGAAATATGAAACTTCCACGTGCAAAATGGTGAACAAATAGACCAGCAAATACTTGCCAATTGATAATCAGTCCCAATCCATAAATTTAAGTAGTACAGGTTGTACTCCTATAACATGATGGTTGTGTTCTTGTGCGAGCTTGCACTATAGAAAATCGTCATGGAAAATCGCATTATAGGGGAATTGCAATAGAAAATTGTTATACTGTATGGTAGAAAGTTCATGTTATCCTAACAGCGTCCACTATTCATCTATCATGTTACAGTTAATTCGCGCAAATGAAACATATGTTATACCAGAACTATCTTTAGGCATTGTTGCAAAACAAAAGTCAAACATGTTTATATAATGAAGGTAAATTGTCAAATAAAATGGAACAGGCAAAAAATTTGAGCTATGATACTCCAGCCTGTAACAAACACTCTGTATAACAGAGATTACTGACGCAAAATAAAACAATGATGTTTAATTGGAACCACATAATGTAAATTCAATAAATTACACGAACATTTACTGAGGGAGATGAAGTGAAAATTCACAAAAAAAAAGATGTCCACTTTTAGTTACTGTTTACAAGGTGCATTGGAAAGAGTGCAGAAAATATGACTTGATTGCTTACATCATATATCAACGAAGAAAAAGCTTGCATGGCTAGTCTTTGCTCAATGGGATAAAAAAGGAGGATAGAAGAAATAGGGAGGGACTAGAAATGTATGAGGAAAACCAGGAAAAAGAGAATATAATTATTCTTTAATATACTTTTTTTTTTCAAAAGTTTCAATGAATTATTTTTCAAATGCATTTGGCTTTTATTCCCTTCCTTCAGCATCTTTGAAATAATCTCAAGTGGATCAGTGCACAATACCAGCAGGTTTTGAAAAGAATTCGTTGTAGTACTGGAATGAATCCAAATTTTTGAATCTGTGTTGTACTGCTCAAGTATGTTTGGTTTGCAGCCAAGTTTTTAAAATACTACTTCCTAGGCAGCCCCTCAGGATCGAGGATGACTTGCTCGCACTTTGACTTTGTGGGTTCTGAAATGCTGATAAGGCCAGTGCAATAAATGGACTCTGCCACAAGTGGGGCAGATGATATAGATGGGCTGTTTGGAGGGTTGTGTGCTTCCTCCAATGGCTTTGCATTTGCGTTTTCCAATTAAGCCTCTCAAAGCGACCACTGTCCCCTTGAATGATTCTTCTCTGTCTTTGTTGGTGATGAGCCAGGATTTCCCATGAGTCACTAGGTATGTTTGTTCTCTGAAGATATCCCTAAAATGTATCTACTGACTATTTGGGATCTCTCCCACAACTGAGTTCAGTAAACAAGCAGATAATGGCAGAAATATGAACAAGTTACTTTTCATAACATTGATACTTTGGGAAATAAGCCATGTGAGTTAGCCAGCTAAGAAACTGCACATGCATTTGTTATGATGCATATGTAAATCATAAGAATAAGTAGCAACAGAACGTCCATGATTATATAATCATATAGCACAGAAACAGACCCTTAAGTCCAACCGATCCATAACCCCAAACTAAACTAGTCCCACCTGCCTGCGTTTGGCCCATATTCCTCCAAAAATGTCTTATTCATGCACCTATCTAAATGTCTTTTAAACATTGTAACTGTACCAGCATCCACCACTTCCTCTGGAAGTTCATTCTACACAGGAACCTCTAGGTAAAAAAAATTGCATCTCATGTCTTTTTTAAATCTTTCTCTTCTCACCTTAAAAACATGCCCCATCGTCTTGAAATCCCTCACCCTAGGGAAAAGACACCTTATCTATACCCCTCATTAATTTGTAAACTTCTATAAGATAGCCTCTTAATCTCTTACACTCCAGCCTAGTTCTTTGGAGAAATGACAAAAAATAGGCCTTATACGAAATATCATCTCTGAAGTGTGCAATGACCATGTGTAGCTACTGCATTAATCATGGTATTAGACTTATTTCTGTTTTTGTTCAGCTACGAAGATGGGGAAAAGATGTGAAGGATATATCAGAATGACTTTTGTGCCTAATAAATACAGGCAAACATTGCAATTTGCAAATGTTTAAGATCTTTTCACTAAGTTGTTTTTTTCCCCAAATATTTGAATAAATAATCTTTTTCTTAAATCATTCATGGAATGTGGACAGCACTGGCTAGGTCAGCATTTATTGCTTATCCCTATTTGCCCTAGAGGAGGTGGTGATGAGCTGCCTTTTTGAACTGCTTCAGCCTTTGGGTGTAGGGGCATCAATATTGCTGGAAAGAAGAGAGTTCTGGGTTTAATATTAAGCGACAGTGAAGGAGCAATAATATAGTTCCAAGTCTATGGAATGTGCTTGATGGGGAAGTTGCAAGTGGTAGTGTTCCTATGCATCTGCTGTCCTTGTCCTTCGAGTTGGTAGAGGTTGCAGGTTTGGAAGGTACTGTCAGGGGAGTTTTGGTGAGTTATTGCAATGCATCTTGTAGGTGGTACACCATTGTCTGTTGGTGGCGGACGGAGTAAATATTGAATGTGAATGGATGAACTGCTATTCAGTTGTGGTGTTTTGTCTTGGATGGCATGAAGCTTCTTGAATATTCAGGCTAGTAGGGAGTATTCCATCGTACTCATAACTTGTGCCTTATAGATGGTAGACAGATGAATTACTCCCTGCATAATTACTAAGCTCTGAGCAGCTCTTGCAATAACGGTATCTATAGGACTAGTTCAGTTCCTTTTCTAGTCAATGGTATCCTCAGGATGTGATGAGTGGGGGATTCAGTGTTAGTAGTTCAATTGAATTCCAAGGATGATGGTTAGATTCTGTCTTGATGGAGATGGTCACTAACTGGTACTTGTATGGCGTGAATGGTACTTGCCATTTATCAGCTCAAGCTTGCATGTCTGGTTGCTATGGACATGGAGTAATTCCTCCTCCTTTTCAGACAGGCAAAAATTGTTTTCAGACATTCATTCACAGCAGTACTGTTGGCCCCCGCATTAATCCTAATGGTGCGCCATAGTTCCATCTTACCAATGAGAAAATGAACCATTTATTGTGACTTAACAAGGTGTAGAGCTAGATGAACACAGCAGGCCAAGCAGCATCCGAGGAGCAGGAAAGCTGACGTTTCGGGCCTAGACCCTTCTTCAGAAATGGGGGAGGGGAAGGGGATTCTGAAATAAATAGGGAGAGAGGGGGTGGCGGATAGAAGATGGATAAAGGAGAAGATAGGTGGAGAGGAGACAGACAGGTCAAAGAAGCGGGGATGGAGCCAGTAAAGGTGAGTGTAGGTGGGGAGTTAGGGAGGGGATAGGTCGGTCCAGGAAGGACGGACAGGTCAAGGAGGCGGGATGAGGTTAGTGGGTAGGAGATGGGGGTGGGCCTTGAGGTGGGAGGAATGGTTAGGGAGGCGGGGACCTTTCCTTGCAACCGGAGCAAGTGCTACACCTGCCCCTACACCTCCCCCCCTCACCCCCATCCCAGGCCCTAAGAAGACCTTCCACATCAAACAGATGTTCACCTGCACATCTGCTAATGTGGTATACTGTATCCGCTGTTCCCGATGTGGCCTCCTCTACATTGGGGAAACCAAGCGGAGGCTTGGGGACCGCTTTGCAGAACACCTATGCTTGCTTCGCAACAAACAACTGCACCTCCCAGTCGCAAACCATTTCAAATCCCCGTCCCACTCCTTGGACGACATGTCCATCCTGGGCCTCCTGCGTTACCACAGTGATGCCACCCGAAAGCTGCAGGAACAACATCTCATATTTCACTTGGGAACCCTGCAGCCCAAGGGTATCAATGTGGACTTCACAAGCTTCAAAATCTCCCCTCCCCCGACCGCATCCCAAAACCAGCCCAGCTCGTCCGCGCCTCCCTAACCATTCCTCCCACCTCAAGCCCCACCCCCATCTCCTACCCACTAATCTCATCCCGCCTCCTTGACCTGTCCGTCCTCCCTGGACCGACCTGTCCCCTCCCTAACTCCCCACCTACATGCACTTTACTGGCTCCAACCCCGCTTCTTTGACCTGTCTGTCTCCTCTCCACCTATCTTCTCCTTTATCCATCTTCTATCCGCCTCCCCCTCTCTCCCTATTTATTTCAGAATCCCCTTCCCCTCCCCCATTTCTGAAGAAGGGTCTCGACCCGAAACGTCAGCTTTCCTGCTCCTCTGATGCTGCTTGGCCTGCTGTGTTCATCCAGCTCTACACCTTGTTATCTCAGATTCTCTAGCATCAGCAGTTCCTACTATCTCTGTAACATTTATTCTGACTGTCTACTTTCTGTTTGCTTCCCAATTTTCTATCCATGCTAATATGTTAATCCCAATCTCCTAATACCTGGGGATTTTATTTTCGACAGAAATATTTGATGTGGCACTTTATCAAAATGCTTTCTGGAAATCCAACTAGAACATCCACCTGTTACTCTTAATCCACAGCACACAATAGTTCCTCAAAGAACTCCAATAAATTGGTTAAACATGATCTCACTTTCACAAAACCAACTCTCCCTGGTTGCCTAAATATTTTTATATGCTCTGCCATAACATCTTTGATAATAGCTTCTGACATCTTCCTTATGACAAATATTAGGCTAAACTACCAGTAATTTCGTACTTTCTGTCTCCCTCCCCTTATTGAATAAATTTGATACATTTACTATCTTCTGCAGTATTGGGACTTCCCCAAATCCAGATGATTAGGAAAAATTCAAATCAACAAACTCACTGTCCACTTGTTTTAAGACTCTAAGATGAAATCTATCAAGACCTGGGAACTTATCAGCCCACAAGTCTAACACTTTACTCAGTATCACTTCTCTGGGGTGATTGTTGTTTTCTTGAGTTTCTCGCCTCTTTCATTTCCTGATTTAGTTATTTTTGGGTTGTTACTTGTATTGTCTGCATCAAAAACTGACACAATTCCCATTCAATTTATTTTCCTTCTTTTTTTTGTAATTGTTAATTTTCCTCTTTCTGAAGGATCAATGCTCACTTTGTTAACGCTATTTTTAATAGCTTTAGAAACTCTTGCTACCCATTATTATACTTCTAGCTAGCTCTCTCTCTTTCTTTCGTTGCACAATTTATTCCTTCCTTATTAATCTTTTCATCAATCTTTACTGGTTTTTGTATTCTGTACAATCTTCTGACTTCCACCTATCTTTGTACAATTACATGCTTTTTCTTCATTTCTCATATCATCGTTTTTTAGTTAACCACAGATAATGGGTCCTTCCCACGGAATTTCTCCTCATTGGAATGCATCTATTCTGTGTACTCTGAAATATTCCCTTAAATGTCTGCCATTACATCTCTAATGACCTATCCTTTAACCTAATTTGTCAATTCCCTTCAGTTAGCTCTGCTTTCATGGCTTCATAAATCCCTTTGTTTAAGTTTAAAATACATATTGTGAACCCACCTCAAAATGAATGTAGAATTCAGTCATATCATGATTACTGCTACCAAGGGATGCCTTTAATATGAAGGCATTAACTAATCCTATCTTATTGTGCAGTACCAGGTCTAGTATAGCCTGCTCACTGGTCAGCTCCAGAATGTGCTGGAGCATAGTATTCATGAATAAGAAACTATCCTGAAACATCTATGACCTTCTCTTCTAGGCTAGCCTTACCCAACCAGTATGTGTGTAGATAAAAATCCTGTATGATTATCACTATATCTTTCTGATGAACTCGCATTATTTCTTCCTTCATATGCCATCCCACCACGTTATGGAGTCTGTACCCCACTTCACAAGTGACCTGTTGCCTTATTATTTCTAGTCTCTACCCAAACTGCTTTTGCATCATTATTTCTATTTTGCTAATACCACGATTAATTAACAGAGCCACCCCATACTTTTCCTAACTTTATTTTCTCTTTAGCAGAGACAGAAAATACTTCTTTGTTCCCAATTGTATTTTTATTAAAGACTATTTTAATTGAGAAATGGATTTCAAAGGCTTTGAATATTTCACTTTCTGGCTTTTTGTTTCATTTATATTAATTAGCTTTGCATAAAATGAAAGATGACTTGTTTTGTTACTCATCATTTCTGAGAAACATTATTCATGAATTCATAAGGACACCTTTGTCTCCTGTAATATTAACAGTGGCATTTTAGATATATAGCAGTGTTTTCAGTATTTCTACTCTTTCAGATCCAACTGTATCACAAAGAATGCAATTGTTAAGAAACATAAGGTTGCAGAAGTCACATTTTGTATTGTGGTCTCAACTGATTTAATTATAATCGTAGATTCTGCCTCAAGAGGTCAGGGCACATACAGCTGAAGAAATAGAAATTGATGCTCCAGACTTATTACAGGCAAATCGTTTCATGAGACATTTAGAATTCATAGTTTGCCCTCACTGGTTTCATGCTAATGACAGTTTGGATTTAGACTTTACTGGAATTGAAAGCATAGAAGAGTTCAGGTTTCGCTATGCTAGTTTAAATTCTCGTCTTGAAGCCTGACACATGTATTTCTCTAGTTTGCCCTACATATTTATTTTCTGTTCACATGCATTATCATGAAAATTGTTCTTTTCGTAGCTTTTCTGCCTGTGTGAACAGTACATGCTTTGTTGGATTTTTAATGGCATACATTTAAATGTGAGCCAAGGTATTTTAGTCCGATCAGGAAAAGAAACTTTTTGACCCAAGATAATTATGAACATTTCGAAGTGAAGCTTTCCTGCATTTATTCTAAATTTATGCATTTTCTTTGAAATACTTCATTTTTATGAAAAGATTAAAATGACCAAAATTAAATTAAATAATTAAAATGAGAATGTGTACAAGCTGTTTGTAAAGTCTGTCACTAAAAGAGTGACTGTTCATTTCCTTAAAATGATTAAAATACAATTACCGATCTCGAAGAACAAAATGCAGATCACTCAGTGCAGTAGGTTCAAGGTTCACTACATTATATTAGCCAGGACTTCTTGGCCAAAAGTAGTGTACTGGTAAAGTTATGTTCCTTAGAGGTTTCCTTAATTTTTGCTGGGCTTGTGCAGCATTTAGTCTGCCGCGAGTCTGAACATGTATGCAAAAGGTGTCTGAACAGTGAAGACTTCAAAAATATAAACTATTTTCAAATTCAACAAGATCTGGAGAATATCCAGTCTTGGGCTTACAAGTGGCAAGTAACATTCATACCATACAAATGCCAGGCAATGACTCTCTCCAATAAGAAGCAGTCTAACCACAGCCCCTTGACATTCAAAGTCGTTACCATCACTGAATCCCCTACTATCAATATCCTGGGTACACCATTGACTAGGAACTGAACTGGAATTGTCATATAAATACAGTAACTACAAGAGACTAGAAGTACTGTGGTTTGTAACTCACCTCCTGACTCCCCACTTGCCTGAATGAGTGCAGCTCCTACAACACTCTAAAAGCTTGACACCATCCAGGACAAAACAGCCCGCTTGACTAGCATGACATTCACTCCCTCCACCACTGATGTTCAGTGACAGAAGTGTGTACCATCTTCAATGTGCACTGTGGAAATTCACCAAAGATCCACAGACAATGCTTTCCAAACCCCATGACCATGTTAATCTAAAAGGACTTGGAAAGTCATCCTGATGTGGAAATACATCGCTGTTCCTTATCTGTCACTGGGTCAAAATCCTGGAACTCCCTCTCTGAGGGCACTGTGGATATACCTACAGCATGTGAACTGCACAGTTCGAGGAGGCAACTCACCACTACATTCTCAAGGGCAACTAAGGACTGGCAACAAATGTTGGCCAGCCAGCAACGTCCACATCCCACCGGTGGTTTTATACTGATGCTAGTTTGGATTTAGACTTTACAGGAATTGAAAGCATAGAATAGTTAGGGATTTGCTATGCTGCTTTAAACTGTCATCTTGAAAAATTAAAAGTTTGTGCTCTGGAGGCAAATTGAAGTGAACTTATGGTTCATGTTTCTGCTCCAATTAATTTACATAACCACAGATGTAAAATGTGCCATAGGCCAAAATAATTGGGCAGTGTTTCAGTTTTAAAAGGAAGTCCTAAAATTCATTTTTGTTTTCCTTGCATTCAAATATGTTCCTTCCTATATTTAAGGATGATAATGTTGAACATTCTTATTAAGGCATTGAAATTGCTTTTATCACAGGAAATAAGTATTTTTAATCAGCTGCCTGAGGCAGTATCCCTAATTTTAAATAACTGAGGAAAAGAGACTTTAAAAACAACTATGCCAGAACGATTTGCTGAGTTCATTATTATATGCTAATCAGTTTCCTTGCAAATGTAATATTTTACATACTAATTTTTTTATATATAAGTACCTGCATGTGCCATTGCACCTAAACAACCTAAACTTCTTGTAAAGGCCGTAAATGAGTATAATTGGTCGAAAATCACCAAACCTGGCATAGACCTGTGGGCTGAAGGGCCTGTTTCTAGGCTGTATGATGCTTTTTGACTCCTTAATTTAGCCTAGTAGCCTGGCCATTTTGTGGATGGGCCCAGCATTAATACCTTGCAGCTTAGTGCAAAAGATCTTCACCAGGCAGAACTTAAAATTTCTCAATCTTTTGCCCTGGTTTAGCCGATTTCAGAAAATTTAAACCATACTTGAAACTCACTCTCATGACATCTTGATATTTCCAATGTAAGATTTAATCACAATATTTTCAAGTCCATTTATAGTAATGTGTTCAGATTAGTGGACCAAGATTTATCAATCCAGAGTGCAGTCAGCAAGTCTTCAGATATTCCTAACTGCTGCTTGCATTTAACACAATAATTCTTTCTTTAACACAGTTTCAGTATGCACTTTGATTGTATGATTTGGGAAATGATAGCAATGTTGTTACAGCAGATCTGCACTCCATATGTTCTTCAAGCAATGAAGCTTTAGTAAATTGTCAGGGTTAAGAAACTGGAGTTCATCAGTCCTTTTAGTCGTCTTAGGCATGTGGAACAGTCATGGATTTTTAATCTTTGTGCTACTACAGCTACAATTCTTGTGGGAGGAAATTTGTGTTTTGTAGATATTCCCCTTTATGAATAGGTGATTTGTAATGGCAACAGATCTCCAGACATAGAAACTCTTTACAAAGGTGTATGTATCCCTTTAATATTTTTGTTTGCTAAATGGTTAGTGTTCTCAGAATAAAATTAATAATTGATCTAGCAACAATTCCCGTTTATGGAAGTGTTCTCAACTTCAACCACCCTTCGTGTGTCAAAATGTTCTCTAATTTCACTCCAGAGAAACCTGACTCTAACTATTAGATGATGCCACCTGGTCTTGGGCTCAAGACTGTCTACTTAACCTGTATTACTTAAGATCTTGTAAGTTTTGGTTAAATCACTCCCAAACCCAGTAAATTCTAAGAAATGTAAATCTAGTTTTTACAATAAAAACAGAATGCTGGAAAAACTCAGAAGGTCTGGCAGCATCCGTGGAAAAGAAACAGAGTTAACCTTTTAAGTCCAGTATGACACCTTCAGAATGTCTTCCAGCACTTATTCTTTTTTATTTCAGATCTGCAGCATCTGCAATTAGATCATTTTTGTTCTGTGTTTGTGTAATCTCTCCACTAGTTGGGATCATAGCTTGCACAAAGCAAGATGGTTGTTGGAGGCCAATCACTTCAGAACCAGAACTACAGGAGTTCCTCAGGTAGTACATAGGCCCAACCATCTTCAGCTGTTTTATCAATGAAATTCCCTACATCAAACGGTTAGAAGTGTTGATATTCGCCGATGATTGCATAAAGTTCATCTCCATTTGTGACTCCTTGGATGTTGAAACAATCCACCTCCAAATGCAGTGAGACCTGGAAAAAGACTTGAACTGATAAGTGGTAAATAACATTTGCACCATAAAAGTGTTAGGTAACAACCATCTCCAATAAGGGGCATTCATTGACTAGAAACTGAACCAGCCATATAAATGCTGTGGGTACTAGAGCAGGCCAGAGGCCAGAAATTACATGGTGACTAACTCACTGCCTGTCTCCCCAGAGCCTGGCTAGTAGCTACAAGACACAGGAGTGTGATGGAATACTTTCCACTTGACTGAATGACTCCAACTCCAATAACACTCAAGAAGGGTGGCATCATCCTGGACAAAGCAGCCCACTTATTTGGCACCCCAGCCACTACCTTCAACATTCACTCGCTTTGCCACCAGTAGTGTGTAGCATCTAAAATGCACTGTAGCAACTCACAGAGACTCCTCGACCAGCACCTTACAATCCCGCAATCTCTGCCATCTCAAAGGGCAAGGGGAGCAGATGTGTGGGAGTACCACCACTTACAAGTTCCCCTCCAAGCAATGCACCATCGTTACTTGAAACAATATCGCCATTCCTTTACTGTAGATGGATCAAAATCCTGACACTGCCTTCCTAACAGTATTATGATGTCCCTTTACCCCAGGACCACAACGGTTCCGGAAGACTGCTCACCACCACCTTCTCACAGCCAATTAGACCATCAGACCATAAGACATAGGAGCAGAAATTAGGCCATTCGGCCCATCACATCTGCTCCAGCATTCAATCATGGCTGATAAGTTCCTCAACCCTATTCTCCCGCTTTCTCCAGGGCCAGTACATCCTCCCTAAGATATGGGGCCCAAAACTGCACACAATACTCCAAAAGTGGCCTGACCAGAGCCTTATAAAGCCTCAGTAGTGTATCCCTGCTTTTGTATTCAAGTCCTTTCAAAATAAATGCCAACATTGCATGTGCCTTCATGACTACTGACTCAACCTGCAAGTTTACGTTGAGAGAATCCTGGGCTAGAACTCCCAAGTCTCTTTACACTTCAGACTTCTGAATTTTCTCCCCATTTAGAAAATTAGGAGTGGATAGTTGAGTGCTGGCCTAGTCAGTAATGCCTGCATCCCATAAATGAATAAAAAAAACGCTGCAACATCAATTTCCATACCGGAGTGAAGTGAGCTGACCAAAGTATCGAAGATCGTGCAAAGAAGATCTTCAAGGAGAGGGGAGCAAGAAAGCTGGATGGACATAAGGAATCCAGGAGGCAAAATTGAGTTAATTCCAGAGCATAGTGTCAGACAGCAATAGGGTGAAGGAATGGGTGGAAGAGGCATGACGCAAAGGAGGTCAGAGTTGGAGGAATACAATGTTCTGTAGCACAACGTGTGGCTGGAGGAGGTTAGAGGCAGCGAAGTGTAAATCAGTACCAGACTGTCTTGTGGAAATCCATGATTGGGGAGGGCACGTGAAAATTTGGCAGAGCAAGCTGAACTATTTTTATTGCAGCCAATAGAATATTACTTATTCCATCAACAAAAAATTATTATGCCTTTGTGCAACTGCTCAACAGGAACAGTATTCCAACAAAATATTTTCTAAAAGTTTAGTTATAACTGAGGGAACACTAAGCTAGGAGCAGCTTTTGGAGCTTTAATCTTTTGGAGATTAATATAATTTCTCAGAATGATTTAGTATTAATGAATCTGCAATGTTCAAGCAGTTCCATTTTATTAAGAGAAGATTTCAAACCTCCAGGCTTGCAGTTGAACAAATTAGATTGCACATACATTATAATTTGTTCAATAAATAATCCATTAAAATTAAATTCTGCAACTTTACAGTTTAGAGAATCACACTAATCTATTCTATTTTGATTTAGTTGTGAGATTTTATGCTAAGATGTGTCATTGTGTAGCATTACAAATTGTAAAGTCATCTGTCAAATAAAGTGAGTCAATGTCAGTGTGTTATGAATAATCTAATGGACTAATATGTCACTGCCTCTGAACCAATCCATAAAGTATTTACAAAAGCATAATATTTTCTTGTCACTTATTCCACCAACAATCTGTTGGCTGCAACAAGAAAAATTCAGCTTGCTCTGCTAAATGTTCATGCACTCTCCCCAATCATGGATGTCCACAAGACAGTCTCTTACTGATTTATACTTCTGTGCCTCTAACCTCCTCCAGCCACACACTGCACTCCAAAACATTGTATTCCTCCAAATTTGGCCTCCTGTCCATCACGCCTCTTCCACCCATTCGTTCACCCTTTTGTCTTGGCACTGTGGTCTGGAATTAACTGCATTTTGCACAAGTAATCCTGGATTACTTGTATCTATCCAACTTTTTTTCTGCCCTTTCCTTGATGACCTTTGCACCTACATCTTCAGTAAGATGTTCATCACCTGTCTGAAGATATTCTCCTTCAACTGCAAATTTTTTTCATGATTACACCTTTGTGAGGTGTCTGAAATCATTGTTCTATTTCAGTGGAACTTTATAAATGCAAGTTGTTTAAATTTGATTAGTTTTTTTTAAACTTAGTAAACCCTTCAAAACACATTCTGTCAATACTTGTAGTGAGTCCTGCCCTTGTTTAACTATTTAATTTCAATTTGTTCATGACTTGAAGAGGTTACAGCATAGGATATCAAATTTAAACATTTTCATTCATTTGCTAGCTATGCAGTTTCCTTGCCCATAAGATTTCTTTACTGTGTTGATATATTCAAAACACAGTAGACAGTTGGTTGGCAATTGGAATGAACTCGTGTTTTACAGCTAGAAAAACACAAATTGGTCTTTGGCATCATCCAAGAAGGGGGTTGCTGCTGCCTCTGAAGATTCTGATGTATTAAAGAAAGAACATAAAGAAGTGTACGGTTCAGACTTTATTTCTTTCCCATGGGCTTCAATATATTAAAATTTGTCTGCTGGAGTCATTACCATTCTCTTGGTATTCTGCTGTGCTGACTGATATATACCTAGCTGACAGCCCTTACCATCATCTAGATTTTCCACAGAGAAAAAAAGATCTTTGAGCGAGTCGTGTGCCTGTGTGCTGTACAATATTAGTGCTGACGGAGTCTCCTCCTTGGGGGTTTATTGTCATGCCCTGTTCAGTTAACCAACTGGCATGTTGTCATTGTATTACGGTTCTAACTGATCTGAAGAATGCACAGTAAATTTTTTTTTTTACTAAATTAGTTTTTGACCACACTGATCAGCTGTTATGTCATGTTCTGGCCAGTAGCTCTTAACATATGCATAATTCGAGCACATTTATGAGTATAAATAAAGCTGCCAGTGTTGACAGGATAGTGCTTACTTATGCCTTTCAGTGCAAATTCTTATTTGTTATTGCAATACAACATTGCCATTGCCATCTGATAAATTTGTTTTCTATCACAATTAAATTACGAAGCCTAGAATAAATCTAATGAGAGCGCAATGCAAAGCTATTTTATCAACAACAGATTAAAATGTAAGACCTGGGGCTATGTGCATATGTTCATATTGAGTTAATCGGGGAAGATAATTAAAAGCTAACACAGTATGGAGCTGGAGGAGCATAGCGGGCCAAGCAGCATCAGAGGAGCAGGAAAACTGATGTTTTGGGTCGGAACCCTTCTTCAGAAAAAGGCTCTCGACCCAAAACATCAGCTTTCCTGCTCCTCTGATGCTGCCTGACCTGCTGTGGTCCTCCAGCTCCACACTGTGTTATCTCTGACGCCAGAATCGGCAGTTCTTACTGTCTCTAGATAATTAAAAGCTGCTTTGTTGCCTGTTACCAGACCTGCAGATGCAGGAAGAAATACAAAATAGGACCAAAGATTTAAATTCGGTGGACAATAAAATTAATGGATATCTATGTACCATGAGACGAAACTAACTGTCCTTGACAACAAGGCAGCATTTGACCAAGTCTGGCATCAAGAAAACCTAGCAAAATTGAAGTCAGTGGAAATTGAAGGTATGATTGCACTGCAGCCATTCCCAGCACTCATTCCTCAGAAGTTGGTTTTAGTTGTTGGATCTCAGTCTCAGAATATCTCTGCAGGATTTATTCAGGGTAGAGTCCTAGGCCCTACAATCTTCAGCTGCTTCATCAATGACCTTCCTTCCATTATGAAAACAGAAGTAAGGATGTTTGCTGATGATTGCACAATGTTCAGCAATATTGTGTATTCCTCAGATACTGAAGCAGACTGTATTCATTTGCAGGAACATCTAGTCAACATTCAGGCTGTGGCATGTAGTATTTGGCATGACTCAAGTGCCAACAATAAAATGTAGGAGCAGAAGAAGGTCATTCACTAACTAAGGTGAAGCATTAATCGTTGTAATAGTCTAATATAAATTACAGAGGCTTCTGAAAGGTTTGTAAACAGGTTTTAGCTCGATTGGGATTGGGGAAATAGGAAGAGAGTAGCCCTTCAGAAAAGATTATAGACGGCCAAGTCTGCTCTGCCATTCATTCAGATCATGGCTGATTTGATAATCCTCAGTAACACTTTCCTGCCTTTCCTCATAGTCCTTGGTTCCCTTACCTCTTAAAAATCTCTCTCAGCTCTGAATATACTTAACAACCTAGCTTCTATAGTTCTCTGTGGTAAAGAATTCCACAGATTCACTACCCACTGACAGAAAAGATTTCCTTCTTTTCCCTGTGTTCCTAGACCCTCCTGTCAAAGGAAAGCGACCTTTCTGCAACTACCCTGTCTGCAACTACCCTAAGAATCTGATACATTTCAATAAGGTTCCCTCTCATTCTTCTAAACTCCAGGCCCAACCCACTCAACCTGTACTCCAGACAGCCCTCCATATCCAGGATCATCCTCGTGAACTTTCTCTAGACTCCCTCCAATGCCCATGTCCAATTCCTTAGACGGAGGGTCCAAACCTGTTCACTATTAAAGGTGTGGCCTGACCGGCTTTGTATAATTCTAGCAAGGCCTCCTTATTAGTATTCTACATTCCTTTGAAATAAAAGATACATTTTCTTGTCTTCCGTTTGTGATCGTTTTGTGATTTATGCACGAGGGCTCCCAAATCCCTCAGTGCTGTAGTTTTTTGCAGTATTTCTGCATTTTGGAAATTTTCAGATATGAGGAGCAGCTATTTTAAGCAATAACTTGTTTCATTCTGGAAAGCAGTGCCTGAAAGAGAGTGGTAGAACCAAAATTCAACAGTAACGTCCAAAAGCGAATCAGATAAATCTACTTGAAAAGTAGAAATCTCCAGTCGTCTTCTTTTCAAAAAGTGCAAGAATGTGTAATTTGAAAGAGCCAGCAAAAAGAAGATGGGTTGAATAGTCTACTTCCATGCTGCTTGTTTCTGTCAGCAATTCAGAGTGCTTGTTGAAAGATTATTATAGAAAGAAGACAGCTTCAAATTGGCCTGCAAGTGTAAAAAATGATTCTTCACAGTTGAGTATCTCATAGGATTCACATTTTTCAAAAAGTTAATAAAGCAAAAGTAACCCACAAATGCTAAATATCTTAAACAAGAACAAAATGATGGAAATATTCCATAGCTAGCATCTGTGAAGAGAAATGACAGGTTTCAGTGGTTTAAATGCCTGCCCTTCACTAGAACCAATGTAATCAAAGGGAAACACAAAATTTTAGCAAGGTTCGAAGAAAAATATAGGGCATTAAAAAAGAGAATCGGCTCAAATACCAGTCATTATATTTAATGCCGCTGGGGTGTTTAATGGAATCTGAGAGCAGAGACATGGTATTGGTTCAACATTTCATTTAACAGATGGCATCTCCAATAGTGCCACGCTCCCTCCATAATGTATTGAATATTTTACTTAAATTGTGTACTTCAGTCTCCAGAAGAGGAGTTGAGTTCATAACATTCTGATTCAGGAGCCACTGCCCAAGCTGACACTGATTGACATTCAACATTTTATGATGAAATATATTGAATTGAATTGAATGATTTGTTGTCACTTGTATTTAACAAGTAATACAGTGAGAAGTGTAATATGTCAACACACTCCAATGCCATTTTGAGTTACAGAATATATTAAGTTATAACTAAAATATAACTAAAAACAGAGTTCTTCCCCCACTTCTTGTGCTCTGCTCGACACGGTAAAGGGGTCTTCCCAACGGGCTCTGTGCCCACAAATGTTCCCCACATTACAGTCTACTCCAGGAGTCCCGCTTCGGGGCGATCATTGCCATTGCCGCTCCCCCTCCAAGAGTACCACACCGGGCCTACCACACTGCTGCTGGGCAGCTGTCGCTGCCCTTGCTCTGCCAGGAGTACCGTTTTGGGCTTACGGCATTGCTGCAGCTGACTGGAGATGCCACCTTCTCCACTGACCGCAGAGGCTGCCCTGCTGTCGCCACCATCTTGAAAACCAGTCCTGTCACCACTGCCTCAAAACTCCTGCACTGGGCCCACCAACATTAATGTTCCAAGTTCCAGTGCCATCTCTTGCCACTGGGCCCTCGCTCACTGCTGTCGCCAGCTCTCTGAGGGCTCGTTCTCCCCATGCTGGGCTCGCTTTCTCTAAGGAGCCAACTCCTGCTATCAGTCAATTAATAGCACCAACATTTTGTTTTGATTAGTGCTGGGAATTGCATTGTGCCACAGGACTGTTTTGTACTCAGAAAGATGAAGGATGCCAGCCACAAACTATTGGTATTTTTTTCTAATTTATTCTTACACAGCATGAAACATTCAGAGGTTGTGTATTATTTTTTATTCGTTCACAGCATGAGGGCTGACTATATGTCATATAATAGTTGGGAAAAAAAATCTCATTAATATGATGTGTGTCACTCAATCTCACAAATATCTGTCCGTATTGCTGCTTGCATGAAACAATTTAATTCTATCAGTTAGTGCAGAATTCTAGAGACATATTTGCATCCTAGTTTTCTATTGATTCTAAACCAGCTTGGTGACCTCTTTATTAATTACAATGAATATTGGAAATTAATTCCATTATAAAAGTTCTTTGTATGCTGGTGAGTTCTCATTGATTTGTAGCCCATAACCTGTTAATTGATAACTTATTTGGATTATGCTGCATATATGGAATAATAGTCTAATCAAGAATAGGATGTATTTATCCTTTTATTCTTCTGTAATGGAATGACAACCATATATATGCTTTATGACGGGAATATATTGCTTATCCTGCTAGACAATAATCTTCTGTGTATGCATTGTATAAGTGATGGTAACCACAAAGCAGCATATCAGGGGCACCATGAAGAGGTTTGAATTCCTCACTTCCTCTGCTTCTCTCTCTACCAAAAGAGTATTAGATAACGTTAGGCTCCATTGATCTGAAAACATTAGTGACCTCCCTCATATAGCAGTAGACATGAAACTGTGAAATGTTGCTCATATCTTTGGCCCAGAAGGAGCTGGACTCCTGAAAGTTCTTCACCACAGAAACCTTCAAGCCACTAACAATGTGGCTGTCTCCCTGCACTGATGATGCATTTGTGGCTGTGGCATTTTGGCAGATTTCATTCTGGGAATCCTTCATTGGGCCATCTTATTCCAATCCTTACTGAAGCTTAGGTAGAATTCTTTCCTGGACAACCTGGGTGGATATGGCCTCCTGCTGAGAGGCCTTCTCCCTAATCTCCTCTCTCCTCATCTAGTCATGTGGCCTGGTCTGAATGGACCCTGTTCATTCAACTCATGCCCTTCACCATGGGGAAAGCCGACTAAAGCGTGCTGCCTATAAGTTTTGGTTTGTGCAGAAGGCTCAAAGGCAGTAAAATGAAAACCTCACCACTTGCTACCAGCAACTTTAAAAAGCACCGAGCATTTGTTGAGCAAAGCAATGGCCAAAGCAACCAACCAACTTCAAAATAGTTCATAATTTTAATTAGCACTGGTCGCCAGCTGCTGAGCTGTGTAAGGTTGAGTGAGGATTTTAGCTGTCAGCAATTAGGTCATCCATCATGATCAAGTGTCATTTTCTTCCTGCTTTGTATGTTTCTAGAGGATGTTCACTTTTTCACAAGCTGACACCTCACCAACATAGCATCCAGTTCGACTCTCACAAGGAGTGCGTATGTGTTAGAGTTGCAGTTCCAATTTGGAGCTCTATGGTCACTTAAAACAACAAAACATCCTGACAGATATGCACTCAATTTCTCACCAGGAGCACTCCATCTGCACATTGTTGGTTTTGTTGTTCTATTTTTGCTTCTTCCTCATATAGCAAATCAGATAATATTTACAAATATTGAATTTGTCAGGGAAAAGGGGCTGTGGAGGATTTTAGATTTTGAATATTCTGATCCTCAAGCTGATCTGTTTTGTATCTCATACATGAGTTGTCCTGTGTACTTGCAGATGTTTGTTGAAATTCATGCAAAGGCATAAAAAGAACGTGCTGCATTGTGCTTGTGCACACATTAATGTCAATGAAATATATAAATGTGTAAGATTTGAATCCATTCTGATTTAATTTGTACTTCATTAATCCTGACTTAAACTCAGAAAAGTATTGAATTCGATTGAAGGTGACAGGAAAGGCTTGATCTTCCCAATCACTGTTAAACAAGCTAAAATTTAAGCTGGCTTCTTACTGACCTAGCTGATGGGAAATTACATCCAATAACGCCCCATTTTCCTACCATCGGTCCAAAATTAGCTGTAGGTATTTCTCACTCTTCAATGCAACTCTGCATATTATTGTGACTTCATTTGGCATCCAGTTTACAAGAATACGAATTAGGAGCAGGATTACCCATTCGGGTCCTCAAGCTTACTGTCCCATTTGATATGATCCTGAGTTTCTGATATTATACGCCCAGTCCTTCTCTAACCTGCCCTATATTTACTTGATATTTCACCTTCCACAGTTGCCAACACGAGACTCTCACCCTCATCTCTTTCACTGGCCACAGTTTCTTGCTTAAATTAAAACCTTGAAGATGCTTGGACTCTGATTTTCCTGAAGACAATTCATTGGTTCCTCCACACTGTTCACGTAACCAGAACCACATTTCAAAAGCTGTAATCCACTGAATATCAGGCTAAGGAGGGAAGCAGTTAATGTGTCCTTTCAATGTGATCCTGTTTCCAATGCCTGAAGAAGTAAAGGGTGGAGAAAGGACACAGGCAGCAGCCTTTATTTGGACTAACATGACCTCTGGGGGAAATAATAAGTTAGTGCCAGCCTGTGGTATGCACAGTTGTATCATGCATTTCATGACCTTCACACCCCGCTCCAAAGCTGGGCTCCACTGCTGGGATGTGGGAGACCGTGGATTGCATTAGGTTTTGTTTTAGTTTGATTTATTATTTTATAACTTACCATGCATTGGCCCAGCCAGTGATGCCCACATCACGTGAATGAATTCGAAGAACATTGTAACAGATCATCAGATTTTGCAAAAGCTTAATTAGATGTCAGTTATACAAGGTTTTTGGTGAATCCACGGTACTTTCTTGGCATTTCCTGCTGCAGTCGATATTGTAGAAACATCACAGAAGTAGATTTTTTTAGACACCACTGATTCTTAAATCATTCTGCTCCTGTGTTCCTTCTTAGATTCATAAATTATACTGCATTTCATCTCACTACAAAACAATAAGTTAAATAATTTGTATAGAATTTGGCAGTATCAGGGAGACAAAACTTGCTGGATGTGAATAACATTAGCCAATAGTGCACGAATGTCAAATGATCAAATGCTTTGCGATCACTCATTGCATTAGCATTGTCATGTGATCGAGTGTTTTGCTCAGCTGTCTGGAAATGTGTTAAACCAGAGTTAACAACCTTATTCCTTACTGCAGAGGTTTTCCCAGCAACCTGCTTGGCATCCGGAAAGATTTGACAAATTTTGTTCGTGAGCATTGGTTTTAATTTGGCAAAGTCCCATGGAATCTGCAAAGGTCCGTGTGGCCTTAAAACTGCTCATGTAAACCATTCAAGAAAGCAGGAAATTATAGGCCAATTAGTCTAATGTCAATCAATGGGAAATTACTAGAATCCATTATTAAGGAGGAAGTAGCAGGACAGTTAGAAGATCATTATACAAGATTTTCTTCTGCATTGTACATAATGTTCTAGTTGTAGACTAACCGAGATCTGGGTGTTCGGGTCCATTGTACCCTGAAGGTGGCAACGCAGGTTGATAGAGTAGTCAAGAAGGCATACAGCATGCTTTCATTTATCGGACGGGGTATAGAGTACAAGAGTTGGCAGGTCATGTGACAGTTGTGTAGGACTTTGGTTCGACCACATTTGGAATACTGCGTACAGTTTTGGTCGCCACATTACCAAAAGGATGTGGATGCTTTGGAGAGGGTGCAGAGGAGATTCACCAGGATGTTGCCTGGTATGGAGGGCGCTAGTATGAAGAGAGGCTGAGTAGATTAGGATTATTTACATTAGAAAGACGGAGGTTGAGGGGGGACCTGATTGAGGTCTACAAAATCATGAGAGGTATAGACAGGATGGATAGCAAGAAGCTTTTTCCCCAGAGTGGGGGACTCAATTACTAGGGGTCACGATTTCAAGGTGAGAGGGGAAAAGTTTAAGGGAGATATGCGTGGAAAGTTCTTTACGCAGAGGGTGGTGGATGCCTGGAACGCGTTGCCAGCAGAGGTGGTAGAGGCGGGCACGATAGCGTCATTTAAGATGTATCTAGACAGATACATGAATGGGCAGGGAGCAGAGGGATACAGATCCTTGGAAAATAGGCAACAGGTTTAGATAGAGGATCTGGATCGGCGCAGGCTTGGAGGGCCGAAGGGCCTGTTCCTGTGCTGTAATTTTCTTTGTTCTTTGTTCTAACTAGTGTTCTGTCTAGTTTTAGCAGTAACTTCCCTGCCCTTATACACTGTGCCTCAGGTAATTATGGAAGGCTTCATAAGTCTTTTTAACCAACTCATCTTTCTATTCTGCAAGCTTCAGGGATCTTGGGACATGTAATCTCAGGTGTGTTTTCTGCAACTCTCAGTCCTTGCTTTTTGTGTTCTTTTGACTTGTTTCCACCCACCCCATCCCCCAAATGCATTACATAATGTTTCTCTAGTTGACTTGCATTGACATTTTTCAACCCACCTTGCCAGTCCATTAATATCTTTCTGCAGTTGACAGCATTCTTCCTCGTAATAATTCAGCAATTGTTGGATCTGAGTTGCAACTTTCATTTCAATCCAATCCAGCCTCTTTCTCACTTGTCATATGACCATCAATAGCAGGAAGACAAAATGTCACAGTCCAGGATGTTGCCTTACTGCCATCTGTCAGCATTGGTGATGTGATGCTGGAAATGGTGTTAGCTTCATATCTCTAAGCTCCATAATGACTGGAAATCTGTCACTTGATGCCAAAATCAACACGTGCACTGCAGAAGGTACAACTGTTATATCCAAGCTGAGTAAGGTGGTGTGGAACAGCTATCATCTGACTGAAAACACCAAGCTGCGGGTCTACTAAGTTGCATCTTCACCTTATTCTCTATACTGGTGAGACCTGGACAGCATATACTATATAATTTCTATCTCTGCCGTTTCATATATACCTTTAGCATCTCTTAGTAGGACAAGGTCACCAACTTAGATATTCTGGAGCATATTTATTTCATCAATAAATACTCATTGCTGAGCCAACATCTGCAGTGGCTCTCCTGACCTATCAGGCATTCGTTCCTGTGCTATAAGGTCATTTACAAGTGAGATACGAAGATGGCAGATATTGACACAAGCAACTGTGAGATAGTTGCTGACAGCTGTGACCTTCTGAACCTGATTGGTTGGAAAGGCATTGCAAGAGGAGGGCAGAAACAAAGGTCTCAGTTGGCCAAGAAGACAGTCCAGAATAAACCAAAGCCAGCAAATCATTGCATCTTCTCCATTGTCTTCCTCTGCAGCAAATGCAGCAGCGATGGCTCTGGCACAACGAGCTATGCTTAAAACAAAGATGACCTGCACATCACAAATGAATGTGTTAGGAAATTGAAAGCTACCAGCATAGGACAACACTGTCATTCCAAGAACCAATTTGGTGTGTACAGTAAGTACACCATGTACAGTACTGAAGATGTAGTCTCACCGATGCACCATATGATTGCAGCAAATCTTGTTGTTTCTTGTACTTTAGTCCTCTTGTTATATATGTGGCCTTGCAATTTTCCTCTTTAGTTGCTTTCCATGCCTGCCTGCTAACTTTGTGTTCCTTGCACAAGTACAACCAAGTCTGTCTGAATGCCAACATTTAGCAGTTTCACATATTTGGAAGAATATTCTACTATTTTGTTACCAAAATGGATACCCGTACACTTTCTTACAAAGTATTCTACCCGTCACTTTGATGCCCACTCACTAACCTGTGTATATCTCTTCGTAGCCTCTTTGTGTTCTTGCAGCTCACATTCCTACTTAGCTCTGTACTGTAAGCATACATGCATTTCTCTCAGTGTCTGTCTAAGTCATCAATATAGATGTTAAATAGCTGTGGCCTCAGCACTGATCCTTGGGAAACTCCATTCGCCTGCCAACTTAATACTGCACCCATGAAGCTTTGACCTTAATTCCATCTGGATTCACCAGAAGAATCACCAAAGCCACCGGTATTCACAGCTGAGTACTGGTTAGAACTTGTTAATGTACCAAGCTTCACTCATTACATTCCCTGTACTGATCTGCACTCCCTGTGTTTTCAGCAGAGGTAGAGATGAGCTGCTCTGGTCTCTGCTTTGACTGTGAGATGCTTTTGGCTTGAAGCCTCTAGTTAATAGATCACATGACAGATCCAGCAAATATTACCCTGTAAAGAGTAGAAGAGGTAAATGTGGATTCATTACTGCCAATGTAATAAAGATGCTATTGAGCACAGTCAAGCTGAAAATAATCATAATGTGGCTGACTGAACTCAGATTTGAGTTTTGTATGAGATATAGGTCAGAGATATTTAATTCTGTGGCAGGTAGCTGAAAAATCAATTTTCAATGTTCAGTGATACTGGCATATAATTTATCTATTTGGCCAATGTGCCAGTATAAAATAAAGGTATTTTTCTAAAAGATGTGCACGAGCAGAGAGACTTAGGTGTCTATTTACGTAAGTTGTTCAAGGTGGCAGGACAGGGAGAGAGAGCTGCTAATAAAGTATACAGTATTCAAAATTTCATAAATAGGAGTATAGAGTACAAGAGCATGGAGGTTATGATGAACTTTTAAAAGACTCGTTATACCTCAGCTGGAGTATTATGTACAGTTTTGAGTGTCACACTTTATGAAAGATGTCAATACATTGAAGAAAATATACTAGCGGTTTATGAGTGTCCAGGGATGAGGCATGACAATTATGAGGAACGATTGGAAAAGTTGGGACTGCTTTCCTTGCAAAAGAAAAGGCTAAGAGAAGATTTGATAGAGGTTTTCAAAATTGTGAGGGGGTCTGGATAAAGTAGATAAGGAAGAAACTGATCCCACTCATAAACAGATTGAGAACCAGAGAGTAGCTTCAAAGTGTTTGCAAAAGAAGCAAAATCGAGGCAAGGAAAATCTTTAGGATACATTATTTAGTTAAGGTCAAAGTGAGTTGGAGGCAGGTTCTGTTGAGGAGTTCAGGAAGGCATTGGATGATAATTTAAATGGAGACAATGTGCAAGGTTACAGGGAAAAGGCAGGCAATTATAGAGGTGTGGTTCAGGAATGGAGAGGACTGCCAGCTTAATGTTCTGGGGTATCGATGCTATAGGAAGGTTAGAAAGGGGGCAGGAGAGGAGGGGGAGTGATGTTTTTGATTAGGGATAACATTACGGCTGTACTTAGGGAGGATATTCCTGGGAATATGCCCAGGGAAGTTTTTTGGATGAAAATGAGAAATAAGAAAGGCATGATCACCTTATTGGGATTGTACTGTAGATTCCACCACCCCTCCCACCAATAGTCAATGGGAAATTGAGAAACAAATTTGTAAGGAGATCTCAGTTATCTGTAAGAATAATGGGTGGTTATGGTAGGGGATTTTAACTTTCCAAACGTAGACTGGGATTGCCGTAGTGTTAAGGGCTTGGATGGAGACGAATTTGTTAAGTGTGTACAAGAAAATTTTTTGATTCAGTATGTGGATGTACCTACTAGAGGAGTTGCAAAACTTGACTACTCTTGGGAAACAAGGCAGGGCAGGCAACTGAGGTGTTAGTGGGGGAGCACTTTGGGGCCAGTGACCATAATTCAATTAGTTGATGGAAAAGGACAGACCGGATCTAAAAGTTAAAGTTCTAAATTGGCGGGAGGCCAATTTTGATGGAATTAGGCAAGAGCTTTCAAAAGTTGATTGGGGGCGGATGTTCGCAGGTAAAGGGATGGCTGGAAAATGGGAAGCCTTCAAAAATGAGATAACGAAAGTCCAGAGACAATATGTTCCTGTTAGGGTGAAGGGCAAGGCTGGTAGGTATAGGGAATGCTGGATGAAGAGAGAGATTGAGGTTTTGGTTATGAATAAGAAAGAAGCATATGTCAGGTATAGACAGCAGGAATCAAGTGAATCCCTAAAAGAGTATATATGCAGTAGGAGTATACTTACGAGGGAAATCAGGAGGGCAAAAAGGGGACATGAGGTAGCTTTGTCAAATAGGGTTAAGGAGAATCTAAAGGGATTCTACAAACACATTAAGGACAAAAGGGTAACTAGGGAGAGAATAAGGCCCCTTAAAGTTCAGCAAGGCCACCTATCTGCAGAACCACAGGAGATGGGGGAGATACTAAACAAGTATTTTGCAACAGTATTTGCTGTGGAGAAGGATATAGAAGATAGAGAACATGAGGAAGTAAATAACGACATCTTCAAAAATATCCATATTACAGAGGAGGAGGTGCTGAACGTCTTAAAACGCATAAAGGTGGATTAATCCCCAGGACCTGATCAGGTGTACCCTAGAACTCTGTGGGCAGCTAAGGAAGTGATTGCTGGGCCCCTTGCTGAACTATTTGTATAATCGATAGCCAAAGGCAAGGTGCCAGAAGTCAGGAGGTTAGCTAACTTGGCACTGCTATTTAAGAAAGATGGTAAGGATAAGCCAGAGAAGGTGAGCCTGACATCGGTGATGAGCAAGTTGTTGGAGGGGATCCTGAGGGACAGTATTTACATGAATTTGGAAAGGTGAGAACTGATCAGGAATAGTCAACAAGGCTTTGAGCATGAGAAATTGTGTCTCACTAACTTGAATGAGTTTTTTTGAAGAAGTAACTAAGAGGATTGATATGGGCAGAGCGGTGAACGCGATCTATATAGACTTCAGTAAGGCGTTCAACAAGGTTCCTCACAGTACACTAGTCGGCAAGGTTAGATCACACAGAATACACGGAGAACTAACTATTTGGATACAGAACTGGCTTGAAGGTAGAAGACAGAGGGTGGTGGTGGAGGGTTGTTTTTCAGACTGCAGGCCTGTGACCACCAGTGTGCCACTAGGATCGGTGCTGCGTCCACTGCTTTGCATCATTTATGTTAAAGATTTGGATGTGAGTAGTGGAGGTATGGTTAGTAAGTTTACAGATGACACCAAAATTGGAGGTGTAGTGGACAATGAAGAAGGTTACCTCAGAGTACAACAGGATCTTGATCAGTTGGGCCAATAGGCTGAGGAGTGGCAGATGGAGTTTAATTTAGATAATTGTGAGGTGCTGCATTTTGGAAAGGCAAATCAGGGAAGGACTTATACACTTCATGGTAAGGTCCTGGGGAGTGTTGCTAAACAAAGACACCTTGGAGTGCAGGTTCATAGTTTCTTGAAAGTGGAGTTGCAGGTAGATAGGATAGTGAAAAAGGCATTTGGTATGCTTGCCTTCATTGGTCAATGTATTGAGTATAGGAGGTGGGAGGTCATGTTGCGGATGTACAGGAAATTGGTTAGGCCACTATTGGAATACTGCATCCAATTCTGGTCTCCCTGCTATAGGAAGGATGTTGTGAAACTTGAAAGGGTTCAGAAAAGATTTACAAGGATGCTGCCAGGGTTGGACGGTTTGAGCTACAGGGAGAGGCTGAATAGGCTGGCGCTATTTTCACTGGGGCGTCAGAGGCTGAGGTTGTAGACAAACTTATAGAGGTTTACAAGTCATGAGGGGCATGGATAGCGTAAATAGACAATGTCTTTTCCTAGGGGTGGGGGTTTAAGGTGAGAGGTAAAAGGTTTAAAAGGGATCTAAGAGGCAACTTTTCATGCTGAGGGTGGTGCGCGTATGGAATGAGGTGCCAGAGGAAGTGGTGGAGGCTGGTACAATTACAGCATTTAAAAGGCATCTGGATGGGTATGTGAATAGGAAGGGTTTAGAGGGATATGGGCCAAATGTTGGCAGTTAGGAGTAGATTAATGTAGGATCTCTCATTGGCATGGTTGAGTTGGACTGGAGGGTCTGTTTCAATGGTTTTGAATTTTGGGGAGGAAGAAGTATATACAGATAAACATACTTCAAAAGAATAATACTTGGCTTCTTAATCTTAATGAAAAGGTCATGTTGAGTATACAGTCAAGGAAAAATAGCAAAAACTGATCAAATGGTGACCTTATTGCCATAACAGTACTGTACTTGTTTACTTGTATGACCTTGACTGATATTTGATAGGCTGTACAGAATTCAAGATAACCCTTTACATTTTTTTTTTAAACCAGCATTTAATAATGTTATTAATTTTAGTGATGGATTGTTAGCCTCACTACCTGGACAGAAATCTGGAGCTATCCCATTGTAGAAATGAATGAAATTAAAATCAGACATATTCTGCAACTCTGCAAGTTTACTGACCAAAAGGAGAAGACAAAATTCATTCCCTTTTCCGAACTTCATCCCAATAAGCATGTAACCAAACAGCAATGGTGTGTCTAGGAAGTAGCCACCAGCATTGTATCCAGAGCTACAGTTTTAAATAGTGTGGTACTGGCAGATGCCTAAGTTAGACAGTATTACAAGAGCCTACAGTCCCCATACAGATGAGATGTTGTGAAAATCTGACTTCACATCCTCCAGTGTAATCAGCACAGAAAACGTTCAGGCCCATAATCCCTATGCATTCACATAATGTGTACTGCTCCTGTCAACTGGTTTGTTTGATGTGGAAGTGTGACAGTTGAAGTCATTTTTGGACAATTGGCAGACTGGTTGCTCTATTGAAATAAGAATGTCACCTTTTTTCAATATTGTGAGCCTATTGATCATGAACATGTGAACCAGAAGCAAGAATAGGCTATTTGCTCCTTGTAGCCTGCTCTGCTGTACAATAAGATCATAACTGATCTGATTGCTGACTAGATTCCACATTCCTGCCTACCCCCTGTAATATTTGACTCCTTTATTAATCAAGAATCTACTTTTGCCTTGAAAGTATTCAGGGAGACTGATCTCTAGGGAAGAAAGCTCCGAAGACTCTCGGCCCCCAGAGAAAACATTGCTCCTTTTATCTTCTTTAAATGGGAGACCACTTATTTTTAAACTGTAACCCTTACTTGTAGTCTCTCCCATAGGGGAAAGATCCTTTCAGCATCTATCCTCTCAATTCCCCTCAGGATCTTATGTATTTCAAATGAAATGTTATTCAAAATTAACCACTGCATTTATTTTTACTTAATTTATCATTTAAAAATTTCAAATAATTTATAACTATGAACCTGTACCTATTCATTTGATGACTTTGTCAATTATACTTGCTTGTGAAAATGTTTTCTATTAATGTTTTATTCCAAATGGAAGGCTCTTGAGCTTGCTCTGCCATTCAGTAAGATCTCCTGTTTCAGCTACAACTTCATGCAATATTCTCATGTCCCATTTGAACAGAGTGTCTAAAGTTTGAGAGGGTAGAGAATTCTAAAGTTTGATGATCTTTTGACGAAAGAAATTTGTCTTTATTCCCGTCTCAAATGCATGACCCCTTATTCTGAGACTCTGACCTCTCATTCCACACTCCCTTTCTAGGGGAAATATTCTCCCACTATCTACCTGGAAAGCCCTTAAGAATGTTATGTTTCAGTTAGATCACCTGTTATTCTTGTAAACTCTAGGAAATACAGACCTTGGGCAGAACCTTCATCTCCCAGAAGTGGTGAACTTGGAGGCATACCCAAACCCCAGTGACTTCTCACCAGCCCCAGCCATTAGGTTCTTGATGGAGGTGAGAGGAGAAGGCCCATAGCTGATCTTCCTGTCCCTCTGTCCATCGAGCATGGTGCAACCGTAACTCGTACAAGATGAGCTGTAGTCAGATCCCCATCGCCACCAACAGGGTGGACAGTCCTTCTCCACCAAGCTTACCCTCTCAGCTTGCCACATGCAAGAGAAGTGAGGTGTGCAATGAAGAAGTTACCCTCTTGCTGCTTGATAGCCAGGTATTTCCACCTGCTGCTGATGCCATCTGTGAGCTCTGTCCAGGAGTGTTCCCACCTATCCTGTGCAACCAGGAGCTGAACATGCAGGGATTCATCAGCGAACTGAGATGCTTTTCTTTCTGCCAAATCAACAGCACCTTGTTTCTCAGACGTTCCGATTGCCTGCTTCAGTCAGCAATAGGGATTCTGTTACTCATAGGCAGTGAGTTTCACAGGTTCAAGCAGCACAGCAACTATAAACAGGGCTGATGCTGGGAACTGGCCAGAGGTGAGAGACAAGGTGCCAACTGGAACCAGCAACCAATAGCAACTACATGCATGGAGTGTGGGCAGAGCTTTAAAATGGCATCAGCACCTCTACCCTTGCCTCCTGATTCTGTCATCACTGCCTTACTGCCTGCCTTTATTCTGGAATTGGCTTCTGCCCAATGCCTCCTGTATGCCAGCAATAATCAGCCAGCCATAATTGGCCAAACACAGTGGGATTGCTCTCCCTTGGTATTTTGACTTACAAGCAGCAGCAGTGTCTGCTTCTAGTAGTGGAAGCTCAGGCCTACTCAGAGCTTCTGTGCCTATGTCTCTGGACTTTAGCCCTGACTTCTGGATTACAAGTTCTTAACATTACCACTGTGCTACCATACTCTTGTAAATCAGGGTAAACATAATATACAGATGGAGTGTCTGATTGATAAATGTCTAGATGAAAGCCGATGTGAGGAAAGCTGTGATCTTACGAATTGCAACATTTCTGATGCACCACTTCAATGCCCTGACATTTCTCATTGGTTACTTTTTGTTTTCTATGGTAATTTTCCAAACCTCTGTGTAGGGATACCTGAGTCAAAGTTCATGTTCAATTTTGTTAATGCAATCCCCTTGACTGATACCTCTGACATCAATGATTGTACAAACTCAAGATCACCAACAGCATTCTGAGTGGCACTGTCACATTTACATTCATCAGAAATTATGGAAGCAGTTAGCGATGATTGACTCTGCTGTACAATTGGAAGTGTCAGAGAATCTGTAATTGGCTGGACTAAATGTCTGCAATACACAATACTATGGTAGCCATGTACAAAGGATAATTGTGTCAAATTATACGAGCTGTTGACCATGATGTATAACAAATCCAGACGATCCAAGCTCAACACAAGCTTGAAGAGCAACACCTCATTTTCTGCTTGGGGACCCTGCAGCCCTCCGGACTCAATATAGAGTTCAATAATTTTAGGGCCTAACTTCTCCCATCTCCTAGCCCCCTACCCCACACACCAGGCCTTGATATCACATAGCCAGCCATTACACACTATCTATTAAAAACCAAAGGAACTGCAGATGCTGTAAATCAGGAACAAAAACAAAGTTGCTGGAAAAGCTCAGCAGGTCTGGCAGCACCTGTGAAAGAGAAAACAGAGTTAATGTTTCGAGTCCGGTGACCCTTCCTCAGAACTGACTCAGAACACAACACCTATTGTTAGTCACTAACAGTCCCCATTAATAACGATCTGACAAAGAGGGTGAATAGTTATCAACTCCTTTGTCTAAACAACTGCTCTTCTCTCTCTGTGGGCTCTATCCTATCGTTTACTCCCTATCTCACCCCCCTCCCTATTTACAGCATATAAAGCAACGTTTTCCCAGCTACCATCAGTTCTGAGGAAGGGTCACCAGACCTGAAACGTTAACTCTGAATTTTCCTTCACAGATGCTGCTGAGCTTTTCCAGCAACTTCTGTTTTTAAACCCAAGTACAAGGTTGACAAATGAATGTAATGAAACAAACACAGAGAATCCTGAAGAAACTCGGCAATTTTGACCACAATTGTGGAGAGGGAAAAACAGAATTAATGTTTTGAGTCCAGTGTGATTCTGCGTACCAGAGTCATACCAGAAACTTTAACTCTATGTGTCTCTGTATCAATGCTACCAGACCAGCTGAGTTTCTCCAACATTCTGTGTGTTTGTTTCAGATTTCCAGCATCTGTCTTTATTCAGATGAATATGATGCTCTGCTCTGCTGTCTCTTTGCTTGTCTTTCAGCTATTTCCACCCTGAAACATGTTGCCAGTTTACCATCTAATAATTGTGTCAATCTAATGATAAGCAGAAAGTACTCCTGACTGTAGCTACAGCAGCAAGGGAGGTGGGGGGCCAGTTAGTTCAGTTGGTTGGTCTGTTGTTGAAAATAATGGCAACAGTTTGATTCCAATTTGGTATAAGGTAGGTTTGGGGCCTGCCTCAGAGTGGAAGGTAGTAGCAAAGCACCACTGATAGAAACTACCAAGAAAACAATGCAGGATGAAGCATCAGCTGACAATAATCCAAAGGCCTGCCTTTGGGCAGAGGGCACATGATTAAATAAACGAATGAATGAATTGAAATGGACAGAGTGATAAATCTCTGACAAAATTGAGCACCTAGGACAGCCCTTCTATTAGCAATTTTGGCTTTCCAGCATCCATCACCACTCTGGAGGGCATTTGCCAAAGGCAGCAGTAGGTATTGAATACCCTCAGTAATCCACCAGTCATTTTCACATGCCTCAGGTGGAAACACAACAATGCTGGTTCTGCTAGGAAGCCAAGATTGAAATGAGCCTGAATTGGGTCAACATTCATCCAGATGGCCAGCTGCACAACCTGCCCTGCCATTGATCCAGCAGGATTTCCATAAAGAACTGATTTTATTAAAAATAATGACAAGAAAATGGTGAGAGCATGTATCCAATTTTTTAAACAAACATGCTGGCATTTAGGCCTCTTAGTCTATTATGCAGTATTTTCATTCAAACATATACTTGATCAAAGAATTTTGAGTTTTAAACGTTACATATGATCAAAGTCAATTTTGTACAATTACTGTCATTAATTTTCAGTTAACTGAAGGGCATATTCACAAACTACTGCCACTACATGTGAGAAATGAAAGTAAATATTTAAAAAAGAGGAATCATAATATTGTATGATTCCTATGAAACCAGTGTACTGTGTAAGAAATCAGAATCTCTTACTTAAAAGTTGCAGCTCACTATTCTACAGTGTAGTGCTCCATTGGATAATTTGTAACATATATTACCTGTGGAGTAATTAATCAGCACAGATTTATAATATTTAAAATAATGTAACAGGCTGACATAATGTAACTATATTGCTGTTAGAAAAATCAATGGGGTATCAGAAGCCATTGAAAATGAGCACTTTGTGTGAAATGACACATTTCATGACCATATAATTCGTAACCTCACTGAAATTTCTACTTGGAAATGTGTAAGCAAAGAGCAGTCATGCTTAGTGTGGATCATGATAAATCAGTCAGCAAGGAAAAAAAATATCTTTGAAGACCATATGATTTCGACCTGAACTAGTTCACAGTCAACTCCCCTGGAAGCACAGCTGATGGAGTCTTATCATTTTATTGTGATTGGCTTTTCTATATATTGAATGTTAAGATTAATATGGGAATAGTCTCTTGTTTGTTCTCATTATTTATGTAATGTACACTGAATATAAAATTTCCACAATCAACTGCAGGCCATTTGTTTAATAAACCTACAGTAATTACACCAGTCTTTAAACTGTTAGTGTAGATGTAATTTCAACATAAACAGTGGCATCTACTACAGAGTGAAACAAGGTTGCTCCTTTGTCAAAGATAACAAGGTGTAGAGCTGGATGAACACAGCAGGCCGAGCAGGAAGGCTGACGTTTCGGGCCTAGACCCTTCTTCAGAAATTGTCAATATTCCTCTTCTGTTTCATTTGCTTATTAATTTTATGTTTCCAGATTTGCATTGATTAATGTACAGATGCTTTGACTGGGGACTAGTTGATGCAACAAGTTAAAACATTGCTGTTTCACCCCAAACTGGCACCTAGTCCGGGTCTATGGAGTCACTGTGTTCTCTCCGTGAAGATTGTATAGCCCTGCTTTTCTTGCCCTTTCTCCCACTTCAACTTCACTGTACCCTGCAGCCCCACCATACACTCTACCTGATATTAGACAGCTGGAGCACATCAATCATTCACTCCACTTATGCAGATCAAGATGCATCCGAATTTGAGGGGTCAGGTCATTGCTTTGACACAGCAGGACAAGTCCTATTGGGACCCTGCAGTAGAAATTAAGTGCAAATAAAGAAAGGTTATGCATCTGATGGACTTGGAGGAGATTGAGGGGCCTTTTTGCTCTCACTTGAGTGCAGCAATTACATAGTATATTCATTACACAAACACTGATTCAGACTCACCAGTCTATGCCTTCCTCTGAAGCCTTCTCTTTGTTTTTTTCATCCAACACTGTCACCAAACCCCTCTGTTTGCGTCTCCTTCGTATGCTTAACCAGCTCTCCTTAAATGCATCTAAACTATTCACTTCAACTAATCCCTGTCAATGGGGAAGGGAGGGAGAATCTTCCTGATCCCGCAAGGGTGGATTAAAGGCAGGAACAAAGTCTGAGGTTAGGGTTTCATGCTGCTGCTTCAAACCAAATGTACCAAAGCTGGATGAATGGCAGAAAGAGCAATTGATGCAATAGCAATGGTAACCATAAGCCATGCATAATGGAAGGTACAGTGAAGACTCCACTGTGATTTTCAGTGTCAGAGCAGACTCCTGTTGAATTACAGTTCTGTGAAGGCAATTTCCAAGCAGTGGCCTGAGGGATAGATCAGAATAGAGGCCACCAAACCCCAGCGATGTTACCACTGAGGGTAACATCCACACTTGAGACTAAAATCTTCCAAAAGGGTTTCTCTTCCACTGCGATGGCCCTAGTGAATTCAGGCTTCGATATCTATGAAGGAGCATCCATTCTGAAGCATCCACATTGTCTCAACTAAATGCTCGCCATTGCCTTGAAACTGCTGGCCACCTGTAACTATCAGCCCTCTGATTGGGTCTACAACCTCAGGAGCCCGGCACTCACTCTGAATGGGAACAATAGACACAAAGGAAGCTAATTTGAAAGATGCCTTACAAAGGTTTGGGCCAAATGTTTTGAACTGCAGGCCCATACACAGCTAAGATTCAGAAATAGTCCTAGTGGTTGAAATCAATTTACCAGAAGACTCTTCCCAGACCTTGAGTGACATGGGCATTGGTGAGAAAGTTGGGAAAATTAGGTAAGTTTGGCAGTAAGTGGTAATGAAGATGACACTACCAAGTGGCAAACGGCAAGATAAGAATGTCGCTAGTCAATGACAACAGGCCTATTTGCATCTATATGCGTTCTTTAATACAGTTCCCATCCAACCAGATAGGAAGTAAACAGCGACAATTCTAGACATGAAAGGAAGAGCACGTACCTGGCGCCTCCTGTTTGTCATCTGTTCCTCCGGTCCCCTATCCTGGACTGTGGTCACCAACATCCCACAGCACAATTGATGGGCAGAGACTGCATGCACTCCAATCCCCATCAGACAGATACCAGCCTTGCTGCACATCTCCAATCTACTTGCTCGATTGTTCTGCACCTCAGTGCCACATTGTGGAGTGCATGGCACTTTTCATTGGAATGGCATTGTTTGGATATTTTGAGCACAGGGACAGGCACCCATCTCATGAATTGGTCTAGTATGTCTCAAGACTCCTCACTTGCTCACTTAGCACTCATTTACTTTGCATCTGCTTGGCTACACATAGCATTCATCCCTTGCCTTGAGTTGGGGTGGGCAGGGTGAGGACCAGATTCAATAAACACATATTTCTTACAGTGTCCTACTATATTTGTACAACATGGCTTGTGCTGTACTCATCAGAATAATGTCCTCTGTCAAATGTCCATGTGGAGGCAATCCATGGCCCTCCTTGTTAAAGTGCCCCATGTCCTACGATAGGAAGGTGTATGCTAAACCGTCAGGGGCCTGATACCTTACAAGGATAGTCACTGGGAGACGTGACCATGGCTGATGATTGAGGCCAATCGTCCATACAGTGTTTTCTGTTCAAGTCAGGGCCACTGTGGAGCAGCTGACACTTGGATCAGTCTAGCAAAGCCTTGCAACATACTATGGACAGTGTGTGCCGCATTATCCAAGCATGTTGTGTTCTGCATCTCTGGAACTGGCTATGAGAGGATGTGATAGACTCAGAAGAGCAGTCTTCAAAGGAGGAAGATGAGTACATTGAGCAGAAGGAACATTACCTACAGTATTGTATAGCATTGCAGTGTCAAGCGCAACAATCCAGACAGGGCCCATTTGACATCTAGTTCCAATAGCTGAAAGTTGGAACCAGCAATCATTCATTGACTGTAAATCTATTGGAATTCGAAGGGTAAGCAGTCCCTGTCTATTCCCAGGGGAGGTGCAGCTTCTGTTTGTTTGTGTTTGTCGTTCACTTTTGCTGTTGCTGACTGGAAGTGAATGTTTTTTCCAAACATTTAATGGCTTTTCTGCATGTGATGGTGCCCCATTGAACAATGAAATGATGTTGGGTTACACTAATATCAGGTTACAGTGGGAATTGGGAAAGAGTAGCACTCTTTCATCCAGCGTTCTAAGATGGGATGAGGCTAAGGGATGAGTAAACTCTACCTTGTTTCTCAAATAAGAATAGGTTGACAAAAATGCACTTGTATTTACAATGAAGAGTCAGCCATACCACCTATGTGTTCTGAGAAGCATTTGTTTTTAGTTCCCTTCCCACTATGTGCACAGTGAAGAGCCAGGTGTATGGTGTATGGCTAGGCTTTAAATATGGCACCAACACCAGGGATCCTGGGAGGTCCCAGCCTTGTTAAGTACTTCTGCCTGTGGCAAGAGGGGAGAGGAGAACAAGCAAGGCATCTTAGGACCATGGTGCACAACTAAGTGACCCCATACTCCAATCTTGTTATGTTCACCTAATTCATTTTCCTTGTGTATACTGAAGCAAAATGACTACAGTTGATGTCCATTATGATGTAGTTCAATATACCACAAACTTCCATATACTACAGAGGTCCCATGGCTCTCAAAAAAATGTAAATCTTACTTTAGATCCTCAGTTTGTTTATGAAGAATATGCAAGTATGAGTTTTCTTATTAACACAATCCAGCTATTATGCAGTTTCACTTTTCAACCCTAAATTCACATCATGACAGTCTTCACTATATTTCAGATATCTGCCATTTCACGACTACTGCATTTTTTAAAATATCCTGGCCATCCTTTAGTTGGCTATTCCCATTCCAAGTTTCTTTTATTTATGCACCTGTAAAATATTTTACATTTTAATGCTCCTTGATGATTTAATTTCATTGTTCTGTCCTGCCTTCCATTTTTTTCAGTTCTCTCCCAGTCTCTCTGTATTTTTTTCTTGTCATATTCATGCCTCTGCTATATATGCATTTGAGTATATCCCTTTCTTTTGTTCTGATCCCAGCTGATGGTGGCAAGTCAGATCTCACAGTGAAATCTGATTTTATAGATCATAGGTTTCATTTTTGCAGGTTATTTATCTTGGTGGTCAGTCACTGAATATATTCACATGAGGCTGCAGTTCTTTTAACAAAAGAGCACAAGTTTACCATACAAAAGGTCAAAATTTTTGAGATCATGTATAGAACCATAGAGATCTACAGCATAGTAAAAGGCCCTTCAAGTCTGCGCCAGTCAAAAACAACCACCTAATTATTCTAATCCCATTTTCCAGTACTCAGCCCAGAGCCTTGTATGCCTTGGTAATCTTAACATAAAGTAAAAATACTCTTTCCAGTTATCAAGGTGGAAAATTAAATATCTTATTTATATGAGGTTATGAACAAAAAGATGTCTCAAAGAACACAACAAAGTTTTCTGAGGAAGGGTCACCAGACCCGAATCATTAATTGTTTTTTCCTACTCAGATGCTGCCAGACCTGCTGAGCTTTTCTAGCAACTTTGTTTTTGTTCCTGATTCACAGCATCTGCAGTTCTTTCGGTTTTTAACAACTTTGTATTTGTTATCAAGACAAAACTTATTCAATAAAGATGCAATAATTGGTTAACATGGGCAGTCAGTAATATAGAAGATTAAGTGATTAGCCCTCTAAATATCCTCTTAATACATACACACACACACTAACACAGACACAAACTCTTTAGGAAAAAAAAGGAAAAAATAGAGTTCTTTGCACAGATTGGCTTCCTGATAAAGACATTGATAACTGGGTTATTCTTAAAAGCAAAATTATAAAGCATAGGATATTCTGGTGTCTGTTGTTCTAATACTCTTGCATATGTTGTCAAATCACAAATCATACACAGTTAACTCTGAAGTCTTGCAGACACAGCTTGCTTGGGAAATACAATCTTGTGATGTTCCTTCAATCACTCTTTCAAAAGAACAAATATGGGTCTGAATGCAACAAGAGGGTTTTCTTTTCAGAAATTGAGATCAGCTGGGCAACTTGTTCTTAGCAGGCTTTCCTCCAAGTCAGCTCATTCTTAGAGACTTTATTCCAACTGATCCAGATAAAACAAGCTCCTCTCTTTTCCCGGACACAGTTCAAAATAGTCACAGAGGGGATTTACAGCAAATCAAGCTGTTATCACCAGTCACATGATTTACAGGAAATCTTGTTTTGTAAATCTCCAATGTATGCAGTGAGCTTTCAATCTTTTGAAAAAAGACACCTGCCAGGTATTTCCACAAAGACATTAGATTAATCAATTTTCCACAATCATTCAACACTTAAGTCCTTCAAGCAATGTTAAATAATAAATTGTCTTTGTATCATCGTTTGCCAAAATTAATTGCTGAAATTCTGATTTCCACATCAACTTGTCTGCACTCTGCTATCCTGGCTTTTGTCATTTTTGCAGCCTTGTTAATTATTATTCTAAACGTGTCATGTTATGGCCACTATCACCTCAATGTCCCTCTACCTTTAATTTCTATGAATTAGTTCTGGTTCATTTCCCATTAACAGATCAGTCCCTTCTTGGTTTCCTTCCACACTGGGTTATAAAGAAGCCCCATAAACATTGTCCAACTCCATTCCCTTATTGCCTTCACTTAGCTTTCTTCACCAATTCATTTCAGGGTAATTGAAGCCCCCCTATTGATGATTATTCTGTGTCTAATGCTGGCGATGTGCTGTTGGTTGGGAGTTGCCACACATGTCTTCATTGGACCTCTGGAATGAACAAGAGCCAGAGAAATTAAGGGCCATGGTCACCTTCATTGGCACTAACCTCAGGTAACCAGCACAGCTCGGCTCTCCGTCTCATGGTCTCAAGACCTTTAACAGCCTCTCAGGAGAAGCATGGCCCCTGGAAACGATGCAATCCTGATATCGGGAGGGAATTCATGTTGTGTCAATATACCTTCTCTACAGGGCATCATCTTGCCTGAGCTGAGCACAAGGATAATTCACCTTTCCATTCAACATGGGAAATTATAACCCTGCACAATGGGATGCGTGGGATGTTAAAACACATGCCAACTTTAATACATGTCAAACATGCTCACTTCCAGTTTTAACAGCAGTGGAACGTTGAGATGGGAAACTAGCTTGCTCCCTGAAGACAGGTCAGCAATGTAAATCTTATAATGAAGCTTTGTGTGTCATTTTTAAGTATCATATATATTTGAACAGCCCTGTTTTACAAAATCATGAGAAACCCAAAATGGCGGAGTGGGGAGTTTGGGCTAGCCAGGACACCTAACCCAGGCCATAATAGCTTTTCCACTTGTATGCCTGCTTTGCTAACCTGCCATGATCAGAAACCCCCAGCTTTTCCAACCCCCCTTCAACCCCCTAACCCAATTCTTCCAATTTGTGGCCCTTCAGTAGCCCACTAAACATCAAATCTTCTAATCTGCAGAAAGACACTGACGAACAATTATTTCCTATTTTGGAACTGATCTTCCTTCAGCCTCCAATTTCCCACTAGCTGCAGCCCAGCCTTTTCAGTCCCTCTCTCCCTCCTGTTTGTTACCCAGGTGCAGCCTGGCACTGAAGACCAAGCTGCCTGTCAATCTAACAGCCCAGAAATGGAGATTAAAAATGCTAATCAGGACCTGCTGATAACTTCAGCAGGAACAGGCGGATACCAATTCTTCCAGGTTTCCCGAGCTTGAAAGCAGTGCCGCTTCTCTCTCCCTACTCCACCTGATTCTATCTCCGTTTCTGATGTTTCTATGGTACTAAAATCTTGCTTTTTTGCAGTGTTCAGTGACATTCTAGTCGATAGCCAACAATCGGTATCTAAGGAAGTGGATCGTGCAGAATAATCTGAAAGTGGTGACAAACTCTGCTTTCTTTCATTTCACCAATGGCACAAAAATGTTAAAGAACATGCACATGTCATGCAAATGTGAACATTGAGATCAGATATTTAGCATTGCTGCCTGCTATTCATTTGTGAATACAAAAATGCAATTAGTAACAGCTGGCTAGGTTTAGCAATCTTATTGTAATTTTTGTAACGTTTTCTGTACTTATGATGTCACATTTTATTTCAAGAACCACACTTATCATTTCAGGGACGAGTGAGATACTAACCAAAAATAATTTTCAACATTTTTAAGAAGTTTGATTGTTTTCTGTTCCCTCTTACTTTGCTACTTGTTTGCAGCTGCCCATTTTTCATCCACACATATTGAATTCCATTACTTGTTACTTTTTGCTGCCAATTACTGATGGAATGTTGGCCATCTTATACCGATGTGACTTGTTATTGTTTTATGGGTGCATCGTTTGAATCAGTTTGGTGCAAGCATGAAGGGACGCTAGAGTGGGGTGGTAGAAGGATGAGATGCAGCAGGATGGAGAATGGAAAGTTAATGGACAACCACATGCTTTCGAAGGCAGAGAAGTGTAAATTTATTGTGATGTTTCATAGGGGAGCAAAGACCTAGAACAATCTTCAGGTCAAACAGGGTTGGAGGATAGGCTGAAGAAGAGACTGCAAAAAGGAATGGATAGGAAGAGACTGGGAAAAACATATCCATGATAAGCCTGGAATGAATGAGTTACTTCTGGCTGTGTATCCAGCATTTTTAAAAGAATGAAAAGGCAAGATGAAATAATAAACAAACGTATAAAAATAATTTGCAATTAAATATGATCATGATTGTGCAATTTGGAATTGTGCCTTCCAAAATATTCTGCAAATAAATTAATTGGTTATATTTGATTTAAATTAGTAGCCCTGTTGATATGTTTATTAATTGTCTTAAAATCGTTCATTAATTATCCTAAAACAGACTCTAGTCCAGGTAACAGAACAGAACATCTGCTCTGTAAATGTAAGGCATAATAATGCTGAAGTTAGAAATAAAATGCTGGAAATATTCAGCGGTCAAGGAACATATCTGAATTGTTAACTCTGTTCTGCTAAGGTTCATTTTGAAAGTCCAACATAGTGTGTTCTACCAATTGAGCACAAATGTCTGTGTGACTGATTTGCACAAGCTTATTGAATTTTAAAATTGTGTTTTTCATGTAAAAATCCCTTTCAGTAGTGGTACGGTGGTCCAGTGGTTAGCACTGCTGCCTCACAGCGCCAGGGACCCAGGTTTGATTTCACTCTTGGGTGACTGTCTGAGTGGAGTTTGCATATTCTCCCAGTTTCTGCATGGGTTTCCTCCCACAGTCCAAAGATGTGCAGTGAGGTGGATTGGCCATGCTAAATTGCCCAAAGTATCCACGGATATATAGGTTAGGTGGATTAGCCATCGGAAATGCAAGGTTACAGGGATAGGGTAGGGTGGTGTGGGTCTGGGTGGGATGCTGTTTGGAGGGTCGGAGTGGACTGGATGGGCTGAATGGCCTGCTTCCACACTGTAGGGATTCAATGATTCTATGTAGTATTCACTCAGGCATATGGATACAATATTACTCAGCTGATCAGCGTCTAATGAGTTTTCTTTCCTTCCAGGCAGTTGATCATAAAAATTCACTTCTTCATTAACACATTCAATGACCCATTCACTAAATTATTTCTCTGTTACAGACAGGAGTTCAAACCCGTCTGATAATTAAACTGAAACACAAGCCCCCAGTCTGTTACTGTGGGAGTAGAGGTTCCCTTCTAATAATTAAATCTGAAACACCCAGAAAAGCTCACCTTCCTTTATAGTTTGTTAAAAAGAGTGGTTAAATGAAAGAAAATCCCTGATATTCACTTTATAAGTAACAATTTATTTATTTAACCCTAACAGTGAACAAATTAACAAAATTACTAACAAACCAAACTATTTCCCTTTAATTACTAACTATTCCCTAACTGAACTAAATTCTACTGGTATGCTGTTCCAATAAACTTAAGTCCCACTTATATTAACCCAAGTAATAAGAAAATAAATTAAAACTTCATGTCACAGAGCCTACACACTTTTCTTCTGCTGTTCTCAAGTCATAAACGCCTTTCTTCCGCTGTTCCGGCTGTCAGGGATGTTTTCTCTGTGAAGTCTTCTGTGAGGACTTTTAGCTAGATGTGCTATGGTACCTTTTTAAAATCGATAGATGGTGCTTTCTTAGTGAATTTAGCAATTTCTTGAGAGAGCTAGATGCTTATTTCTCAGATGGCAGTTAGCTCTCACACTGATTTTCAAAAACCCTCTCCTTGTATACCTTGGATGACATATCAATTTTCTTATAATAGCATCGGTCCAAGATTGTCAAAACCATCAGATTTAAATTCAATTGGCTTTTAATCGCTAAGTGCTTGGTTTAAATTAATTGGCTGATTCCAGCTAGTTGCCAAAACATCAAAACAAGTCTAAGGTTTCCAATCACACAGCCAGTTGATACATGTTTCAGTTTTAGTACTGGCTGTACGTCTTCAGCTACATACAGACACATTTTTTTCTATTTAAATCTCTAAGCTTAGAAAAGCACTTTACCTCTTAAAAAGGAACCACGCACTCTTCTCCCATTTTTTCTACAAACAGATTCTAGCTTCCTGCCTTCCAATTCATGATTACTCTACACAACTTCGTAACATCTCTTCAGTTAATGAGAGGTCAAAGCTTTGAAACTAATTCTTACCAATGGTGTGGCAAGCTTCCTCATGATTACACAAACAAGCCTGGAACTGAATGCTTTCTTAAAAAAAAAATGTCACAGCAAAAAAGTTACGTTCAACGCCAGATGGGAAAGAGATGCTCCTAGAAACATGAGTAATTCTTTCTTGCCTTTCTTTTCTAGATCTTTCAGTTGACAGCATGCAACAAGCTCTCCACCAGTCTGTCTTCATGTCAGCCATGTCTGCTCACCCAGTTCGTGATCTCCCATTTTGCTGGGAGCAGCATTGCAAACTTCTGCCTGGAGTGGTGAATTTCCGAGCTAGCAAGGTGTCCCAGTGGAGCATTGATGAGGTACAGAACTTCAGGTTGCGAAGGAAAGTGCTGGAAAGATCATGACTTATTTCCTCACTATCAACAAAAATATACGAACATAAGAAAACGGAGCAGAAGTAGACCATTTGGCCTCTTGAACCTGCACAACCATTCAATAATATCATGGCTTGTCTGTTTGTGGTTTGAATTCTAGATTCCCATCTGTCCCAATAATCTTTGATTCCCCTGCTTAACAAGAATCAATCTACGTCTGCTTTAAAAATATTTAATGGCTCCACCTCTAAGGCAGTGAGTTCCAAAATTGCACAGCCCTCCGAGAGAAAAGATTTCTCCTCCTCTCAGTCCTGAAAGGGTGACCCCTAACTTTTAAACAATGCCTCCAGTTTTGAACTGACCCCAAAGGGTAACCTCCTTTCTACATCCATTTTGTGAAGACCATTTCAGACTCTTGTACACTTCAATCAAGTCACCCCTCACTTTCCAAACTCCATGAAAGAAGAGCCCAGCTTGTTCAATTTATCCTCATAAGGCAACTCACTTTTTCCAAGTATCAATCCAGTAAACGTCCTCTGAACCACCTCCACTGCATTTACATCGTTCCCTAAATAAAGACGCCAAAAATCCTCACGGATTTGAGATGTGGTCACTCCAATGCTCTGTATAACTAAAGCATATTGGACTCAAAATGTTAGGAAAATAGAAACAGGAGTAGGACAGTCAGCATCTCAAGCCTGCTCTGCCATTCAATGAGATCACGCTGATCTGTGAGCTAACTCCATGTGCCTGCCTTAGGCCTATATCCCTTGATACCCTTGCTTAATAAAAAATTGTCTGTCTCAGATTTAAATTTAACAGTTGAATTAGCACGACTGCCATTTGAGAGAGTGAAAGTTCCAAACTTCCACTACTCTCTGCATGCAGAAGTGCTTTTGAACTTCTCTTTTGAATGGCCTAATCCTAATTCTTTGACTACGTCACTAGTTCTAGAATCTTCAGCCAGTGGAAATAATTTACCTTTATCTATCTTGTCTTTCCCTGTTAATATCTTGAAGACTTCGATCACCCCTTAACCTTTTAACCTCTAAAGAATAAAGGCTAATTTGTCTAATCCCTCCTCATAACTTAACTCCTGAAGTCCAGGTATCATCCTTGTACCTCTTTGTTGAACTTGCTCCAGGGCCAAAACATCCTTCCTAAACTGTGATGCCCAGATCTTCTCACAGTACTCTAAACGGGGTCTAACTATGGTTTTGTATAACTGGAGCATTACTTCTGTATTCATATACTCCAGCCCTTCAGATATGAAGGCTGGCATTCCATTAGCGTTTGTGATTATTTTCTGCACCTATTTACTCTTCGTGGCATTTTAAACAGCTATTCACCTGAAACTCCAAATCTTGTTGGTCATGCACTGTATTTAACTCTATGCCTTCTTAAAAAAAGACCCTGATCTAATATTTTTCAGTCTGAAATGGATAGCCTCACACTTCCTTGTATTAAAATCCATCTGCCATAGCCTTGCCCATTCACCTAATCAATAAATATCCTGTTTCTCTCTCCACAGATTCTACTAGACCTACTGAGTTTCTGCAGCACTTTCTGTTTTTATTTCGGATCTCCAGCATTTGTGGTACTTGCCTTTTATCCCACTCACCATCTTGTTTGTAACATGCTGTACCCACGCATTAACATTTTGCGGTTCATTCACTAGAACACCTAAATCCACTGCTTTTGTCATTCTTCCTGCCACATGAACAACTTCACATTTTCTTGCATTAAATGCTGTCTGCCAGATTTTTGCCACACACGCAACCTAGCCTGCAACCTCCTTATGCCTTATTCACAACATACTTTCTGACTTCATTTGAAGTTGACCAGAATTGAGCTGTCATGCCTTCATTGCCCTTATCTAAGTCATTGATATAAATTGTTAAAAGCTGCAATGCCAGTACAGAGTCCTACAGGAGACCACTCATTAGATTTTGCCAATCAGACTAAGACTCATTTCTTCACATTGTCTGTTTTCTGCAGGCCAGACAATCTTCTGTACATGCTGCTTTGATAGCCCTTATACAATGTGTTTTTATTTTCTGCATTAACTTTTGATGTGTTGCTTTATCAAATCCCTTGTGGAAGTCCAAGTACAGTACATTTACAGTCTGCCTTTTATCCATTATTTATTACTCCTTCAAAGAAATGCACTAAATTGGTCAAACACGATTTTCCTTTAAAAAAAACCATGCCGACTCTTCCCAATTGAGTTTTTCTAAGTATGTGGATGTAGTCTCTTTAATAATCAATTGAAATACCTTCTCCATGACAGACATCAAGCTCACTAGTTCCCGTTTTTAGCCTCACCATAGTACGACAGAAAGCATCAGGAGTTCTGTATTCATAGCAGCAGCTACAAGCATTTTCAAATCATTTAGGCTGAAAAAAGAACTACACACTGCTATAAGAAAAGTGTAACTGGGGATCCAATATATGTTATTTTAGTCACTTCCTGACATTGTGCATTGCTAATGAACAGGAGTGAAAATTGAGGTTACACAGCAGAGCAAGCCGAATAAGGCCAACATGTTGTCACTTTATCCTACTTATATGTTTCTAGCAGGAGCTGTAGCTGCTAAGATTCATATCCATCTGAAAATTAGATCACGAATAACAGCAGCATTATCTGAGTGAGGCTACAATTTCAATTTTTAAACTGGTATTAGCCGTTCCCATTTCTAAATGTGGATTGGGCAATAACCAGACATGGCAGGGCTTATATATATGACCTTGCTTGTATTTTGTCTCTTAACTAATCATTATAAGATTCACCTTTGTCCCACTTACATTTATCCGGCAAGTTTTGGAGTGGTAACACTAACACTTTAAGTTTCATGGCTAAGTCCCATAAGAATGCTGTAATGTCCTAGAATGGGCAGGTAAGGTTGGGTGCCAGTGCACCAAGCTTTGCTAATTATTGCTGCATTGGTCATTCAGCTTGGAGTCCTATTAAATAAAAATGAAGCTGGAATTCGACTGGCATATATGACCAGAAGAAATCGGAACAGGAGTTGCCCATTCGTCCCTCGAGCCACAAAAGTGATGGATTTTACATTAGGATTCTTCAATGTTGGGAAAAAAAGGAAAAGTTAAATCAGAAGATAGTGATCATGTAATACCAAGTTGAATTTCAATAGCCTGAAAATTGTTTCAGGAGGCAAAAGACTGCAGTAGATAAGTTATTTCACAGAATAAGTTAGATAGCAGTTAGTTTGATTGAACCATTAAATAGAAGAAGGGAGGAGGAGCAAGCAACAGGATAGATAATATGTAAAAATGCCATTTTTGTAACTTAAAAAATCTGTGCAGGAGTTACTTGATCAAGACACAAGGCAGCGTACAGGGTACTGACTGAGAGGCGAGTGTTAGGAATAAGAAGAAACTGGAAGCACTTTGATCAGAGTGCCAGTTCCATGCCCCCTTTCATCATTAGTCCTCTCACAACCCAGCCACACTTTCTTCCTAGCAATGGCTAACGTATCATCATTAGAAGTAGAGACATTGTTGTGCTTTCTTGATCATCGCATGCATGTGGTTGGACCAGGACAGATTGTTGGTAATCATCACTCCCAAGAACTTGATGCTCTCGACCATTTCCACCTCAGTACCATTGATACAGACGGGGGTGTACCCTTCACTCCGCTTCCTGAAGTCAATGACCGGCTCCTTCATTTTGCTGACGTTGATGGAGAGATTGTTGTCTTTACAGTATGCTGCTAAGCTCTCAATTTCTTTCCTGTATTCTGTCTCATCGTTGTTTGAGATCCAACCTATGACAGTGGTGTCATCAGCAAATTTGTAAATGGAAATTCTGATGAAGGGTCACTTGACCCAAAACGTTAACTCTGATTTGTGTCCGCAGATGCTGCCAGACCTGCTGAACCTTTCCAGCAATTTCTGTTTTTGCTTTTGATGTATACGTCTACATTTCTCTTGGTTTTTAACTTATAAATGGAGTTGGACCAGAATTTAGCCACATAATCTTGAGTGTATAAGAAGTACTGTAGGGGGCTGAGTATGTAGCCTTGCAGGGCACCAGTGTTGAGGATTATCGTGGAGGAGATGTTGGGTTGAAGTATAATAAAAATGTCGAAAAGACCAGTCTAAATGTATTATATCCAAATACATAGAACATTTGCAATAGAGTAGATGGATTAACAGTATAAATAGTTGTAAACATGCATGATTGCAACTACAGAGGCATGGCTGTGGGATGATCAGCTGTAGAAACTGAATATCCAAAGGTATTCAGTTATTAGGAAGGATAGGAAAAATTAGGAAGTGGGAGTGGAGGTCATGCCCCTGTCTGTATCAGTGAGGTGAAGACGGTCAAGAGCATCAAGTTCTTGGGAGTGATGATCACCAAGAAAGTGGTGGGGTGACCATGTCCAATGGTGAGAAAGGACATTGGGACAGGAAATCTAGATGTGGAATTAGACTGGTTGGAGCTAAGAAGCATCAAGGGATGGTAACCATTACTGGAAGTTGCTATAGGCCTTCAAGAAGTAATGGTGAGGTAGAGGATGCCATTAACAATCTTGTGAGAGATCCTTTAGGATAAATATGACCATAACATGATAGAATTGTTCATGAGGATAGAAAGTTATGAGGTCCAATACAAACCTAAGATCCTAAATCCAAACAAGAGAAATCACAAAGATATGAGGCATGTTAGCTGTGATAGAATGGTTAACTTCATTAAAAAGCATGACAATGGATAGGAAATGACTTAATATGTATGGAGTGAATGTGTCCATTGCAGCAGTTTGAGATTCCTTTTGGGTGAAAGGGCACAGCATGTAAAGTGGCCCAATCGTAGTTAACGTTAGAACTTAAAGATAGTATTAAATTCAATAAGGAGCATAGAAACACAGAAAATAGGTACAGAAGTAGACCATTGGGCCCTTCGAGCCTGCTGTGCCACTCAATATGATTATGGTTGATCATCCTACTGAGCACCCGGTTCCCACTTCCTCCCCATATCTTTTAATCTGTTTAGCCCTAAGAACTATATCTTCTCGAAAACATTCAATGTTTTGGCTCCAACTACTTTCTGTGGCAGAGAATCCCACAGGCTCAACACTGTCTGGGTGCTAAATAACCTACCCCATATTCTTAGACTGTGACTGTTGGTCCTGGGCTCCCAGGCCATAAGGAGCATCCTTCCTGCATTTTCCTGTCTATTTCTATTAGAATTTTATAGGTTTCTATGAGACCCCCCTCAGTCTTTCAAACTTCAGTGAACATAGTTCTAACCAATCCAAACTCTCTTCAAATTTCAGTCCTGCCAACCTAAGAATCAGTTGGTTAAACTTTCATTCCACTCCCTCCATAGTCAGAACATGCTTCCTCAGATAAGGAGACCAAAACTGAATACAGTACTCTATACTGTGTCTCACCAAGGTCCTCTACAGTTGTTCCAAGGCATCCTTGTTCCTGTACTCAAATCCTCTTGCAACGAACATACCATCTGCCTTCTTCACCGCCTGATGCGCCTGTATGCTTACTTTCAACAACTGGTGTACAAAGACACCCAGGTCTTATTGCACTGTCTCCTTTCCCAATCACATACCATTCAGATAATAATCTGCTTTTCTGTTTTTGCTACTAAATTGGATAATGTCATATTTATCCACATTATACTTCATCTATCATACATTTGTCCACTCACTCGATTTATCCAAATCAAACTGAAGCACCTCTGCCCGTCTGTCAGTGCCTACAATTGTTGTATAAAAGTCATATGAAGAAAGTAACAAGCCTGCGGACTCAGAACAGTTTAGAACTCAGCATAGAAGGACCAGTGCTGTTGATTAAGAAGAGGAAGAAGAGTATGAGAGCAAACTTATAAAGAACATAAAAGTGGACTGTAAAAGCTTGTAAAAGCATGTGAAAAGAAAATGAGTAATGAAGATAAATGTCGGCCCCTTACTGTCTGAATTGGAATAATTATAATGGAGAGCGAGGAAAATGCAGAGCAATAAAACAGCTACTTTGTTCTATCTCCACAGAAGGAAACACAAATAATCACTTCCCAGAAATGCTGGGGAAACAAGGGTCTATTAGGAAATGAAGGAAGTTAGTTTTAGGAAAATAAACAGTGCTGGTGAAATTAAGGGGTCTGAAAATTGATAAAACAAATAAAACTGTAACAGGGTTGCTAGGACTTGATGCAGGGATGAGGACTCTTCTAACCTAGACCAAGGGGTCACCATAGGTTATTTTGGACTGAGATGGGAAGAAATTTCTTCATTGAAAGCGTTGTGAATTCTCTACTGTAGATGTGAAGTCATAGAAATCAATTTATTTCATAAATATATTTAAGAACCTAAAGGTGTCAGGTTGTTTGGATAGAGGGTGGGAGTATGGCATTGAGATAGAGGTTCAGCTGTGATCATATTGAAAGACGGAGCAGGCTTAATGGACCAAATGGCCTACTCCTGCTCCTATTTTCTATGGTCCTGTGGCATGACGACCCTGTGGGAGATAAAATACATAAATACCCACTCTGATGACAAGGAAGTTTGAAACCCTCATCATGGACATGCATGGTCGTATTTCAGTGACTTGTTAAAATTCACAAGATGTGGGTGTCACAAGTGATTCTAGAATGCTGTGTTACTCTCTGATATGTAATTTTGACATTAAGCCACCCCATCTCAGAGCAAGCACCCTGTGACTCCACTGATTTCTAGCACCCTTACCCTTGCACTCAGTATCTGTGGTATGGTTGAAGCACACCTGCAGTTCTGTATCTCTCCCTAGTGTTCTGTGGTTTCCTTTTCTGCAAGGGAAGAAGTAAGAGACTTAACAAGTGAGAGTAATTTGCTACGGTGAACACCCGGGTGGAAAGCATTTATTGGGGTGATTATGGGACACTGTCATAATTTTGCATAAAGATGAAAGTGAGAATCTGTAGTGGATAAAGTTTTAAGTCCAGAGACACTCAGTGATGGACATACCTATAAGATAAATTGGTCGGAGGAATAATACAGTGGAGTAGGATTGAGAAGAAAAAGAGTGAGGTAGTTGGGAATGATGCACACATAAAAGAATGGAGAATATACCATCGCTGTTTGGCTTAGGAACAAGGTCCTGCATATTATTCAGGAGTCATACACATGCTTCTATTGTGCCAACTCCAACTTATTGTTGCCTCAGCCTCCTCTTCCCTTCAGCTTTAGGGAACAACAAATCCCTCTGGATTTGCTTAGTCATCAGCAGCACATCTAGGCAGGCATTACCAAAGAGGGGTGCACTCTTTGGCCTGCTACTTTACGAGGCAACACCCCAGTGTCCCTTTCCATGTTGCTTAATTTTGTTTTAAAGTTTCCCCTCTAAATGGTGGAGTTGAAATTACATCATGTTATGTGATACTAATTGCTCAGCAAAACTGGAAATCATGTGTGAATGCACTGGCTGGGTTGTAAGAAAACAAACACTGATAGATATACTGCACTTAATTCTGGTTTCCCAAACAATCCTGACCCCATGCTTCCAGCACATCAATAAATTAAAAATCCAGTTTATGGTGCTCGTTATTTTCTGAAACATTTTGCAATATTAACAAATGAGAAAAACATCGGAGATAGTAAGTTGACATTTTGATAGAGTTATGAGGGATATTTCAATTGCTACATGATACCATTGGCTTATGGCAATTTCTGTAGAAGGTACTGTTGTCAATTTCATTAATGTCACACTGGGAATTTTTGTACAAACATTGTCAGGTTACATTAATATCTTAGTAGTTATACCAGAGATAACAGACTAAGACTCGATCACACTGAGTTATAGGCCAATTATCTCTACTGTTTCAAAAAAAAACTACTCAGTGTATATAATACTCCATGGGTGACAAATCCATAATATTATGAGGAAAAGAACGCTTGCTTTTTCATCACATTAGAAAGATGGAAAAAAGATAAGTTTATCAAGTCCCTAGAAGGGCTACTTCGCAGCAAACTAAAATATAGTGACAAAGTGCAAATGACAGCCTTGTTTGAAATTGCATAAGATGTCACATGGGTTAATGTCTTCTTTAAAATAGCAAGCAAAGCAATTAAACCTTGGCAAACTAATACATGCTCTGTGCAAATTCAAGTACAAACTGCAAAGAGATTCTGTAATGTGTTCAAACATGTAGGACCTACATCTTTCCCATATGTACATGCAAGGACCAGGATCGACAGTTAAAGCAGACATGTCACTGAATATATCACAAGACAGTGGCATCCACTCAAATGCAGCTTTGGCCACTAGAAACTCTATATCAGATTTCTGATGCTACAAGTTATATTCCTGGATATAATTGCAAGTCCCCTTACTTGGATTGCCAGTGCTTGCTCATTCTTCACCTGACACAGGCAAATGATGCCTGAATTCCTGGTGGATATGCTGCTGTCTGTCACATGCTGAGCCACAACATAGTACGTGGTAATAGAGCAGGAAAGTAATGGTACATATTGAAATGGAAAATGACTTATAATGAATGCTTCATCCCCCAGTTGTCCCCAGTGACTTGGGTGGGAATTTTAACATGCAAGAGTACTAGGATTAGGTGTGGGTAAGATGTTACAGTTTGCAAAATGCAAATACTTTTGGAACCCTGCTACAACCCAGCAACTTTGATGTTTAATTCAGGAGGGTTAAGCTGATTGCATGCAATCCCTGTAAACAACACTTCCAGTGGATTTCCTGAGCTTCATGAAACTCATCATTGAAGTCAAACTGACCACACAAAGACAATTAACAGAGTTTATTAAAAGTCATGCAGATACTCTAATAAGGACTGAATGCTCATAGCTGCTTTCTTACATACTAATACAAGAGGGTTTGTTCACAGTTCTTTTGCTGGGAGTTTACTTACTACTCTTGTAAGGTCAAGCTAGGCAATGCTTTAGTTATAGAGTCATGGAGCTGTACAGCATTGAAACAGACCCTTCGGTTCAACTAGTCTATGCTAACCAAACATCCTAAAGTAATTTAGTTCCATTTGCCAGCATTTGGCCCATATCCTCTAAATCCTTCCTATTCATATATCTATCCAGATGCCTTTTGAATGTTGTAATTGTACCCGCCTGTACCACCTCCTCTCACAGCTCATTCTATCCACGCTCTACCATCTGTATGAAGAAGTTACCCCTTAGGTCCCTTTTAAATCTTTCCCCTCTCACCTTAAACCTATCGTCTCAAAGTTTGGACTCCCATACCCCGGGGGAAAGACCTTTTCTATTCACCCTATCCATGGCCTTGATGATTATATAAACCTCTATAAGATCACCCCTCAGCCTCTGACTCTCCAGGGAAAATAGCCCCAGTCTATTCAGCCTCTCCCTATAGCTCAAACCCTCCAAACCTGGCATCCTTGTAAATCTTTTCTAAACCCTTTCAAGTTTCACAACATCCTTCCTATAGCAGGGAGACCAGAATTGAACTCAGTTATCCAGAAGTGTCCTAACCAATGTCCTGTACAACCGCAACATGACCTCCCAACGCCTATACTCAATGCACTGTCCAATAAAAGTGCTTGAACAAAAAACTTTCTTCACTAACCATCTACCTGCGACTCTGCTTTCAAGGAACTATAAACCAGCATCCCAAGGTCTCTTTGTACTTGCCTTAGATTGGATCTCAGATGAAAAGCGATATGATTACCACTGGCAGTTACAGTCTATTGTTGACTAAGCCTTCATGGTGGGGGCCACCCATAAAACAGAATTTACGGTCAGAGCCAAGCTTCCTTCCTTGAGGGTAATAAAGTTGCTTCCATTGGTGACAGCAATCTATGGCTTCCTAGACTGCCAGGTGAAAGATGTGTCATTGACCAAGTGTTCAGTATACGTAAGGTATGTTTCACATTCCTGGACAGATCAGAGGTGCCATTCAGCACATACCAACCAGGATATCCAGGAAGGTCACACAGCGATGTACTGTGAGGATTGAAGCTACAGTAGGGACAAGGTGCAGAGCAGACATATTCCAAGGATGAACCTGAGGAACGGGGGATGGTGACAATATCAAGGCTTCTCACACTGCTACCTGGAAGTTTTCAATTAATATTAGTTCATGGATGTGAGGGTCACATTTTCCAATGCTATCTTCGGCTACAATTTTTATATGACTGGTCAAATTAAATTTCTGGTCATTGGTAACACTAGGATGCTGATGCAGGGAATTCAGCAATGTTAGTGCTGTTGAATGTTAAAGAAAGATTATTAGATTCTTTGTTACTGCAGATATTTCTTCACTTGCCACTTGCAAATGTTATTTGCCATTTTCCAGCCATAGTTTGAAAGTTGTCCAGGTGTCACTGCATATGAACATAGATTGCTTTAGTATCTGAGGAATACTCTCATCTTACGTCTGACCTTATGATGGTGGGGGGGAAGTCATTGATGAAATAGCTGATGAGGTTTGGGCCCAGGACACTGTCCTGAGGAATTCCTACAGAGATATCCTGGGATTGAGATCATTACCCAAGCAGACCATCTTCCTTTGTGGTAGGTATTACTCCAAGGAGTGGAGAATTATCTCTGATTCTGATTGACTCCAATTTTGCTGGAACATCCTGATTTTATTCTCAACTCACCTCTTGAATTAAGCTATTTTGTCCATTCTTAGCCTAGGGTGGTAATAAGGCACGGGCCGAGTGACCGAGTAATCAAGCATCAGGGAGTTCCTTATTGCTGTGTAAAATGTTGACAAAATCTTCAATCGCTGATGATTGAGTGTAAATTGATGGGATGATAATTAAAGTGGTGTTGCAGGGAGACAGGATGATGAAGAAGGCATTTGTCATGCTTGCCTTCATTAGTCAGAACATTTGAGTATGCACTGTTGGGACATCAGGTTCCGTCTGCACAGGGCGTTGGTGAGCCCACTTTTAGAATAATGCATATAATTCTGGTCACCTTTCTATAAGAAGGATGTTGTTAAACTTGAGAGGGTGCAGGAAAGATTTACAAGGATGTTGCTGGGACTGGAGGGTTTGAATTAGAGGGAAAGGCTGAATAGCTGGAGCATTTTGTTTTCCTGGAGCATCAGATGCTGAGGGGTGACCTTCTAGTGGTTTACAAAAACATGAGGGGCATGGATAGGGTGAATAGCCAAGGTCTTTTTCCTAGGGTGGGGGAGTCCAAAACTAGAGGTCATGGGTTTAAGGTGAGAGAGGTAAGATGAACAGAGTCATACAGCACGGAAACAGATTCTTCAGTCCAACTCACCGCTCAAACACCTCTCCACCATCATTCACTGGGTGGGGCACCACTCACCTGGTTCCATTCTTGACTATCTAATTGTATCCAGAGTATAACTTCTTTCCCAGTGCTGTTTACTGCGCTTCCCACAGGAATCTAATCTACATTTTGCCCTCAGTGGTATTATCCAAAGGCAGACATTAATTTTCATATGTACTGTAAGTGATGGTGCTCAGCTTTACTTCTCCACTTGTTAAATTATCAGGCTGCTTATCTGGCATCTAGTATCTGATGAATAGCCATTTCCTCCAACTAAATATCAAGAAAATGAAATCTATTTTCAGTACCTATTCCAAATTTCATTTCCTAGCCACCAGCAACATTGCTGTCCCTGGGAACTGATTACATTTCACAATTTTGACATCACAGTTGATCCCAGATAAATATCTGACCTCACACTCATGCCATCAATAAAACCATTCGTTTCCCCCTTCATAACATTACCCAACTTCATCCTGTCTTAGCTCAGCTGCTGGTAAAACTCTCCGTTATGCTTTTATTAACTCTAGACACAACTACTCTAATCCACTCCTGGTTAGTCTTCCATAAACTACTGTATGTAAACTTGAGGTCATCCAAAACTGCTGCCTGTGTTTTAACTCTCAGCAAGTCCAAATCCCCTGTCACCTCTGGGATTTGTTGACCTGTATTACTGGGTCCTGGTCAAAATATGTCTTTATTTTAAAATCCACATTCTTGTTTAGAAATCTCTCCAGGGCACTCTCTTCTATCTCTGTTATCTCCTCAGGTCCAAGAACACTCTTGAAATATCTGCTTTCATCCAATTCTGGGCTTTGGAATATCTGCAGTTTGAATTACTCAATGATTGGTGGTTTTGCCTTCAGTTGCCTTTGCTCCAAGCTCTGGAAGACCGTCCCATGCATCAACACCTGTTGCTCCTTTAAGACACCTACTTGAGCAACCTTGCAGTAATCTGACCCAATATCATCTTCTGTGGCTTATAATGCTTATGCAAAGTGTGTTGGGACATTTCATTACATTAAAGGTACCATATAAATTTAAGTTGTTGCTGTTGTTGATTCAAACATTCACAGCTGAAGGTTAAATCTTGAGTGAACAACCTACTAACATCAAATGCCAAACTGCTATCAGTAAACAACCAGATGCTTTAGTTTTTAAAAACTGAAAAGATTTTTGGACTGGAATTCCTTGGATTCTGCTGATCTGCCATAAAGAAAGTGAGAGACTGGTAGAACATTGCCAGAGAATATTGCAACATGGGGCATGCTCGTTCTTTGCCTTTTACAGAACTTTCTTTCTTGGCTTGAAAATGGCAAAAATTCTAGCTCACCCTTCAAATGAAGTTGACATCAAGGCCTGACTAAAACACTCTGACTTTGTGAAGCAGATCCTATAATTATAGGGAGCTACTGGTATCAGGTAATAAAAGAAGTTACATTTATGTCATTCATATGTGAATTGAAAAGATACAGGCAGAAGTTTCTAGTGTATTATAATAGTTAACATTTTTGAACTAACATGAATCACCCTTGGCAGGTCAGAATTCTAACCTTGCTTTTAAGGAAGGTAAATACCTTTAGTCAGCTTGTGTTATGACCAGACAAGGAGGGATTTAATGGTTTCCCTCTTTACCCACTCCTCATTTGACCACAACAGGTTTTTTGCTAAGGAGTGAGTACAAAAGTCGCACAGCCAAGTTTTCTTGAGCTTTAAATGGATGTTTTTTTTTTAATTGTACTTAATCTGGTCTAAGACAAACAATAAATAAAACTCAAATTTTTTCACACAGATAAAATTGATTCACATTCACTCCTGCCAAAGTGGTTTAAAGATATAGAAGAGCAATTTATTTGCTGTTTTGATAAAATCAGCTGCTGGTGCTGAGTTCTTTTCAAAAACTGGGTGGAACTGCAGTTGGTTCCATTCTTATCTAGTCTGTCAAAGCCAGAGAAGCACTTGCAATGCTTCTATTTCTATTATTCCGTACTATCATCTCAGTTTGTAGAATTTCCCAGCCACCAGCTGGTAGATTGAGAATCAATGGCTCCAGTTAGATAGCAGGAGGGTGCGTTGGGATGGGTCCTTGACACAGCCCTGCCCCAGTGATGCCTTCCCACCTATTGACGACAAGGTGGATTGGCTGACCACAACATGACTGCAGCTATTTTGCATAATTAAAGGCCCAACTAAGGGCCAGTTCTTAGAGCCACCAGCACGTTTCCATCTGTGAGATGTCATTGAGCTAGTGTCCCTGCCTTAAATTTGGATAGCACTAAATGGGGTCAGCAGCATCAGGAGCCTGCCTGCTGTCTTTAATTGAACAGTGAGCAATTAAGTAGGCACTTAGGAGACTGCTACAGTAAAATGACACATTTGGTCCTGCTGATATCAAAGGTGGCCTTGGAACTTACTTTTCTCCCCCAACGTGAGGATCCCAAAGCTCAGCAAAATTCAGCTCAAGATCGCTACAACGCTAAACTTATTTGCCTTTGGCTTTTTCCAGACTGTAGTAGGGGATGTCAGCAACATTAATCAACCTACAGTTGACAACTGCATTAAGAAGGAGGCTGATGCCATGTTCAACACAATGTCTATGAACAACTGGAACTCGAGGGGTAATACAGTACTTGAGTTCATATCTGTTTTAACTGAACGCATTGCCAAGCTGGCTTTCTGGCACCAGGGTGGACATAGGCTGAGAAAAATCGCGAGATCCTGCCCTCCTGAGAGGTATTTGCTGTTGTTCTTTGGTGTCAGCTTTGCCCTTGAACCAGAAGGTTGTTAGTAAGTTCCATTTTAAATGCTTGAGCACAAAATTTAGGGTGATATGCCTGTGAGAAAATACTGCATTGACATAGCTTATATCTTTTGGATGAGGTATTAAATCAAGGCTCTTCCTACCTTCACTGTTGGGTTTAAATGATCCTTTAGCATGACTTTGAAGAAGAGAAGCACTTTCTTTTTCCTCCCAGTGCTCAGAAATAATAACAGATTACATGGCCTTTGTCAATATGGGACTTTGCTGCATCAAAATTGGCTGCCACATTTCCCATATTGCAACAGTGACTACACTTTAAATGTACTTAATTGACTCTAAAGTCTTCTGTGGTACATTGAAGGAAAAAGGGTGCTATATAAAACCAACCTCTTTCATGTCTCTCAAAATCGGTTCTTTCTTGCTATTTCAGGTTGCAAACTTTGTCCAGACTCTTCCTGGTTGCAAAGAACAGGCAAAGACCTTTAAGGAAGAGGTAAGAAACAAAGTAAACCCTATCTCTTGGAATGTCACTGAATATAAATTGCCTGACAGTTATTGGATCAGAATATGTTGCATTGAGCAGGCACAGGTATTGTAACATTCTGAAGTAAAGTTTCAGCATAGGCCAGAATGATACCTTTTCATTTGACTTTTTCATGTAAGGAATTAATTATAAAAACTGTGTAAACCTTATAACCACAAGACATAAGAGCAGAATTAAGCCATTCAGCTCGTCAAGTCTGCTCTGCCATTCAATCTTCGGCCTTCTTCCTATAACTCTTCATCCCCTTACAAATCAAGAAACTATCTATCTATATCTTACGTACACTCTATGATCTGGCCTCCACAGCCCTATTGATAATGTGATCCACAGATTAACCACCTCTGGCTGAAGATTTCCTCTTCATCTCAGTTCTGAAGAGTCATCCCATCATTCTGAGGCTGTGCTCTTGTGTCCTAGTCTCCCCCACAAGTGGAAACGTCTTCTCCATGTTCCGTCTATCTCAGTATTCTATATATTCAGTCAGGTCCCCCCACATCCTTCTAAATTCCATCAAGTACCGACCCAGAGTCCTCAACTGCTCCTCTTAGGAAAAGCCCTTCATCCCGGAATCATTTTTGTAAACCTCCTCTGGCATCCCTCCAAGGCCATCACATCCTTTCTTAGACACGAGGCCCAAAACTGCTCACAATATTCCAAATATGGTTTGACCACAGCCTTACACAGCTTCAGCAGTACATCTCTGCTGTTATATTCTAGACCTTTTGAAATGAATGCTAACATTGTATTTGCCTTCCCAACTGACAGCTGAACCTACATGTTAAACTTAAGAGAATCTTGTACTAGGGCAGCATGGTGGCTCAGTCATTAGCACTGCTGCCTCACAGCGCCAGGGACCCGGGTTTTATTCCACCCTCGGGCGACTGTCTGTGTAGAGTTTACACATTCTCCCCATGTCTCCGTGGGTTTCTACCGGGTGCTCCGGTTTCGTCCCACAGCCCAAAGATGTGCAGGTTAGGTGGAATGGCCATGCTAAATTGCCCATAGTGTTCAGGGATGTGTAGATTAAAGGGGGATGGGTGTGGATGGGATGCTCTGAGGGTCGGTGTGGATTTGTTGGGCTGAAGGGCCTGTTTCCTACTGTAGGGATTCTATGATGAATCCCAAGTCCCTTTGTGTTTGAGATTTCCAAACCCTTTTTCTGTTTTGAAAATAGTCTACACCTGTAACTTTCCTACCAAAGTGCATAATCTCAAATTTTCCCACGTTATATTCTACCTGCTGCCTCTTTGCCCACTGTCCTAACCTGTGCAAGACCTTCTGCATTCTCCCTGCTTCCTCAATGCTACCTGTCCCTCTATCTATCTTTGTGTCATCTGCAAACTTAGCAACACTGCCCTCAGTTCCTTCATCCAGATCATTATCGTATAATATGAATAATTATTGTCCCAACACAAAGCCCTGCAGAACTCAACTAGTCACTGAAAAGACCCCTTTATCTCTACTGTCTTCTTCCAGTCAGCCAATCCTCTATCCATACCCCTAACACCATGGGCTGTTATCTTATTTAATAGCCTCCTGTGCGGCACCTTGTCAAAGGCCTTCTGGAAATCCAAATAGATCACGTCCACTGGCTGTCCTTTGTCTAGCTAGCTGTTTACCTTATCAAAGAATTCTAACAGATTTGTCAGGCATGACCTCTCCTTGATAAAGCCATGCTGACTTAGCCAAATTTACCTTGCACTTCCAAGTATAATGGGAATACAAATCTTACCAACAATGGAGGTCAGGCCAACCAGCCTATAGTTTTCTGTCTTCAGCCTCCCTCCCTTCTTAAACAGGGGTGATACATTAGCCATTTTCCATTCCTCTGGGACCCTTGCTGACTCCTGAAAGATCAGGAAGTAAAATAAAATCTTTTTAACATGTAACTGTTTTTCTAATTGCACCTTCATTTTAAGCATTGTTTGCAATTTGTAATCAAATCACATCACATTCACTACAGTGCTAAGAAGCTTAAACCGGTGGAAACACCACTTGGAAATCTAAACGTAAAGGAATTTAAAAAGTTCTCAGCTGCTCAAAAATATAAATGTATGATTACATAATGCAGAAAATCTCTGATATTTAATTAAGAAATGGAAAGATAGATTTTCCAAATCACCACATGCAGCAATTATTGAATCCCACAAGTGAGTATCAGAAAATCATGGCAGCATTTGATACTTTGTCAAAGTGACCTTCAGTTACCTGGCTTATATCCGGTTGGGACAACAACAGTCTGCTTCTTAAGCACAAGTTTGGACTTGGATGTCTATATTCCAAGATAGACTTTCTGAGTCAGTTAACTTTGAGTTGTTGTGATGCACGTGTCATAGTTGTATGCAAATTATTCAGAATTTATTAACAGTGGTTTAATGCACTCACTTAGTAAGAAAATATGGAAGCTTTAGGAAAGAAAGCAGTGAGGCAGAACTGAAATGAGTAGGAGGAAGTGTATTAACATACGAATGCCTTGTGCAATCAGATCATTGGAATTAAATTATGCCAGTAAACCAGTACATATGTGGTTTAAGTCCATTATGGTTTATGGCACTGGACATGGCAATGGATTAGGAAATTGGCAAGCTGAAGTACACTTTCCAAATACCAGAAGTTAAGATTGTTTTATGCCCAAAATTTTACATTTTAAAACAATTTTCTTCTTCTTCCAAAATGTAACTATGTTGTGGCTCATGCCTATATGTTAAGATAACTAATATTGTATTCACTAGAACATGATATCCAAGTAACAATCATTCTGTATCCCATTAAAAATACTAAAGGCACCCTCAGTGTCCAATTAATTTCACCTCCCCCTTTATACAGCGGGCTGGCATCAGGCAGATTGTCTACCAGTGATTGGGCACTCCAGATTTACTCCTATTAGAGTTCTCTAATGGATGGTGAATATATTCTGCAAAGTTGTTGCACAAAGGGTAGTGTTAATAGTTAATTCCAGTGAATCACTTGGAAAGCTTTTATTTTCTTGGACAGAACGGAAGATGAGTCACGCTGAGTTATCAGGCTTGCATCTGTGCCTATTTGTTGTAGCCATGTTGTGATGTAGTCTACAAGGCAAAATTACTTCACTGTGTTTAAGTAGCCATACAGATTAGGAACAGCTCCAAGTTCAACCCATGGTCCTTAGTGAACATAATCCAGACCATAGTAGAAGTGTTAGAGTTAGTTTCAGCACAATGAAAGGACATTAGCCTTGTTACCATTCCCTGTTGTGAGATAGTTGCTGAATGGCCTCAGGGATCAAGTAAGTGTCATTTCTGACTAGAAGGGTGCACATATGAAATGATCCCCAGTTAAGCAACATACTGAAGAACACGCACAACTACTGTAACTGCACCCTTCCATGGAGTCACTGCCTTTACAAAAGTAAATAAAAACTGCAGACGAAACAAAAATCACCACAGCCTGTTTTCCACTTACCTTAATTACTTGTAAATAATAATAACGTATTGCTCAAAGTAATTCAGTGCATTCTCATGATAATGTGATGGCTAACTGTTTAATGTGCATAATATAAAATGTAGACTTTTGAAAGATCATTGGATTTCAGCTATATATTTGCCTTTCTTGTTGAAATGGTTGAGTTTGTAAAGTTCATTGACTTTTGTATTCATGATCATAAAAACCCCAATTAAGAATAATTTTAGTATATGTGCTCAATTACCCAGCAATAAATTGAATAAGGAAACAAAGCACCTAACTGAATTCTTTTTGTAGTCTGTAAACTTCTTAAATTGAATGAGGAGAATTTCTTCTAAAAGGGTAGAGAATCTATGGAATTCTTTATCGCAGAAGACTGTTGAGGCTGGGTCACTAAGTATAATCAAGGCTGATGGAAAAAGATTTTAATCAGTAAAGAAATTGAGTATTATGGGGAAGGGGCAGGAAAGTGGAATTCAGGATTATCAGATCAGTCATGATCTCTCTGAATGGCAGAGCAGACAGGTTGGGCCGAATAACCTGCTTCTGTTCCTTATGTAAATAGTCATGTGAATTGACTTATGAGCACTTTTCTGAGAAAGGGTGCGCACCTATTGCAAATATCTCTCAAATCTAACATGAAAGTCATCATAAATAGTCACTTAGGTGACTTGCAGATGGTTCTTTTCTGCATTACTTGTGAGAGCCAAGTGAAGAATGAAGGGAAGATCTGGAGGCATTCAACAACATCCCAAAGCAAATGCCTGTGTAATACGATGAACTCAGTGCCTTTAACTCCAATGATAGCAAGATTTTTCCAAGTCTGTGAGCACAGAGGTAAAGACCAGAAATTGTAACACCTTTCCTTGGAACTTCATTGCTTATGTCTGTTATATGCTACCATCATAAGCAAGATGGAATTTTAGAAATGGCACACAGTGACAAGCTAGTGTTCACCCTCCAATCCAACTTGCGCAAGTTAATGAAATGCATTCTGTTGGACACACACTCTGCGAACATAATTTGCAGGATTTCTGTGCAACAGGAATTGCATAGCTCTGTATCGTTTGCCAAGTCTGTCCTACAACAATGCTTGTGAATTTGTAAAAGCCCTGAAAGTTTCCAGTGTGTTTTACATGCTACATCAATGAAATTGCACTGAAAGTTTTTGTGGCATGCTGACTTGGCACAGGCAAATGCTAGGTCTTTATATCTTGGAGTTATTCCTTACATTTCTAAACTTATGCAGGTTTGTTCCTAAAAGTTCTGGAGATCTATAATAATCATCACTCATACTGTCACCTTCACTGTGGGCAGATTTTAGGAGTGGCTTCAGCTCCAAGACAGCTTCCTTGTTGATTCTTGACAAGCAATGTCTTAAAAAAATGTACTTGCTGCTTGGCCTGCTGTGTTCATCCAGCTCTGCACCTTGTTGTCTCTACTATCCTGTAACATCATTTTTGCATTGCAACAGGGAAGATTTTCAAGTTCCACATTGTATAATGTTCAATTTTAGATGGCATCAGGAGCCCTTTAAGAATTCCTGCACTTGATATTCTGGTTTGCAAGTCCTGGTCATATCTGCATAGGAGGTTCACAATCACACTTAAATTGGCTGACCTTGGAAAATCGTGGGATGCATGTATGCTAGAGACACAGGTTTGTATTATTGAAATCCTATTGAGGGAAATTTCCCCAACCAAACTAAAACTCTGGAAGAGCTTATAGAGAGCTTAGAGCATGGCAGGAGATAATCTGCAAATAAAGCACAATAAGTAACCACTTTGAAGAACATATATTTTGAAAAAAGCTACAATTTCATATAGGCTTTCAAATCCAGGTATAAGCACACCTTTAACTTCAGATATGTTTAAGCGATGAAATGCCTTTGTAAATATGGTCGATTATTGATTCCAATAATTTGCATATTTAGATAATTTTTGCACATTTTACTATTACATGTGATCATAACCAACATTTCAGAAATGTGCCATTAATGAGTAAATTCATCCTCCCTATTGATAGTAGGTAAACATTACACAGAGCACGTCCTCCTTCTAGTAATAGAATTCCAATACACGTAAACAAGGAGTAGCTATGCCAGCAGAATAATGCTAACGTTCTTGCATCACATTTTTCCACATATGCAGTTAGCAAACATTATTTATTTGCTTCAATCCAGTGATACAAGCACAGTGTTCAGAAACTGACTTACCATGCAACTAACAATCCACAAGTCTTTGAACATCACTGCTCTGAGAGTATCTGCTGCTGATTCTTCCAGACTTTTATTAGTCAGGGAAATTGCCCTTCAGCTGGATTTCAATAGTACAAACTTGGATCACATATGAGGGGACCAAAAATGTCCCTCTATAAATAATTTATTTGTAGCTATTAGTGGTGGCTTTTCAAGATATATTTACAAATAATGTTTTAAGTATGATCAAGTTAGCCAATGAATTTATCTTTATTTTAGGTTTAATTAAATTACATAAATTGTTTCACCAGGGCCATTTGTTTTGTTTTACAGCAGATTGATGGAGAAGCATTTCTTTTGCTGACACAGGTGGACATAGTTAAGATCATGAGCATCAAATTAGGCCCAGCCCTGAAGATTTACAACTCCATTCTGATGTTTAAAAATTCTGAAGATAATTTGGAATAGACATTGTGGATTGAAAAGGGCAACTGTTAAGTGATGCTATTCTTTTCTAATGAATAGTAAAATTATTCTCCTCGTAATGAGTGGCACATTAAACTGTAGATAATTTATCAGCAAGATTAACAGGGTATATGAAGATATTCTAAGATATTGTTGAATTAAAAGAATTTTTAGTCACAGTTGCTTGTCAATAAGATATGGTGAAGTCATTAAATTGTGTAGTAGTAGATGATATGTTTGCAAGTTGCATTTGTACAGTAGATGTGGAGACATTTCACATGCAATTCAGATGAAATTACAATCTTACAATATAAATAATTTAAAAATACAGTTAGGCAAAGGTAGTTGTCTACCTGTGAGATAACAGGTTTAAAGTATAAAATGGATTTATGCACTTTAATAGTGTTAATATGTGGATGTTACCCAGAGCTTAGAACAAGGCAGGAAATAATCTGCAAACAGAGCACAATGTGTTAATCACTTAAGAGTATGTATTGAAATCAGATACAATTTCTATAGGTTTTTAAATTACCTATATTACCTTCATCTTTGGATATGTTTAGGTGGTGAAATACCTCTGCAAATATAATTGATTATTCCACAGCTCATACTTTAAGGTCAAATCTATTTGCAGTTAGCTGCTACATATGATCATATGAGCAAGGATACAGAAATTTGCTATTAGATGTGAAAATTGGCTCTCCATGTTGACTATGGGCCAGCTTTACACAGAGCATCATCTCCTTCTAGTATTAGCTCTCCAACATGCAGAGAACAAAGAACAGCCATGTTAGCAGAATAATGCAAAAGATCTTGCAACCTCTTTTACCATATATATGCAAGCCATTCTTTCCCACACACACAAACACAATTTAAAATCCTGACTTCAAACATACTGTGAATTATGGCACAAACCAAAAAAAGCAGCAAAATGCTGTTGAATGCATTGATTGTCTAATAGACCAACCTGACAGGATAATGCAAGAATGAACTTTACTTAATCACATATTATCTGTGTGATACAAATAATTTTCAGTAGAACAGCAACTTGTATCCTCCTTACACCTCCAATTCATATCTATAGAAGAAAGCAATATTGCAGAGACTCTGTGTATATACCAGAGTACTCATAAATTCTGAACCTCTGCTATTTCCTATTGTTGCATGAAGCTTTATCATTGTTTTCATAACCTTTTCATGATGAATTCCTAAGGTATTGAAAGTTTACTCCTCAAGGAACAAAGTGCATAATTTTCATAAATAATAGGTGCGCCAAATAAGATGTGATTTAATAAGAAGTGCATTTTGTTTTAGGAACTTAATTTTTGTTTTGAAGGTGTGGAAACATGCTACAATAGCATGTTGTTTGCTTTTTTGTAGTGGTTACTTTTTGATTTGTGTTATCAAGCTGTAGAGCTTTGCTATTTGTATACTATGTTTTTAGTGTAATTATGAGTACATTGCAATTTATGTTTGTTATTTATGTTTGCACAATCTGATCCAAAATGATGTACTTTACCTTAAAAAAGGTTTTCTGATGTACATGGTGTTTTATTATGTATTGTATAAGTATTATGCACAATGTCTATATGGGTTAGAGCATGTTTATTATTAAAACTAATGGTATCATAAACTGAAAATTATCTTACCAAGATGGAACATTAGTTTAAAACAGAACTCGTAGAGCAGGAATGCAATATGGTGCATATAAAACTCTGGTATATTTTAGTGGTTTTCTATATCACAAATCAACTACACAACCTCTCCTTCAGCTAGCCTCAGTTTTTGTTTGTTAATAGCTTATGATGTATAACACAACCAACATTATTATCATTTTTGTTTAAAATATCCAGAGCTAAGTAGGATTTCATGAAAGAGCTGAGGTATGAGAAGCTTAATGGATAGGATTGATTTTATACTTTTTCAAAATAAGTGGTTGGAATAAATAAAAAGAATGGACCAGTTGAACGGTAGCATCTATTTTTGTGGAATGTTCATTTTTAATGTTTTTGTTTTTAGAAAGGGTGTGATTCTTTTAAAAAAAGGTTTTGTAAGTTAGTTTTCTGCTGTTTCATCATCTAGAACAGAAAGTTATTTCTGTAACTCAGAATTTGTGCCTTGACATTTGTTGTGGAATTTGGCAACTGGAAGCATAATTTTTAATGGTTTGAGGGACATGAGACAATTCTTACTTTTTAGCTACATCAGGAAATGTGATGAGTATAAAAGTCAAATAACAGACCAGCTACTTAAATCAGTAAATACCACTTTCATGTATAAAGCAATCCTTGCTGGAGTTTACACCTATGGAGTTTTTTTTTAAAGTGATAGAGAACATGTTTAATAAGTTTATTTAATATACGGTAATTGATACAACAACATTAGAATACTTCTGCTTTAATATCACCAGTGACTATATATTACCTTTCAGTATTGGTGCTGACAATAAAGGTTTCAACAAAAAAACCTCAAATGCTTCAAATTCATGGTTTGTAGGAGATGGAAAAATGGCATTGAATACCTTTTATACTGTCATTGAACAAAATTGTCATTATTAATAAATCAAATTGTTCCCAATGAACACAGAGCCATACATTTTAATATGTATAATGTACAAGTAAGTCCAAAATTTCTCAGTTCATGGAAAGAGTTTGTTATATTTGTAATACAGTGTTTGTAAACTACATTTAAATGTTGATGATACATTGTTGAAAAAGATAACTGTGTTACAGGGGACACTTAAAAATAATCTCTCTTATTCTGGCATGCTGTACGTTACCTTCAATTGGATACTATTTTTAACTGTGATGTTTTATCAAAGTGAGCTTGCAAATTTTTCAAATAAAGTTCTGTTATGTTCAGACTTCCTATAATGCTCTGATCTCCTTTCCATCATTTACTAGTTTCAACTTTTCATGCAAAACACAACAACACTGATAGTTCAGAGGAATCAATATGTAATATATTAAACTTCAATTTATATATCTGAGCAAACAAAGCTTTTGGCCCCAAAATTAGACTGAGTTGTTCCAGTCTTCTTCCATTACTTTGAGAGGCCAGTGGAATCATCAGTGAAATAACATAAACAGCTGTTGAAGCGGTTTCTCCTGAGATTCTGCTGAGAGACCAAGAGAAGATCTGTGGCATTTGAGTCTTTTTTACATGTCTTTGTCTCAAGGTGCTGACTCATGCTGGGGCACCACCCTTTGGTACTTCAACCAAGTCCCCATGCTTTATGTTGTGAAACAGTGAATGTCACCAAGTTATTTTAGCAGACAAGATATCACAAGTGGATCTCATGCTTATTCCCACTCAATGCCCAGACAAGACTCTTCATTATTTCCTGCTGGAAGGAAGTAATTAAAAGAGGGAAACACACCGATTTCCTAACTCTCCAGGGTCACTGACATCATTTATAAAACCCTACCAGTTCAAATTAGCTAGCTTAGCCCACTACTGGAACCATTTAGTTTCTATATCTCACTTCACACAGTTCACTAAACAACTCAGCCATCTTATTTAAATATGCTTGTGCTGGTGGTAATTTAGACTTAAAGATTTGATCAGCACCACTGGTCTTCCAGAGTTTAATGAGGAAGAATGTCAGTCTATCCTCATTACAAAGCAGTCTCAAATCACTTCTTGTGAATCTCTTCTTGTTGTATTGATAATTGCATATGGTTGTTCTGATCAAATATTTCTCTGTCCCAAACATGCACTGCTGTTACTCCCTCACATGTAGAACCCCATTGAAACAGCTGTTAATCTCTGAAGAAATTAACATTTGAATAAAAAGCAATAAACCTGACAAACAATTGGTGTCCTATGTGTACACCTGCAGATTTCCCTACTGCTGCTCATGTAGGTGGCATAACTTGTGGGATTTCTGGATGAGTTTAGGATTCCACCAGCTATGCTCCAGGTGTAAAAGTAGGATGGAAGTGGAATAATTGAAAGAATACTTGATCCCAAGTAAAAGTTATTGTGGAACCAAGCAAAAGATTCATATCCTGAAAATTTGTTGAACGGTATCAAAAATGTTTTGCTTGACTATTCATATGAATTCCATGGCTAAAACATCAATTAGAAATAATCCTACACTGAAAATTGGGTGATGCCGCTGAACTAGAACTGAAAAGAAAACAAAAAAACAGCAAAATTCATTGGAGCTGGTTGGAACTGATGCTTATTCTACCACAAAGAAAATAGCTAGCTGTTTGTTGAGTCGCTGGTAAGTGAAACAGTCTTTTCTATTAACTTTCAACCAAATATACAAATTGGTAGTAAACTTAATCAAATATATAAAAGTATAAATGAGTAATATAATGAAGTTATTAAATCTTATTAATGATGGCAGTGCAGGTGGTACGTCAAAGCTGTAGCATGTGAGAGTTCCTGGATACCATTGTGATTCAGGGCAAACGTTCCCACCACGTGTTTTATGACAAGTCAGATCCCAGACTGAAATCTTGCTTGATAGATCATTTTGTTTTTGGTTTTATCAAGGTAGATGTTCACTGAAACATAAAAAACATGATGTTACAGATTTGGTTTTTAAACGTAAAACAGAAGTTTATTACGCAAAAGAAAATGAAGCAGAATAAACCAAACTACTTATTTATAACACAGATTTAAAGGTTTCAAAGCATTCTTTTACAGTACTCAAACACCAGAAAGTATTCCCTTCTCTATCACACATAAGGGTTTACTTAGCTATGGATTCAATTCCCCGCTCTTAAGAATCTGATAACTTCTTCCTTGAGCCTTCATACAGCCAACTTTAGGCTCTCTTAAATTCAAAATACCCCTTCAGGGTGTTAACCAAACATTGGTTTGGAAATTTATTACTAAACTCCTTTAAAACCTATTTCTGAACAGTTTTAAGCAATTTCCCTTTCTCATGAGCAACTGTTTACACAAACAAACTCAAAACCTTTTTCTGAGCTATATATGTTTTCCCAAATCAAAAGAAAAAAGGTCTGACCTTCTAAAATGAAAGCAATATAAGACCGGTTACTTTATTCGTCCTTTGTGTACTTTGTTCACCAATGAAAATTTTTTAAAAATTTCATACCAGGAACACTTTTTTATAAAGAAAAGAGATCACCAATGGTTAGAGATTTATCTAAAAGTTAAATCATTAAACCCTTTCAGACACATGGACCAAAGCCTACCCATATGCCACAAATTATATTAAAATATATATAAACCTTACATCACAGTTTGAAGTTCAAACAGCTTCAGTTCAGAGTTTATGAGCCAGAGATTGAACTACAGACATGGCAATGCATCAGGGACGGGGAACTTCTACGAGAAGGCAACACTTAGAATAGGCTCTTCTCATTTGGTTGGTGGTCAAGAACAGGAGGGTGTGATTGTGAGGGAGGCAGATCAGGAGACTCAGAGTAAAGGAGTCAGCCTCTATAGTTGTCCCAGAGGTTTGAGGTTCTCTCAGCCTATTTAGATGAGGGAGTTACTGGAGGGTGAGTGGACAATCTAACCATGGCAATATGGTACCAGAAGCCCTTCAAGTTGGAGGAGCAACAAGCAACATTGCAATAGTGGTAGATGATAGTAAAGTGAGGGGTATTTGTTCTCTACAATAAAGAGCAAGAGTCTAGATGGGCTGTTTGCTTCTCTTGTGCTAGGTTTTGGGACACTTGATCAAGGCTAAAGAGGAACTTGTTGTGAGAAAGAGGTTCTAAAGGTTGTATGTACATCATGTGCACTATCAGATAGTCATTATGGAGACATGGCCCCACAGAATAACATGGAATGAATCCTAAATGTTATGGAGAATATGATATTCAAAAAATAGGAAGTTAGCTAAAGGTTGAAGAGTAGCACTATTAATCAAAGATGGCATTTGTGCCGTAGTTAAAGTTGACCTTGGTGCAGGAGATTAGGATGCAAAATGAATTTGGATGAAGATGATCAATGGTAGGAGAAAGACATTACTAGGGCGAATGATCTACAGCCACCCAAACTGTAACCAAAATCTAGGACTAAGTACACAAGAAGAACTATGGATAAAGAGGCATCAATAATTATGGGTAACTGTAATCGATTTACAAATTGGAAAACAATCAGATTGGTAACAGTAGTCTGGATAAAGGGTTTGTGGAATGTTTTTGAGATTTTCTTTGGAGCAGCATGTTTTGGAACTGACCAGAGATCAAGTTATGTTAGATTTGGTATTGTTTAATGTGACAGAGTTAATGGCCTCACAGTAAAGGCACTCCTAGATAGCAGTGACCACAATATGATTCAAATCAAATGTAAATTTCAATTTGAAAGGAAGAAGATTGGGTCTGAGATTGTACTTCAACCGTAAATAAGGGCAACTATGTCACAAAAAAAAATCACAAAATGCAGGTACAGCATATGTTGGAAGAAGGCTAATGGATGTTATCTTCTATTATACAGGGAACTGAACATAAAAGTAAGGATGTTATGTTTCAGTTATGCAGGGCAATGGTGAGAGCACATCTCAAATATAGTATATGTAGTTTTGGTCTTATAGGAGGAAGGATGCAAGTGCATTGAAGGCGCTTTACCAAATTAATATCGGGAATGAGTATGTTGTCTTATGAGAAAAGGCTGGACAGACTAGGCTTGTTTCCATTGGTATTTAAAAATCTAATGGGTTACTTGATTGAAATTTAAAAGATCCTGAGTGCACTTGACAAAGTGAATGTGGAAAGGGTGTTTCTTATTGTGGTTAAGTCCAGAACTAGGGGGCAGTGTTTAAAATTTAGGTGTTGGTCTTTCAGGGGAGGAGGAAAATTTGCTTTCTCTCAGGTAGTTGTACAACTTTGAAACTGTATGCCATAGAGATGGTGGAGGTGGGGTCATTGAATATTTTTAAGACAGAGGTGTATAAATTCTTATTAGGCAGGAGAATCAAAACATTATTGAGAGTAATGAGGATCTGGAATTCAAAACATTAACAGATCAGCCATGATTTTATTGAATGGCAGAGCAGATGAGGGGCCGAATTATCTACTTCTGCTCCTATTTCATATGTGTGTTTGAACTAAATGCATTAATTTGTAATAATGGACGCAGGAAGTATATCAAAAGTCTTAACTCAAACAATTGTTCTAAGCATTTGAACAATCTAAGAATTTATACACAGTGTTAAATTAAACAGCCATCTATTAGATATTATGAAGTGATACATGACAAATTAGATAAAGAATAAGAAAATACATTTTTTTTAATAAATTGATTCTGTTTTAAAATTCCAAATAGCTATTGACTGTTCCTTGGTATATCAATAATATTTAGTTTGATTTGAAAATAAGTAAACATACTTTTTTCTACTTTTCCAATATTTGGTAGCAATTGGTGTTCAGCTTACCAATTTACTCTGTGTGCAAATTTTGATTAACTTGCACTTTTCACTTTAATATAAATCATTTCCCCGACATCCCTGGGTATGTCCTGCTCCACTGGCAGAACAGACCCTGTTCAGAAAAAAAGGTGTTTGCATAGTGTGGAGGATGATATGACCCAGGAGTGTTCAATATGGACACTGGATCACATGAGATATATGGCATCAGGTCAGACACAAGCAAATAATCTATTCTTCCTCTGCTGACGAATCAGTACTCCTCCACTTGGTGCAGCATTGAGGGTAACATGAGCACTGAATGTACTCAGAGATGGTGTCTTCAGTGTCAATCATCAAGAGTGATTACTCGTATCTCTGCTGACCAAAGAGGCTAGTTATTGAAGGACATAGCTGCCTGATAGCCTGCATTGCCAATAATCAGGGAAAATTTTGACCTTTACAATCTACCTGTTGCAAATGTTCATGACAAAATTGGTTGGAAGGGCCATTGTACAGTACTTCTGGAAAAGAAGCTTCACCTTCACACCAATAACATGCTCCATTTTGATGTCTGGCACTACACAGTGCTCAATAGAATACATTCAAAATGGATCTAAGAGCTCAAAAACTGACTATTCATGAGGAATTCTGGGCTGTCAGCACCAGCAAATTGTATTCTACTGCAAGATATAACTTCATCGCCCTGTATAAAGCCCTCATTCTACCATTACAATCAAGTCAGGAAACGAACACTGGTTCAGCAAGGTGTTTGGAAGAGTATGCTAGGAACTGCACCAGGCAAGCAAAAGAATGAGGAACCAACCTGCTAAAGCTATAACACAAGACTAAATGCATACCAAACAACAGTTACATTACACTATACAGCAAAGCAATCCCCCAACCTATGGTTCAAATCATAGATATGCAGTCCTGCTGTATCCAACAATGACTGAAAATAGGCAATTAAACAAATAATTGGGGGGGATAAGGTTCCTCTAACATTCCCACCCAAAATGATGGCAGAGGCAACATGCAAGTATAAAATACAAAACTGCAACATTTTTAACAATATTCAGCCTGATTTCCCAAGTAGATGATCCACCACGACCTCCACCTGAAAACCCCAGCATCATAGATGCCAATCTTTAGTCAATTCAGCTCACTCAAAGTGATAACAAGAAGCAGTCGAGTGCATGGGGTGCAGAGAAAGCTATGGGCCCCTTCAATCTCCCAGTTATCCTGCTGAAGATGTGCTCTGGAACTAACTCACTCAGCTGGGCTGTCTCAGTAAAGCTGCACCATGGCTATCAATCTAACATGGAAAATTGCCCAGATATGTCCTATCCACAAAATGCAGGACAATCGAACCCAGCCAAGTACTGCCCCATTAGTCTATTCTTAAAACATCAGAAAATGATGCAAGCTATCATTGACAGTGCTTTCATTCAGAACTTTATCACAAATAACCTGGTAACTGCCTTTCAGTTTTGGTTCTGCCAGGACTGCGCATCTCCAGACTTCATTATAGACTTGGTCCAAATATGAACAAAGAAGTTCTAGTACTGAAGGCGAGGGGAGATTGACTGTCTTTGACATCAATGTAGAATTTAACTCAGTGTGGCATAAAGTAGTCATTGTAAACAGAAGTGAATGGAAATTGAGGTTAAACTTTCCACTAGTTGAAGTCATATCTAACACAAACAAAAACAAAAATTGATGTCATTTTTGGAGGTCAGTCAGTGCAGCCCCAAGACATCATTACAGTTCTACTGCAGGTATATCTCTGACCAACCTTCTGCGGCCAACTATCTTCAGCTGCTTCATCAATCACTTTGCCTCCGTCTCAAAGTCAGAAATGGTGATATTGGCTGATGATTGCACAATGTTCAGTGCCTTTTATGACTCCTCCAATACTAAAACAGTCCGTGTCTACAGGGAGCAAGATCTTGGCAGCACTCGAGCTTGAGCTGATAAGTGGCAAACAACAGTTGTGCCAATGTGAGGCAATGACCATTTCAAACGAAAAAAAAAGCTGTCTACATTGCTTTGACATTCAACATAGCCATTGTTGATTGCTAAATTACCCATTGGGTTCACTAAGTCCTCTAAGGAAGGAAATATGCCATCCTTGCCTGGGTTGGCCGACATGAAACTCCAGCCCCATAGCAATGTGGTTGATTCTTAAGAGCCCTCTAAATTGGTCTGGAAAACAACTCAATTCAAGGACAATTAGAGATGGGCAATCAAGGCTGGCTCTGCCAGTGAAATCACATCTCATGAATGAATAAAAATCAAACTTTACCACCAGCAAAACATGTTTGTAATTTTACTGCCCACAAGATGCATTGCAGCAAATTACCAGAAACACCTTCCAAACTGGTAACCACTAACTCTAGAAGGAAAAGGGCGGTTGGCACAAAGAATTAAATTGAATGATTTATTGTTACATATATTTTACAGTGAGAAAAATCAGTGAAATACAGTGAAAAACATTTCCAATGTTGCCACAATCTGGCACTATTTTGAATAATTTAAGAATAGAAAGAAAAATAGAAAGAGATAGCTTAAAGAGAGTCCATCAGTCCTAAGCCAGCTCATCACCATCAACGATGCCTGTGCTGCCATCTCTACTCCACTACATCTCTGCTGCCTACACTGGACCCAACCAATGAAGTTGTCGATTCTCAGATGCCATCTTTTGTTGCTGGGCCGATTCTCTTCTGCCCACTCGCACCAGACCTACCCATTGTCACAGTCATGTCGCTCACCATTGGGTCCACCTTGATGTCAATGTTATGCCCTTCTGCCACTCCTTTGCTGCTGCCAGTGCCAAACTCAAACAACAACAAAGTCGCCGATCCTCAGGCACCATCTTTCACTGCTGGGCCTACCTCAGCGATGTCGCCTCCGCCGATGTAGCAGCTGCCAAGTCCTGTCCTCACGCTGGAAAGTACTTTGGGGCTCATTTGAGGTCTACGCTGGGCCCATTCGAGGTCCACACTGGGCCTACTCTCATCCGCAATGGGCCCACTCAAGGTCCACACTGGGCCTACTCTCATCCGCATTGGGCCCACTCGAGCTCAGAAAGATCCGCCACCAATGCTGTTGAGCTCAAGAGGTAAGTAAAGAAACACTGCTACTTCCAAGTTCCCTTCTAACTCTCACAGCATCCTGACCTGGAATTCTTTTCTTTTATTCCTTTTTTTTGAATTCATCATTCCTTCCTTATCACTGAGTCGAAATACTGAAACCCTTAACCAGCACTGTGTGATTATCTTCATCGAACTGATTGCAGCAGTTCAAGAAACCAGCTGACCATCACCTAATCAAGAGTAACTAGTGAGTGGAATAAATGCTGCTGTTGCCAGTGATATCTAGATTCCATAAATGAATAATGTATTTTGCAAATGAATAATTTATGAAAAGTTGAAAGCATTTCAAACATAGATAAATTCAAGCAGGCTAAACTTTAAACTGTGGAAGAATCTTAGAGCAGTAGGTTGTTTTGCATTCAATATTTCTCCTTCATACAATACCAAGAACAAAGTTATGAATGATAAGAGTTTCATTAATACTATAGCTAGCAAAGAATCGGGAAGACATTTGCATTAGTCCTGAAATTCTATTTGTTTTTCAAAACTTTCATGCCATAAAACGTTGGCCAGAAAAGTGGTAGTATTCAAAAGAAAATGTCACCTGCAGCCAAATATATGGCAGAATCCAAAAAAAATTACAAATAGTCAGAGACAGTGAATCTTCTTTGAAATGGAAATATTCTGAAAAGAAATGGCTTTTCATACAATGGACGTGGGTTTTCTTCTTGTGGCAGTGCTGAGATTCTATATGGGAGAAATGCAGTTGCATCAAAGAAAAGTGATGCATAGTGGTAGATCAGCAATTCTCTGTCAAGCACAGTCTCAATTCTGCTCAAGCAATTACAGGGATTGCAAAATGTGGACTGTACTTCCTTCTGCAGAGGCCAAGATACTCTGTAGTGATGTGCAAGCCATTTTTTCAAATCTGCCATGTCTCTTGTCAATTTCATAGTTTGAACACTGGATACAAATGCAAACAGTTAATTGTCATATCCGGAGTTCAGAGATAGTTAGTGGCAATTTCAATAAAAATAAAGAGAGGCCATTGCAATCGCTTTCAGAGCACTGCTATACATAGGCCCTAACAAACAAAAAGTTATATCTAGGTTTTTTTTCCAAAAAGGTTGCTCAGGAAATGACGTCTTTGCTTCTCTATCTTACTTGGGGGCTGTTACACTGCATTTCCACCCACAAATTGACAAAACTCACAGCCAAAAGGCCAGACAGCTTTCTTCCCAAACAGTACTGATCCCAGGGACAAAAGTGTGAATGGGACCAGAAAGATACCACTAGGACAGCAGGAGTGTCATCAGGTTGCAGTTTAGAAATGTAAAAACATCTTACAAGAATTTATTATTCAATTCTATTTGTTAGTGCCAATAACAGTGCATGTCATTGGACTGTACCACAAAATAATCAGCAAACGACCAAGATACTTACAGCGGACAGAAAGGCAAGGATCAAAGCCCTGAGATGTGCATATCATTCCCCAGTTGCAGTACCTGACATTAGAATTGTCCATCTGACCTATTTTGCTTGTCACTTAACACATCAATATGTTTAGACTGCAAATGAAATTGTGAACTGAGCCACGTATTGAATGTCACTACTGTTTTCCTAGTGTTGATGGCCCTAATGGCTGGTCTGTGTCTGGATTTTAAAGCTCTGACTATGTGCTTCTCCACAAAAAAAGCATTATTCACAAAGACAGGGCCTGCTTATGGATGGGTACTGAGATTTCAAGGGAAAAGAAAAGGAATGACTAAAGATGTTGTTTTATCAAAACATTGCATTTTCTCATTATTTATGGCTCAGCAATCCATATAATGTCTTGGCTCTAGTCCTCCAATATTCAACTCTGTTTTTCACAATATCCTAATTTTATCCATATACTCTTATAAACTTAAAAATAGAGACATATGCATACAGACATTTTCCTGGTTTATTAACAATCTACATCCATTTGAAGTGTCTTTTAATACCAATAAAGCATCTTTTTTTAAAACAATTAGTATAAATTAGTAGTTCCCTCCAACCTACCTCAACAACTTGCCTTTGCCCCAAAATTGAAGCCACAATACCCACTGCATGTGTTTCTTACTTCATTCATCCTGAGTTCTGACAGAGTTTCATGGTCACCACAGGTTTTCTGAATGCAGCACAGCTCATAGCTTCATAAAATTATTACTGTGCAAAAGGGGCCATTCAGTCCATACTGTCACCACTGTCTTGATGAATTAGCATATCAATTAGTGCCACTGTCCTGTCTTCTCCCTGTAACCCGACACAGTTTTCTCTTCAAATAACAGTCTAATACTCTTTGGAATGCTTCAAATGAACCTGCCTCCTCCATACTCTCAGGCAGTTCCTCAAACTTCAAAGTTATTCTAAGAAATTATATTGAGTTATAATTATAATACATCTACCAGACATGGGCAACTGTTAGCTTATCTGCAATACGGTCTTTACTTTTCTACTTATTCTATGAAGTAATGCTTAGTTTTTTAACCCCGTTTCTCTTACTAATTTGTACCTAGGTTTTTTGTACCTAGGTACCTTGTTACTTTAAGTGGCGACATCATACACTTTTCACTGTACTCCTGTACTTCTATATTTAAAATCTAAATTTCAATCTCTCATGGTGCTAATTAGTAAAAGCTCCACTTAAAAATAGTAAGAGAAATTGAGATAAACTCACTCAGGGCAAATTTCAAAACAAGTGCTGTTCTGTTTATTGGAATCTTGGAAGCTTCCCGTGATGGTTCATCCATAAATTGTAATTGGATGGAAAATAGTGCAGACACAAAATAAAAGAAATTCATCAATAGTGCTACCAGCATCCATAGAAGTGCGTGTATTTTGAGAAGGAAAGAAAAGTAGCAAAAAAATGTTACTAAACCTTAATTATGTTGCAATGGAAAGTATCTATTCTCCCCTCAGTGTTTTCCAGTAGGAGCAAAGCAAACTGCAAAACACTCTTTTCCTTTATCCTCTCAGCCATCAAGTGAATATGTCCATTTGTTTAACAGTGTTGTGAGGGAGCACTGTCCTTCAATCCAAATAGGCAATCCAAACAGCCAAACATTTGACCAAACTAACTTTATGAATGCGTAAAGTTCTTCTTTATTCTAAAAAAATTGATCATTCAATTTCATGGTCAATGACAAAAAAAAAACTCAGATAGTACAGGGAAGATTGGTAACATATCAAAATCATTGTAAAGAAATGCAGTGTTCCACATGGAAACAAACAAAATTTAAAACAAAAATTGTGGAATGAAGCTGTCATTGTCAAGGCTTACATATATTGCCCATCTCCAATTATCCTTGAGAAATGGTGATGAGCTGCCATCTTGAAAATTGAGTGGCTTGTTAGGCTATTTCAGAAGGCAGCTAAGAGTCAACAAGGCTTGCATCAGAACTCAGTAAGGATAGCAGATGGCCTTCCTTGCAAGGACAATCCATGATCATAATCACTGGCGCCACTTTTTTTTTTAGTCTAGATTTGTTAGGTTAACTGAATTCCCCAGTTGCTGATGAGATCTTAACTCATATCTCTGCAAGGTGGAGACAATGGCCTAGTGGCATTATTGCATGACTGTTAATCCAGTAAACCCAAGTAATGTTCTGGGGACCCCAGTTCAAATCCTGCCATGGCAGATGGCAGAAATTGAATTCAATAAATATCTGGAATTAACCATCCACTGGTGACCACGAATTGATTGTCAGGAAAAAAAACCCATCTGGTTCACTAATGTCCATGTGACTCCAGACCCACAGCAATGTGGTTGACTGTCAAGTGCCTTCTGATCAATTAGGGATGGGCAATAAATGGTGGCCTAGCCAGCAGCGCCCTCATTGTGGGAATAAATTTTTTAAAAATCCTAACTAACCAGTGGATTACCAGGATAGGCAAGGTGACACAAGTGCCAGACAATTACTATCTTCATCAAGAGAGAATTTAACAATCACTCCCTGACATTCAACGGCATTACCATCATTGAATGCTCCCACTATCAATATCCTGGCTGGTGTGGGGTGGGAGAAGTCACCATTGACCAGAAACTGAACTGGACTCGCTACATAAATACTGTAACTAAAAGAGCAGACAGAGGCTAGAAATCATGCAGCGAGTAACTCAACACATGACTCCTCAAAGTCTGTCCTCTACCTACAAACCACAAGTCAGGAGTCTGATGGGATACTCTCCACTTGCCTGGATCAGTGCACCTCCAAAAACTTTCAAGGCGCTTGATGCCATCTAGGAAAAAGCAGTCCACTTCATTGTCACCACATTTACACCCTCCACCACAGATGCTCAATAGCAGTGGTGTATATCACCTACAAGATGTAGTATAAAAATTAACCAAAGCTCCATAACAGCACCTTCCAAACCCAGAGCCATTACCAGTTAGAAGGACAAAGGCAGCAGATACAAGGGAACACTGCCACCTGCAAGTTTCCCTCCATGTTGCACAATATTCTGACTTGGAAATGCACAACTGTTTCTTCAGTGCTACTGGTTCAAATTCCTGGAGCTCTCAGCTTAACAATGTTGTGAATCTGTAAATGGACTGCAGTGGTTCAAGAAGACAGCTCCCTACTACTTTCTCAAGGGCATCTAGGGATGGGTAAGTAATGCAGGCCCAGTGATACTCATAATACATGAATGAATCGACAGATCAAAAATGAGAGGGCACAGGTTTAGTGATTCCAAAGGAAGTAAGTGCAAGGTGAGGAAAAGCTTTAACACATGGTTGGTATCTGGAGCACACTGCCTGGAAATGTGGTGTAAGAATTTCAACTGATGCATTCAAAAGAGCATTGAATGATTCTTGAAATAGAAACAATGTGCAAGGGTATGGAAAAAAGGCAGAAGAATGGCATTAAGTCACGATGCTCATTTGGAAAGCTGGTGCAGAAATGATGAGCCGAATGGCCTTCTTCTGCATCATAACATCTGTGCCTGTTGAGTGGTTACACTTGAGAGGTAAAATTGTATGGAGTATTTGCCACTCCCAGTCTACCATTGGGAAAATCCCTAAATTCATCAGACAGGTTATGACCTCAGCAGCCTCAGGCTGATCCCAGATGCATACTGTAAAATACTAGTCAGTGTCAGGACAGCAGGTTTAATAGGTTATTTAATTGGCTTAAATGACAATCTGTCACTTTCAGGTGAGTAGTATCACCAGGACCCCTCAACCCCTGCAGTATCCAAAGAAGCATTTCCAAAATGACTTTGATACTAAATGTCCGCACAATTGGTGCAATAGTTGGTAATATGAAATTGCCAGCCCACCCAGCTCAGTTTCAGTTCTTCAGCCAAATGAAAATTTAGCCCATTAACTCCCTGTTTCTCTCCCTAGAGATTCCACCTGCTGAGTATTTCCAGCATTTTCTGTTTTTTATTTTAGTATTTGCAGTATTTCTGTAAACATTTTTACAAACTGATATTAGCTTAATCTCATTATTTAATGTAAAAAAAAATCTTAAAAGACACACTGAGCAGAAACAAGTTTATTCTAAAAAAAAGTAAAGAAAAATGACAGAAATGCATTCTGTGGCTGTTTGATTTTATGTATTACATGCACAAATTGCTCACCTAAAGTCAAACTGCAGCTGCACAACCAAAATTCATCCAATTCTCAGTACATTTGAGATTCATTGGACTTTGCTGACTATAAGGAATCGATGTAGCTTTGAAACATCAAGAATGGTGAAGTGAATTAGGCAAGAGCTTATATATTTGTCACTAAACTGGCAATTATATTTACAAACGCAATAAAAATAGAACTTAAAAACTTTGAATAATTAGGAAAAGTATTTTCTAATTAACTTGATTCATTACGTCCAGATACGATTATGTATTATTATGTTTCTAAAAATTCTAATAGCAAGTGTTTAATTGGGAATCTGAATACCATCTGCCATTTTAAACCTATTCTGTGCTTAAATCTGCTGCATATGCTGGCAACTGTAGTCTGAATGTGTTCCTTTGAGATGCTAATGGCATAACTTTCTGAATGCCTCGGTGTATAGTACACAGATGCAACCCTGTGCAATAAACCAGATTTTAAGAGCTACTGTTAAAGATCAAAGGGCCGTCTGTGTTTATTTTAGAAAAGGCTTACGTTCCAGTCATCCTGTTGTCAAACACTAACAGGAAAGCAAAATCTTATTTTCAGTCAGATATTGTTTACATGATTTAGCCAGTCAAGATTTTAGATTTTAGATTTAGCTATTAATTATCTCAAAAAGAACATCAAACACAACAAGGTTAGAACATCAAAAGCAACAAGAACACTGAAATAAGAACATGTTAATAAGGTCCTGCACAGCTCAGATCTCAGAACAGGGACAACAGTAAAAACTCTGAATTTATTACACATGTATGCCAAAAATGGTTCAGAACTGTACATAGTCTGCCATTTTTTAAAAAGCACTTTACCACTTCTGTGCTGTTTTAAACAAGTTCAATTGGAGTTAAAATTGTTATGAAGAGGCAAATGATAAAAGTGAGAAAAGACTGACGTGTTGCCAATTCCCTATTTTAAATGAATCCAACAATTCTATGTGGCAAACTTAATTTTCCTATCCAGTGCAAACTTGAACAGGTTATCATTGAAAAGGGGGATGAAATTAAGCAGTGAGATTTAGTGCCATCTGTCCTGCTTGATGTAAATTTGAAATGAGTCCTCCAATGAATTCTCCTACTCTAACTCAGTTACAACAGGATGTCAGTTTGACTCAGGGTAATTCTCTTGTATTTGAGTCAGAAGAATATGGATTAAAGCGACACATGAGGTCCTGTGTATGCAACCTAGTCTGACATTTCAGTTGAGCCCAGAGGGAATGCTACAATGTTGAAGGTGCCGTCTTTCACAAGAGATACTAACCAATTCCACAATCTTTACTATCAAACAGGACAACAGCAACAAGATTATGCAAATACTGCTGGTTTCGAGGTCCCCTCCAAGACATACACCATTCTGACTTGCTTGGACATTTACTACCATTTGTTCGCATACTGATTTTAAAATCTGGAAATTCCTACATAATACAATTGTGGGAACATTATCAGTATGCACAATGCCACAGTTCAGAAAAAAATAGGCCCAGTGCCACTTTAGGACAACTATGGATGGAAAGAAAGCATGCTTTTGCCAGCATTGTTCATTTTCCATACAAATAATAACAAATTCCACATTTCTGTTTTTAAAAATCTGACTTTTATTTTTGTGTTTCTGTCTTTTTTGGATACTGCTTGAGGGATGAGTATATTTTCAAGCTCATATTGACAGGTCTTGTGAACTCAGTTCTGGAATAGGGAGATTGAAAGACCACGCAAAACAAAAAGAAATAATTAATCAATTTACACATGCGCTCCAGCAGTAAAATAAACTGGAATTAGAGAAAACATTTTTTTTCTTCAAAGAAGGTTGAAACATTTGCAACCATCATTTGCCAGAAGTGGATGATCCATGTCAGTTTCCTCCTGCTGTCCCCAATATCACAGATGCCAGTCTTCAACAAATTTAATTCATTCCAGCTGATGTCAAGAAACACTGCATATAGCAAAGCAAATGGACCTTGACAACATACCAACTGCAGTACTGAAGTACTTGTGCTTCAGACATAACAGTGTCCCTAGCAAAGCTGTTTCAGTGCAGCTAAACTGTCATTAACCTAACAATATGTAAAATTATCCAGCTCCATAAAAGCAGGATAAATCTAATCTAACTGATTTTCAGTCAACTCTTGAGCATCAGCCAACGTATGGGAGGTGTCATCTATCAAGTAACACATACACAGTTAATACCTGCTTACTGATTGCTTAGTTTGGGTTCCATTAGAAGATGAAGGTGGTGACATAGTGATAATGCAACTGGACACCAGATTAATATTCTGGAGGCATGGGTTCAAAGACTACCACAGCAGATGGTAAAATTTGAATTCAGTAAAAATATAGAATGAAAAACTAACATATTGGCCACCATGTATCCTTTAGGGAAGGAAATCTGCCATCCTTACTGGGATCTGGGCTACATCTGTCTCCAGACCACTGCAAATTGGTTAAATCTTAACTAGCCTCTGGGCAATTAGGGATGGGCAATAAATATCGGCATAGCTGTTGAAACCCACAGCCCCTGAAAGAGTGTGACTGCTGTTGACATCAAGACAGCATTTGACTATCGTAGCAAAACAGAATTCAATGAGAATCAATGGAAAATCTCTCCACTGGTTGGAGTTAGACCTCACACAAATGAAGAGAGGATTGTGGTTGATAGAAGCCAAGCATCTCAGGCCTAGGAGTCACTACAAGAATTCCATTGTGTAGATATTTTCTAATCAATCAGTTCAGAGATATTAGTACACACCTCTGGAGCAGGTGGGCTTTGAACTGAGGCCATCTGCTCCAGAGGTAGGGACACTACCACTGCACCACAAGTGCTCCGAAGGTCCTCCCTGTGGTGTCTTCAGCTGCTTCATCCGCAATTTTCCCTGAATTGTAAGGACAAAGGTGGATATGTTAAGCTTAATAAGTGGCAAGAAACAATTATGCCAGGCAAATACTTGGCAGTAACAATCACCAACAAGACAGAATGTAACCATCTGCTCTTGACACTCAGTAGTGTCAACAAAACCAGAAATTGCTGGTGAAATTCAGCAGGTCTGGTAGCATTTGTGGGAAGAAAGCAAAATTAACATTTCAAGTCCTACAGATGCTGCCAGAGCTGCTGGATTTTGCCAGCTATTTCTACTTTTGTTTCAGATCTCCAGTATCTTTAGTTCTTTGTTTTAATCTAGTAGTGTTAGCATCACTGAATTTCCCTTTGTTAGCATCCTAGGGGTTAATATTGTTCAGAAACACTGTCAGCACTAAGATGCACTGCAGAAATTTGTCAGCCCTTTTTCAATAGCATCTTCCAAACCTGAAGCCCGAAACACCTAGAAGGATAAAGGAATCAGACACACATGAACACCATCACAGTTATGAGTTGGAGCTACATTACTGTTACTCATTGCACACCCACACCAAGATGGACCACAAGAGTTTGAGAAGTAAGCTCACTATCACTTTCAGAAGGAAAATTAGGGTTAGGCAACAAATGCTTGCCTTGCTGGCAGTATTTGCATCCTATGAAAGAACAAAAAAAAATACAAAAAGTAAATACAAATTGTAAGCTAAAATCTTTAATGAACGACCTTGTATGTGATGAGATGTTCAACAGCTGTTTCCAAACGATTCTTTTATTGTGCCAACAGCATCTGAAGCTTTTTTGACAGATATTACCAGACAACATTTGAACCACAGTACAAAAACATTTAAAACACAAATTTTTCTTAGGTAATGATTTCCACTGGGAAGTTCAAATGACAGTGAAAGTAAAAGTGCAAACTGATGACATGGCCGGAATAAACAGATCAGTGAAGAACTTAATGCTGATTATGGTTTTTTAATGCAATGAGAAGATAATGATCATATTCCCCTACACAGCGTGATGACTAAGCACACACACAAAAGTTCTGCAGTGGCAGCTGTACCTAAGCATTTTGCAAAGATAAAATGCATAAGTGGGTAAGAACACAACCTATAAAAGGTGAATAGTTAAAAGGATGGTTTTAATTCAGTGATTAAAGTAGGTAAGGTAGGGCATGAGATTCTAACATTTGTTCCTACGTTTTCCAAGAATATTGCCACGAATGGTATATGTCACAGTACCAGCTCAGGAGCACAGTTTGCTGCATGAAGTTCCTTTCCAGCTAGGGGGTAAATTTTTCAATCATGTTTTTGCCTTGCCTTTGTAAAGTGTGTGGGACACAGATCTGGCTGGTTGCCCGTTACTTTTCACTCAGAAAAACTATTAAGTCAGAATTGGTGCGAGTGATTTTCCTCAGCTCGGCTGGCCAGCGGTGCACTTTGCTTTTCAGGCGGTGAAGAACGAGGTTTTAGATGATCAGTGAGGAAGCGAGGTGTTTTGTTGGAAGAGCGAGAGTTTAAATGGCAGTTACTCCCTCAGAAGCTGCAGCGACCGTATCCTAGCAACGGCGAGGGCAGGGAGCTGCTCATCAGATGAGCAGCCGCAAGGAGATAAACAGCAACAAAACATAATCGGGCACTTTTTCGGGTTGTGTGTGTGTGTTTTTTGGGAGGGTGTTTCCAGGACATCCAGAGGGGGTGGGGGGAGGGGGTGGTAAAAATGTGAAACTTACCCAGATGATAAACCGGTTCGGCGAAGATGGGGAGCGGCCTACAGGGTTTCTCCGGGCGCTGCCTCGCCTCCCCCGGCCCAACGGAAAAGCCGAGAGCGGCCGGGAGGACCGGACCTCATCCCTGACAAGATCTGATCGAGGGGACAGGTCTCCCGGACTGAGCCGAGCCCTCAGACTCTGGTAAGTGAAGCCCCCCGTCCGTCTCCTGCCGGCCTCCATTTTGAAGTGAGTGAGTTGAGCTGTCAGCAGCAGCCTCTGCTAAATGTTCTCTTTTGTTTTAAAATTAAAATAAGCCTCTTCCAAAGTTAATCAATTCACTATTTCTGGACGCGACATTTTTTAAAAGAATGCGATAGTGTTATTTCCCGAGACCTCGGTGAACACTAGATCTATTTTCATCACGTTTACCCTTTTTTAACTAAAAATGATAAAAGACTTGGTAGGTGCAATGCCATTTATTTCCATGTCTGAAAAGTGTCAAGTGGGCAATTGCAGTTTTTTTTTTGTTTTCTAGGAAACTTTGTAGTGGTAACATCAACAAACCTTTTTCCGATTGCCATCAATCCATATTAAAATTGTTGTTTTTGTATGCTTTAAAACAAAAAACAAGTCAACAAATGGGAAATGTGACATATACATCTGTTAAATCCCAGTAGGGCACACAGATAAAAACATAAACAAACCTTAACCTAAAACTTAACAAAGAAAGTTTTTTGGGAGGAAATAAATTCTATCAATTATCAGTTTGTATCCGATGTATGATTCTTGCAAAATTGCTTGACCAGTTGGAATAGAGCTGGATTTGATTTCTTGATACACTGATTTCTAACTTTGCTGGTATATCTTCATAAGGCTTAGCAATGTTTATTTTAAAATACTTATCCATAATTATTTTCTGTTTATTATCATCTTTACTCAGCATTCACTTGAAAATTGACATTCTCCATATTCAAATGTTCTGTAACTAGTAGAAGAAGCTAAAAAAATGTTCACCAATTCTTTCTTTGCAAAGTCACAGGCTTTCTTTTCATTCACAGAGAATGATATTGTCAGCGTGGTTTAATTATAAAGATATTGCATATATATTCTAATTAATCAACCATGATTTGGTATTAGCATTTGTTCTTCTTCCTCCATTATCTAAAGGCAAACATCTTTGGCTTTTGGAAAATAAAGCAATCTTTCCTGTAAATATGCAATTTCCTGCTGAGTACGCTGTGTGAAACACACCATTTCTAACTGCATAATCTTTGTATGTGTTTGTCTGAGGATCCATAAGTCTAATGTGTACATGTATGCATAATTTAGTTGTATGTATAAAATGCATTACTTGGAAACACATGGTGTTTTCCCCAGAAAGAGTGGTAATTAGTTGTGATTACGTGTTCTATTTAAAATTCTTGTAACCACTGCTTCTCAGCTTTAGGCAAACAAGGGATAAAGTTTATAAATTCATTGCAAATTTATTGCTATATGTTTATTGAAGGTACACAGATATGTACATCACAGAGCCAGATAGAAAGATTGTAAATTGAACATGAAGGAAGGGCAATTACTGAAGAAACGTTGCTGCATCTTAGTGATAAAAAGTGTTTTACGGTACTAATAATTTCCTGTGATTCAGTCTTAAAAAGGCTTTTACATGTAGATCTGTATATGTGCTTTTTAATTGATATAGCTGCTAAGGACCAGAGGCAAGAAAATAAAAGGATGTAAAAGTGACAAAATAGAAATAGCAAGTGATACTAACACCAGTGCATTTGTTGGTTGTGTATCGACTCGGATTACCCTTCCTTTCCTTACTTTTCCATCTTGCGTGTCATCCTTAGAGATTATCATCAAAGCAGCTGCAGCTCCCTCTAAATTTAAGTTTGCTCCATATTAACATAATTTTGACATAGACATAAGCCAGCCTGGAACTTACTTTCCATTAGATTTTCTGAAGTTTTTAAACATTGTTGACGTTTATTTTACAATTATTGTAGATGCTGCAATCCACAGACTGGGGAGGTTTAGGTAGCTGTAATATCAATGACATGAGTGAACAAAGGGAAATCCTGCAATTTCAACACTAGAACAATGCATGGTAATTGTTTTGCTAGTCTGCATCTCGTGTAAACCATTTTATTGTTAGCGAAAATGTAAGCAAACTATTCATAGAATTGCAAATGTAGAAACATTTTGAGTGTCATACATGTTCACAAATATCTAATTTAGGATTATAGAGACAAGTTGCATTTAATCAATCAGATTTTATTTTTAATATGTTTACTTTTAAGTGTGCCAAGTTATTGCTCTAAATTGGAGTAAACTATTTTTACTAAAATGGCAATTTATATATTGCATATGTACAATAACTTTATCCCTTTGTGATTTTTGTAAACCTTTGTCAACTGGAGGTAACAAATCAGAATTTATAGAGCATGAATTAACTCTCTGACATTCATTGTCACCTCGTATCTGTGATATCACATATTGACTATTTTCCTTCTTAAAAGCTCCTGCTATTTCAATTAATTTGTGGTATAAATAGAACATTAAAAAATTACTTATATGTGTATTGCAAAATAATAGACCAGGCATGAGCTACAACTGCATGGCTTTCATCTATGTGTTAACGTACGGTAAGCTTGGACCAATGTACAAACGTGCAATTCTGTCCGGCCTAAGATAAATCTGTCTGCTTCCATTCATGTACAGATCTGTGATTTAGTACAAAATCAATTAGACTAAAACTATTGCATCCATTCTGCTGGTTAATTGTGAATCCCAATATTCATTCCTCCCATATGTCAATAAATTAATAAAATTTTTGATATAAATTGAGTCTTTTGGTATGATCATTTTGTTGGCATGTAAACCTATCAAAGCCTTTAACATATAGGGCCTTCTGTATGGAATATATTTATAGATCAAGAATTAAGGAAAAATTACATGCTTATCATATTGATTTTTAAGGAATTGTTACCATGCCAACAGAATAGTCCAACTGGGAAATTCTGCTTCGTGCTCTAGAAGTTTAACAGTTAATGGACAGTTCTGTGATCTATGGTAAAGTAAAAAAGATTATCATGTACTGTCTCAATTGGAAGAGAGCACTCTCAACCTATGAGATAATGATTATTTTTTTCTTTCCTACTCCCCCTATGGCTTTTGTAATTGGATGAGGATATGGTTCTTTTCTTTAATTGTGCTTATATGAAAGGAAGGAGTTCATCCAGACTTTGCTACAATTCTTGTCCAGATTGAGTCAAAAATTCTACACAAGTATGAAATAATTTGGACAGTGAAAAAAGCAGAAATACTTCTTGAGGAAAAAAATATTAGTTAGTTCAGCCCGTGGAAGTATTATGTTGCAGATTAATGTACATAAGCCTTTGCCTGCAGGGCCCTTCAGTACACAGTTGAACAAAGATATTTGAATCCGTTTCCCAGTAATTTGAGATAAAAATGCTACTGATTAGTCAGAAGCCAACAGTGAGTTACTATTTCACCTGAACAATTTCAAAATAGAGCTTATGCCTCTTCAATTAAAGTGCTCATTATTTGGCTAATTTATTTATACTTTCACAATCGCAGTTTTAAATTTCACAAGTGCAGTGATCACACTTGAACCCATTTTTAATTCTGACAAATTTACAAAGGAGTAATATGAATTAAGTTAGTATTCAGTAAAGAGAGGAAGGCATTAGTGAGAAGTTGGGAAGCTGTGTCTCCGTGCTGTTCCTCATCTCTTCCATGCACTTTGATTTTCCAATTTATTTATTCTGTTATGTTATTTTTCTCAAAGTTGATATTAAGTTATTAATGATGCTTGATAACAAAATGGGTTGTACATAATTTATGGAAGTACAGTCACAATATTTAAAACATGATAAAATATATTCTTGGCTAGATTCTGCAACGTGCTTAAATAATTTTTTTAGAACTATCAAGGTGTTAAATGAGATTGTAATCTGAGATTGACATCTCTACAGCCACCGATCTGCTGAATCACATTTTCAGAATAAATTTTGATGCCCTTGTCCCCATTAAAATTATTCCTTTCTCACCTTGATCTTTCTCCTGGTATGGCCATCAACTGTTTCTCTTAAGTCTAAGAAATACAGATTTCAATGTCAATGCTAATTGAACCATTATTTGCTTGTTCTGAGTGGACCACATAAATTGCTAGCAGGTTTTGTTGTCCTTGACCAAAACTGTTCACTGCTTTAGCATCATATTGCAATGCCAAGATAACCCCTGCTTTCCCAGTACATGTTTCTTATTAATTTCTTTGGTCCTAACTCATTCCTACTCACCTCTAACAAAAGTGTGAGAAGCTCATAAAAATTGTCACGTTGGATTGGAAGCTAGAAAATGTATGCCACTATCAAGAAAGGAGGGAGAAGGAAAGCAGGGCACTACAGGCCAGTTAGCCTCACATAATTCGTTGTAGGAATATTGGAATCCATTATTAAGAAAATATGCCTAATGTTTAACAGATATTTAATAAGTTTGTGGATGTAACTGGTAGGATAGATAAAGGGAATAATTAGATGTAGTATATCTAGATTTTAACAGTATTCAAAAATGTGCCACACTAAAATAGTTGGTAAACAAGTCAAGGGGTCACAAAGCTGTGTGTAACAGCATCAATACAGGACTAGTTAAAAGGTAGGCAGCAGAGAGTATGAATAAACTGTTCCTTTTCATTTTGGTAAGTTATTACCAGTGAGGTACAACAAGGATCAATGGTGGGCCCTTAACTATTTCTGGTCCATGTTAGAAGGACTGTGCTGTGCTGTAGCGAATGAACCAGTTGTTTTGTTCGCAACCAGAAGGTCAAGCCGGGAACTCTTTGGCGTTCACTTATTGGTTACACAAGGTCGCCAACTTTGGCGAATCTGGATTTGATCTGTTGTGAAATATGCAAGTACCTGGTGCCATTGGATTAAACAGAAAAACTGCCAAGCAACAGCTTTTGGATAGCGAAGTTGCAGATTGTCACAGAACTGAGAGAAGGTGTTTGCACTCAAATCTTCAGAAAACCTGCAAAAGACAGATCTTGCTATTGCACTTGCACTCGTTTTGTCTCTTCCTTCCTCTGTGTGAGTGGAACAAAACAGCACACAATGACTCTGAAGATAAGGACTTCTAACTCAAATAAAGACCTAGGTTCAACTGACTGTCAACTGCAGATCTTCTACGCAGTTGACAATGACATGATATCATCACTAAAAACCAAAAGATCTGTGAGAACGTCACCTCATTCCAGCCTGTGGCTTGGAATCTTAATTCACAAGTCTGTTCCTTCTGCTTATGTTTCCATCCATGATATTTCTGCAGAACTGTTTGGCTTGTCTGTCCTATTTGTGAATTAATGTGTTCATGTTAAGATTTAAAAGGATATAGTTTAAGCTAACATAGTAGTAATCTATTTTTTCACTTTTTAAAGGATGTTTGTTATCTCTAAATAAATTTTTGTTTTCTTGCTCATTGATGGAATCTGGTATGTTTCTTTTTCTCTTGTAGTGTTTGAAGGCAGGCAAAGTAACCATCTTAGTGATTAAGGTGGTCATGTATACACTTGTTATGGTTCGTGGAATAGCCGGGATTGACTATCAGTGTACCCTTCCTGTCAGGGTCATAACGAAACTGTGGGACTTGATTAAAGGATGTTTAAATGTTGTCAGCATGAGATTGGACGTGGAGCAAGAGTGAATGATGAACGATAAGAGGGCAGATACCAGGTTTCTCATCTTGTAAAATAAGATGGAATTGGAAGTAGCTAAACTTATCCAGCAGATGGATGAGGTGTCTCTGAAGTTTTAGCAAAGATTTGTAGCTCGGGTTGTGGGTGAGGTTGTTGACTTGCTCGCTGAGCTGGCTTGTTTTCGTTCAGACGTTTCGGCACCATGCGAGGTAACATCATCAGTGAGGCCTCCGATGAAGCAATGCTGTTCTACTCTGCTTGGAATTTATACTGTCCAGTCCATTCTGGTGAATAATGTGATTTCCAGCTTTGTTCTGTATGGGTTTGTATATGGGCTCCAATTCTATATGTTTGTTAATTGCCTTGTGTGTTGAGAATCTGCATGTCTGTGTTTAGCTTGGGCTACTATAGTTACATTGTCCCAGTTAAACTGATGGCCTTCATTGTCCGAGTGTACTGGTATTAAGGAAAGTTTGTTGTGTCGTTTTGCTGCTAGCTGACATTCGTGTATTCTGATTGCTAGTTTCCTTCCTGTCTGTCCGATGTAATGTTTGTGGCAGTCGTTGCTTGGTATTTTGTAAACTACGTTGGTTCTGCATGTTGTGGGAATGGGGTCATTAATTCTTGTGAGTGTTTGTCGTAGAGTATACAAACCCATACCGAACAAAACCGGAAATGACACTACTTACCATAATTGACTGGACAGTATAAATTCCAAGCGGAGTAGAACAACATCGCTTCATCACTGATGATGTTACCTAGCATGGTGACGAAAAGTCTGAACAAAAGCAAACCACCTCAGCGAGCAAGTCAACAACCTTATGAGGTGTCTCTGATTTATAAGACCAAGGTAAGGCCATAAAATCAGATAAGAGGTTAAAGATGGAATTTCTTTTAAAAGCTAAGATGGCAGAGATTATTAACATATAGATGCAGCATTTGGGACTGCTGGAAATACAAGAGGCACTAATTACTAAATGCATAGCATTTTTGTTCACGAAAATTTTATTGCGACTAAAATGACTTGAACATGCAAAAGTACAAAAGCAGCTTGAAATGGAAAGGGAAATAAACTTAAAAGCATTTAACTTGAGGAAAGAGACAATTTAAGAGGCTGCGACTGGAGATTCAGCGTAGAGAAAAGAAACAAGAGAGGAAATTAAGAAAAGAATACCAACCTAGGAGAATAGAAATGTAAAGAGATCTCCAATGTGGAAGAAGGCTCCTTTTAGGAAAGCCCAGTCATAATATGAAGACCAATAGTAAAATGTTTAAAGTTGTACAGGCCCTACCAAAACTTGAAGAAATAGTTGTGGAATATTTCTTTGTTGTGGTTTGAAAATATAACAAAGTGAATGAAATAGCTGAAGGAAAACAGCTAGGAAGGAGTCATACAGAGCAGGTTGCGCTCATAAAATTTATGCATCACTGTTAGAAGAGGTTTCAATAGATTATGACACTATAACAGGTTATTTTGGGCTCAGGAAATTTCCATTCCTGAGCATATAGAAGAAGTTTTGAAACTTAAGGAAGCAGTATGGGCAAACCTACATTGCTTTACCTATTCAAATTCAAAGTAATTTTGACTGGTAGATAGAGTCATAGAGCTGTACAGCATGGACACAGACCCTGTGGTCCAACTCGTCTGTGCCAACTAGATGTGCCTGATTAAATCTAGTCCCATTTGCCAGCATTTGGCCCACACATCCAGATGCCTTTTAAATGTTGTAATTGTACCAGCCTCCACCACTTCCTCTGGCAGCTCATTTCATACACGCACCACCCTCTGTGTGAAAAAGTTGCCCCTTAGGTCTTTTCTAAATCTTTCCCCTCTCACCTTAAACCTATGCCCTCTAGTTTTGGACCTCCTCACCCTGGGGAAAAAACCTTGTCTATTTACCCTATCCATGCCTCTTATGATTTTCTACACCTCTATAAGGTCACCCCTCAGCCTCTGACGCTCCAGGGAAAATAGCCCCAGTCTGTTCAGCCTCTCCCTACAGCTCAAACCCTCCAAACCTGGCAACATCGTTGTAAAGAGATAGTAGGAACTGCCGATGCTGGAGAATCTGATATAACAAGGTGTAGAGCTGGATGAACACAGCAGGCCAAGCAGTATCAGAGGAATAGGAAAGCTGACGGTTTGGGTCTGGACCCTTCTTCAGTAATTCTGAAGAAGGGTCCAGACCCGAAACAACAGCTTTCCTGCTCCTCTGATGCTGCTTGGCTTGCTGTGTTCATCTAGCTCTACACCTTGTTATCTCTAACATTCTTGTAAATCTTTTCGGAACTCTTTCAAGTTTCACAACATCCTTCCTGTAGCAGGGAGACCAGAACTGAACGCAGTTTTCCAAAAGTAGCCTGATCATGTCCTGTATAGCTGCAACATGACCTCCCAACTCCTATACTCAATACGCTGGCCAGTAAAGGCAAGCATACCAAGCGCCTTCTTCACTATCCTATCTACCTGCAACTCCACTTTCAAGAAGCTATGAACCTGCACTCCTAGGTATCTTTGTTCAGAAACTCACTTCATGAATCCACAAAGGTCAGAAAACTGGAGAATGAAAGAACGGCAAGTGGTGAGAAACTATTAACTGTTGGTGTCCTTGTAGATGAAAAACAGCAAGTTAACATTCAGAAAGGTACACAAAGCAGACAGGAAGAAAAATGTTGATTGGCCTTTAATTACAAGGGCATTGGCATACAAAAGTAAGCAAATCTTTCCTCAATTGTATAGAACGTTTGGTCAGACCATACCTGGAATACTGTAAATATTTATAGTCTTCATTCCTAGAAAAAGCATATTTTATAAACTTGGGTAAAGGTGAATTCCATGACTTTAAGCCAAAAAAAAAAGTAATTTTTCATTTCTCAAGTGAAAGTCAACTCCAGTTTTTCACGGATCAAACCAAATTTGTGATAATTACTTAATGGGTTGCCACGGTTCCTTAATATAAAGGCACATGTAAGAACCTTAAGATTTTCCATCCACTAATTGAAACTCTTCCAATTAATTGGCAAGATGAATGTATACCACATGATCTATCACAATACCTTTTGACTAACAATCTGTTCTCATTCTTCTCAGTCTGTCTGCAGCCTTTTAAGTGGTTGACCACACCAAATTTGTCACTGTATTGAAGTTTCAAGAAAAAGAATAAAGCGTAAAGCAGACCACACTCCTCACAAATTTCCCACGTTCCATCAATGTCAATTCTTCTTCTCCCTATCCAGCCTGTCATTCCCTCGATGCCGACCGATCTACCTTTGCCAACTTCCTTTATAACGTTATGCCAACATACGTCCCCACACTCATCTCTCTCTTCCCTTACATTACTATACCAACTGATCCAATATCAACCATGGGCAGAATTCAGGACCCATTCAAAGTTGAAATAAAATAATATGAATTATGCATTGCAAACTTTGCTACTTTGAAAAAAGTCACTCTATTTCATAATGACCCATTTACATGCCTTCAATTATAAAATTTCTCACAGCAATAAGCATTTCATTCATGTGTAATACCTTACAGCAACAAACATTGGAATTCATAATCCCATTTCAATTTCTGTAAGTACTTGGAGCTGTCAATCAGTGAAATTGCAGACACCCTACAATGATAATTGACTGTGGTGAAATCAATCATGCAATACTAATCCAATAATGGAACCCTCTGTCCTTTTGAGAACAGATAGAGTCAAGTAGAAAACAGTGATCTTTTTTGAACAGGACAGACATTTTAAAAAAAATTGAACGGCAGGGCATTTAAATACATTGACATTTGACATCTCTTTTTGCAAGTTCCTCTTGATATTTTTGACAGCTCGTTTTGTTAGATCTGATGAGCTTGACAGTTAATGAGTTTATTTACTTCTTACACAATTACATGCCAACTTTTAACTTTCAAAAAGGAACCTGACCTCTCCATAAGTATTCCAAGACCATTCCAATGCATACCTTGCCTTCTCAAAAGGGTACATGAGCTGTTCAAAGTTCAGACCTGCTCCTACCAAGTCTAATCTGTGCACCTCCTCATGTTTTAAACATCCAGATTACCAAGATAACATCAGAACAGAGGCAGCTGCTGTTTTATATGGGAAACTGCCTCCACAAAATGGGCACCAAAACAGGTGCTGTGCTTGGGGCCAGGACTTTGGGAACAGGATTTTCAAGCACAACCACCATTTTGCTATGACGGAAAAGCTTCCTGTTGTTATAAAATCCTGGCCAAATTTCTGGAATTTTGTGGTTTACCCTAAAGCATGCAAGAAAACAATTTGTCAGATAGTATTACATTTTTTTTTTCTTATTTATATAAATGAACTAGAAACTAGTGAGATAGAAAGTGGATTTGATTTTAATTCTCCAAAGTTCCCTAGAATCGGGAAAGGTTCCATTAGAGGGGAAAGTAGTGAATGTAATTTTTTTTGTTCAAAAAGGGAGAGACAGAGAGAAGAAAACACATGCCAGAGAGCTTAACATCTATCATCTGGATAATATTCGGCAATATTAAAGACATTATAGAAGGTTACTTAGAGAGCTTCAAGGTAATCAGGCAGAGTCAACATGGTTTTGTGAAAGAGAAATCACGTATAACCATTTTTTGGACTACTTTAAGGAATTAACATGCTATGAATAAAGGGAACCAGTGGAAGTACTGTGCTTGGAGTTTTACGAGGCATTTAATAAGTTGGCACATCAAAGATTATTGTGAAAATAAAATGAAAGCTCATAGCATGGTGTTAAGATGTTGGCATGGATGGAAGATTGGCTGGCAAACAAGAAACTGTGCAGTCATAAATGGGCCACTTTCTGCATGGTAACATTAATTGAGTGGTATGCTACAAGTATCAATGCTGCATTTTATATAAATTACTTAGATGTAGGAAGCACAGGTGTGATTGCTAAATTTGCTGATGAGATAAGGATAGGAAGGCAAATAAGCTGAAGAAGGAAGCTACAAAGGAATATAGATATTTAAATAAGAAGGCAAAGACGTGGCAAAAGATAGATAATATGGGAAAATGTAAGATTGTTCATAAAGGCCTAAAGAATCTGCAAAGTTAACTAAATTGACAAGAAGGTGGCACATGGAGTATAATGTGCTGAAATACAAGGCAATTTGCAGATAGGAAGAATAGAGCATTTTCGTTTTATTTAAATGGTGCAACATTACCAGTTGATGATCTTCGGACAGAGTTTTGTCCTTGTACAAAACAAAAAGAGGTGGAGAAATTTATTCTCTTGTACCACTTATTTTGGTTTACAGATTGCGTAGAGTTCTGAAGGGTCGGCAACGTTGCAAATCACTGCCTACGCACTATGATTTTCAATTACATGGATGAGGACTGTCTTGCAGGGAGCCCACACCTTCACCATCAATTAAAGTAAGTCTTTATTGCACTACTTGAGGTAAACAAAAACTAGTTTATACGCGATGTTTTGATGAAGTTTTTACCCTAGAACAGCAAGCAAGGAAAGTAAGTGATAAATTGGCCTTTCTTGTAAGTGGGCTGAAGTAAGGAAGTTTTGCTGCAGTCGTATAGGATCTCGCTGAGACCAGATCTGAAGCACTGTATCTAGGAGAGATATTTAGGAGAGTTTCAATAAAATTACCTATAGTTTTACAAGTTAGTTTATTTTTCAGAAGTTGAAACATAATATCCTGAGAGGCCCTGATAGATTAATGTTTGAAGGCTAGCTGCAATGTAAAACAAATAGCATAGTTTCAAGGTAGAGAGACAGCCATCTCAGACAGAAATACAAATTTTTTTCACACAGTTATGAAGCTTTGGAATTCACTACCCCAAAGGACTATCAATGGTCAGTCAATTAATGTTTTCAAGGTTGAGCTTTTAAGAGATTTGAAGAGTATGATGATTGGGCAGTAAAGTAGTGTTGAAGTACAGGATCAGGTAAGATTGCAGGAAGTGATAGAGCAGGCTTGAAAGCCTATTATTGCTGCTATTTCTTGCCTGGCTTCTTGAAGGTTGAATACAAGCAGTGGAGATCTGAATGAGTTGGAATTACTTTGGAGCCTGGTAAGGAAATTATTTGAAAAATTCAATTTTGTAGCAACAATAGCATGAATAGGAGTTTTGGGGATGGCTAACCTTGAGACAAGAGATTTTATGATAATAGAAGTTGACGGTCTTGATCGTAGACTAAATATGAAATTTGAATCTTAGTTCAGCATTCAACAGAACATCCAGGTTGCTTTTATACTAGGAAAGGGCAGGGGAAATCAGGAACTAAATGCTTCTATGTAGTCCCATGATGAAATCATTGATAGAGGCTTTGAAAGGTTGTCATAACCACTATATAACCTGATTGTCATTGTTTCTTTACCTCACAATGTAAAAATTTATTGAAATTCAAAATATGTAAAGGTAAAGTCACCATCATGACCACATCAGATTATGGAGCTGCTGTCCTATTAGAGAGTGAGAGATGACTGACTGGTGATGGTTTAGCCTGTGGGTGACTACGTCTCAGATGAGGGGAGAGGTTGAGAAGGCGAGTTCTTCATGGTAACCTCAGCTGGTGTGGGAATTGAACCCATAATGTTGGTGTCACTCTGTATCAGAAACCAGCCATCTAGCGGCTGAGCCAACTGACCAGCAAGAAACCTCCTGCTGATTGCCGTCTATTGTTCTCCCCCACCCACTGTCTGACCCTTGGCTCATGAATCAGTAATCATACATTCCTACATTTTGGACAGCACCTGGAGGAAAGGCTGATAATAACAGGGACACTGAATGTACTCTGGTGTGAGTCTCCAATGTGCATCACCGAAAGTGGCTTGATACTACCATCTGAGCTGGCCGAGCCCCGGAGAACATAACTGCCGTACTCAACTGCACCAGGTAGTGAGGGAATCAATATGATGGAAAACTCTACCTAATCTTCATCAATCTACATGTTAACAGATGTGTCTGTCCAGGACCATATTGATAAGAGTGACTAGTGCAAAGTCCTTGTGGAGATGAAGTTCAGTCTTCACATTATGAGTGCCCTCTGTTGCGACGTTGCCACCATGCAAAATGGGACATGCTTTGAACAAATCTAGACCCTCTAAACTGGGCCTCCGTGAGACACTGTGGATCATCAGTGGTGACAGAACCACAATTTAATCACAAGCTATAATCTTATGGCCTGGCATTTTCCCTATTTTCTTTTCACCATCAAACAAAAAGATAAACTCTGTTTCGTGAATGTACGAGGACATGTCAATAGCAGCGCCAACCATGTGTAAAAATGAGATGCAGAGTGGAACTACTTGCATGCCAAATAGCAGATGCAGCATGCAATAGACAGGGCTATGCAGTCCCACAACTGGGTTAAGCTCTGCAGTCCTACAACATCCAATCCTGAATGGTTGTGGAACGGGAAGTGGGACTCCGCGAATATCTGGTCCTTGATAGGGAAGCCAAACATATCAGTGCAAAGGACAAGGCTGAAGCATCAGCCAGAAGTGCCTAGTGGATCACAGCCTTCTCTGGAGGTCCGCAGCATCAAGGATGTCAGCCTTCAACCAGTGCAATTCTATGCACATGATCATAAAAAACATCTGAGGTCACTGGATTTTGCAGTGGCCTTGAAAACATGGAAAAAATATTGAAGATTTGTGCCCTGAAATAGCCATGCCTCAAACCAAACTGCTCCAGGACAGCCACAGCATTGGCATCTATCTGGCAATGTGAAAAAGTTCCTGAGTATGTGCACAAAAACAAAACAAATCCAACATAGCCAGTTTGCATCCTATCAGCCTACTCTTAATCATCTGCAACATGATGGAAGGGGTCTCAGACGCTGCTACCAAGTGGCATGTTCAAAGTAATAACTTGTTCATTGGCACTCAATTTGTGTCCTGCCAGAGTCACTCAGTTTCTCAATTTATTTCAGCATTTGATAAAACATGAACAAAAGAGCTGAACTCCAAAGATGAGATTTCTGAAGAAGGATCTAGGCCCGAAAGGTGAGCCTTCCTGCTCCTCTGATGCTGGTTGGCCTGCTGTGTTCATCCAGCTCTACACCTTGTTATCTCTTTTACCAGAATGTTGCTGGGATTGGAGGTTTGAGTTATAAAAGTAGGCTGGATAGGCTCAGACCTTTTTCACTGGAGCATAGGAGGTTGAGGAGTGACCATATAGAGGTTTATAAAATCACAAGGCGCACAGATAAGATGAATAGCAAGGGTCTTTTCCCTAAGGTTGGGAAGTTCAAAAATAGGGAGCGGGGATGGGAACTGGAGCTACAGATCAGAGGATGGGGTAGCCAGTGTACAGACAGACAGAGCAATCAGAGAATCTATGAGGAAGGATAAGCAGTTGATAGGGCAAAGTGGCAGTCAATGCGACAGGTTGAGATGTGTCTACTTCAATGCAAGAAGTGTCAGGAATAAGGGTGACGAACTTAGAGCATGGATCAGTACTTGGAACTATGATGTTGTGGCCATTATGGAGACTTGGATAACACAGGGGCAGGAATGGTTGTTGGATGTTCCAGGGTATAGATGTTTCAAAAGAAATAGGGAGGGAGGTAAAAGAGGTGGGGGAGTGGCATTGCTAATCAGGGATGGTATCAAAGCTGCAGAAAGGGAGGTTGTGGAGGAGGGTTTCTCCACTGAGTCAGTATGGGTGGAAGTCAGAAACAGGAAAGGAGCAGTCACTTTATTGGGAGTTTTCTATAGACCCCCCAATAACAACAGAGACACTGAGGGACAGATTGGGAGACAGATTTTGGAAAGAAGTAATAGGGTTGTTGTCATGGGCGACTTCAACTTCCCTAATATAAACTGGAACGTCCCAAGTGCAAATAGTTTGGATGGAGCAGATTTTGTCAGGTGTGTCAAGGAAGAATTCATGACTCAATATGTAGATAGGCCGACTAGAGGGGAGGCCATATTGGATTTAGTGCTTGGCAACGAACCAGGTCAGGTGTCAGATCTCTCGGTGGGAGTGCATTTCGGTGGTACTGATCACAACTCCCTGACCTTTACTGTAGTCATGGAGACCGATAGGAGCAGACGGTACGGGAAAGTATTTAATTGGGGGAGGGGGAATTACAATGCTATTAGGCAAGAACTATGGAGCACCAAGTGCGATCACATGTTCTCAGGAAATGCACAACAGAAATGTGGAGGTTGATAGGGAGCGGTTGCTACAGGTACTGGATAGATTTGTACCACTGAGGCAAGGAAAGGATGGTAAGGTGAAGGATACTTGGATGACAAGACATGTTGAACACCTAGTCAAGAAGAGAAGGAGGCTTATTTAAAGTTGAGGAAGCAAGGATCGGACAGGGCTCCAGAGGTCTACAAGGTAGCCAGGAAGGAACTGAAGAATGGACTTAGGAGGGGGTATGAGAAAACCTTGGCGGGTAGGATCAAGGAAAACCCCAAGGCTTTCTATACTTACATGAGGAACAAGAGGGTTGCCAGAATGAGGGTAGGGCCAATTAGGGATAGTGGAGAGAACTTGTATGCAGAGTCAGAGGATGTAGGGGAGGTCCTTAATGAATACTTTGCTTCAGTATTCACCAGTGAGAGGGACCTTGATATTTCTGAGGACAACATGAAACAGGCAAATATGCTCGAACAGATTGATGTTAGGAAGGAGGATGTGCTCGAAATTTTGAAAAACATGAGGATAGATATGTCTCCTGGGCCAGATGATATATATCCAAGGTTACTACAAGAAGCGAGAGAAGAGATTGCCAAAGGGGCAGCAATGATCCTTGCGTCCTCACTGTACACCAGAATAGTACCAGAAGATTGGAAGGTGGCAAATGTCATTCCCTTGTTTAAGAAAGGGTATAGGGATAATCCTGGAAATTACAGACCAGTCAATCTTACTTCTTTGGTGGGCAAATTATTAGAGAGGATTCTGAGAGATGGTATTTATGATTATTTGGAAAAGCACAGTTTGATTAGAAATAGTCAGCATGGCTTTGTGAGGGGCAGGTCATGCCTCACAAGCCTTACTGAATTCTTTGAGGATGTGACAGAACACACCGATGAAGGTAGAGCAGTGGATGTGGTGTATATGGAGTTTAGCAGGGCATTCGATAAGGTTCCACATGGTAGGCTTATTCAGAAAGTAAGGAGGCATGGGATTCAGGAAAATTTGGCTATCTGGATACAAAACTGGCTGTCCAATAGAAGACAGAGGGCGGTAGTGGATTGAAAGTATTTAGCCTGGAGCTCGGTGACCAGTGGTGTTCCGCAGGGATCTGTTTTGGGACCTCTGCTCTTTGCTCTTTGTGATCTTTATAAATGACTTGGATGAGGAACTGGAAGGGTGGGTTATTAAGTTTGCCAATGACATGAAGGTTGGTGGAGTTGTGGACAGCGTCAAGGGCTTTTGTAGGTTGCAAAGGGACATTTACAGGATGCAGAGTTGGGCAAAGAAGTGGCAGATGGAATTCAACCCAGAAAAGTGTGAAGTGATTCATTTTGGAAAGTTGAATTTGAATGCAGAATACAGGGTTAATGGCAGGATTCTCGGCAGTGTGGAGGAACGGAGGGATCTTGGCGTCCACATCCATAGATCCCTCAAAGTCGCTACCCAAGTCGGTAGGATTGTAAAGAATGTGTATGATGTGTTGGTTTTCATTGGCAGGGGAATTGAGTTTAAGAGCCATGAGGTTATGCTGCAGCTCTATAAAATTCTGGTTAGACCACACTTGGAATATTGTGTTCAGTTCTGGTCACCTCATTACAGGAAAGCTTTAGAGAGGGTGCAGAGGAGAATTTACCAGGATATTGCCTGAACTGGAGGGCAGGTCTTATGAGGAAAGATTGAGGGAGCTAGGGCTTTTTTCATTGGAGCGAAGAAGGATGAGAGGTGACTTGATAGAGGTTTACAAGATGATGAAAGGCATAGATAGAGTGCGTAGTCAGAGACTTTTTCCCAGGGCGGAAATGACTATTACGAGGGGGCATAATTTTAAGGTGATTGGAGGAAGGTATAGTGGAGATGTCAGAGATAGGTTCTTCACACAGAGAGTGGTGGCCGTGTGGAATGCACTGCCAGCGGTGGTAGTGGAGTCAGATACTCTAGAGCTAGTCTAGATACTTAAGCGACTCTTGGATAGGCACATGGAGGATTGTAAAATGTAGGGTATGTAGGGTAGATTGATCTTCGTAGGATAATAGGTCGGCACAACATCGCGAGCCGAAGGGCCTATACTGTGCTGTACTGTAGAATGTTCTATATTTGTAAGGTGAGAGGAAAAAGTTTTAAAAAGAACATGTGGGGCAATTTTTTTACATAGTGGTTCGTGTGTGGAATGGACTGCAAGAGGAAGTGGTGGATGCAGATACAGTTACAATTACAACATTTTAAAAGATATTTGGATAAGTGGATGGGAATAGCAACGATTAGGAGGGATATGGTTAAACACAGGCAGTAAGGCTAGTTTAGTTTGGGAACATGGTCAGCGTGGACTACTTGGACCAAAGGGTTTGTTTCCGTGCTAATTGACTCTATGGCTGTATAAGTCAGGAGTGTGATTGAATACTCTGTACTTTGTTGGATGAGTACAGTCCAAGAAGCAAGAAGCTTGACACCATCCAGGACAAAGCATCCCATCCATCGCCTTCAACATTCACGCCTACCACCACTGACACACAAGAGGTAGAAGTTTGTTTAACCTTCAAGATGCACTGCAGTAACTCATCGAGTGTCTTCTGCCAGCACCTTCTAAACATGTGACCTCTACCGCTTATGATGGCCTGTGTAACGGATGCAAGGGAATACCATCATGTGTAAGTTTCCCTCTAAGTCAGTTACTTCCTGATTTGGAACTGTATCATAATTCGTTCAGTGTCATTGGGTGGAAACCCTGGAACTCTATTCCTATTCATTGAAGGTGTCTTAGCATAACGAGGATTGCAACAGTTTAAGAAGATGGTCAGAGTTATACGGAGAGGCTGGATAGGCTGGGATTGTTTTCCCTGAATTGTAAGAGGCTGAGGGGGGACCTTTATAGACGTTTATAAAATCATTAGAGCCATAGATAAGGTGAATAGCAAAGGTCTTTTCCCTAGGATAGAGGAATTCAAAACTAGAGGACATAGGTTTAGGGTGAGAGGGGAAAGATTAAAAGGGACCTGAAGGACAACTTTTTTTTTTACACACAGGGTGGTGTGTAAATGGAATGAACTGCCAGAAGAAATGGTAGAGGCAGGTACAGTTTACAACATTTAAAAGATATTTGGACAGATGCATGAGTAGACATGGTTTAGAACGATATAGGCCAAATGCACGTAAATGAGACTAGTTCAGTTTGGGAAACCTGGTCAGCATGGACAAGTTATACCAAAGGGTCTGTTTCCCTGCTATATGACTCTATGATGCTAAGAGAGCTCCTCCCTCCAGTCAATACCCAGCCCCACCTTTTCCAAGACAGTTAAGGATGGGCAATAAATGCCTCCAGCATGCATCACCCATGTCCCTTGAATGAATAGAAAAAAGCTTTTTTTTGTTGATTACAAATTATTTGCTCATAGTTGTGCTCATTATTATCCATAACTTTTTTTATATCCTTTTATAGAATCATAGAATCCCTACAGTGCAGAAAGAGGTCATCAGTCCACTAAGTCTGCACCAAATCTCTAAAGAGCATCCCACACAGATCCTAATCCCCTACCCTGTCCCTATAACCCCACATTTACCTTGGCTAATCTACGCACATCCCTATACACAACGGAAATGTAACATGGCCAGTGCACCTAACATGCACACCTTTGGACTGGAAGGAAACCGAGCACCCAGCAGAAACCCATGCAGACTCCACGAACACGCAAACTCCACATACATAGTCACCTAAGGCTGGAATCGAACCCAAATCCCTAGCGCTGTGAAGAAAGCATTGCTAACCACTGAGCCACCATGCTGCCCTAAAATCTCAGTTGGAAGTCAGCAATGTTGGCCAGTATGGTGATTGAACCTAAGACATTGGCATTATTAACTCCACATTCTAACCATCTGAGCTAACCAACCACCAGATAATTTATATATTAAGTAAATAAAAAATGTATATCTGATGAGCAGAAAAACAAAAATAGGGAATAAAATTATGTAAAAATATACAAAAAATTAATAGCTAACATTCAGATGAAATAAATTTCATTAAAACTTACAAATGCCTCAAGTCAGGGCCAAATTAAGTCTAAATAAAAACTGAAAGAACTGTGGATGCTGTAAATCAGGAACAAAAACAGAGATTGGTGGAAAACCTCAGCAGGTCTGGCAGCACCTGTGAAGAAAAAATCAGAGTTAATGTTTCAGGTCCGGTGACCCTTCATCAAAACTGATGGTAGCTGGGAAAGTGTTGGTTTATATGTAGAAAATAGGGGGGGGGGGGAAGGGGGTAGGGAGTAAACAATATGAGAGAGCCCGAAGAGAGAAGAGAGCAGTTGAATAGACAAAGGAGTTGATAACGATCTGGCTAGAAGGGTGAATAGCTGTTAATGGGGGCTGTTAGTGACTAACAATAGGTAGTGTGTAATGACCAGCTATATGATAACAAGGCCTGTGTGCGGGGTAGGGGGCTAGGACATGGGAGAGTTTAGGCCCTAAAATTATTGAACTCTATATGAGTTGAGCTTCACTGAAACACTGCAGCAAGCCGCAGACACAGATGTTGGACACGGAACAGGATGGTGTGTTAAAGTGGCAGGCAACAGGTAGCTCAGAGATAACAAGGTGTAGAGCTGGATGAACACAGCAGGCCAAGCAGCATCATAGGAGCTCAGGGTCTTTTTTGTGAGCAGAACATAGATGTTCTACGAAGCAATCACCCAGTCTCCACTTTGTTTCCCCAATGTAAAGGACACCAGATTGTGAGCAACGAATGCAGTAGACTAGATTCTAAGAAGTGCAAGTGAAGTGTTGCTTCAACTGGGAGGTATGTTTGTGCCCTTGGATGAAGTCGAGCCACTTATCTGGAGTTTGATAATCAATTTAGGGAAGTTATGAATGTATGCTAAGTACTATTTTGCAATGTGAGAATTTCCAAAATTTGTTGTTTTAATGTGAATTCAGTTTGTTTCTTTTTTAGCTTCATTTTCTTTCACTGTCAGTATTCCCATAGTTCCTACTCCCTGCTTATATTTCTGTCAAAAGTAGAAGTTTTCTTTACTTTGCATTGAGACTTTCACTTAGTTTTGACAAGTACTCATGGAATAATAACTGTCTACAGCACAGAAAAGGGCTGTTTGGCCCTTCAAACAACCACCTAACTATCCTAATCCCATTTTTCAGCACTTAGCCCATAGCCAATATGCCTTGACATTGCAAGTGTGCACCTAAATACTTCTTAAATGTTATGACGGCTTCTGCCTCTACCACCCTTAAAGGCAGTGATTTCCAGTACTGTATATTCTTGTGTAAAAGTCAATATTTTGAGGCCAGTTTTTTTTGTGGCAATAAGTAGAGGTAGAATTTTAGTTTAGTGGTAGACTTCTAGTTTAGAGGTATTAAAATCCATGCCAGAATTTGGAAACTGCTGAACTGATGCTGACACTGACAATGGTTGCTGACCGTGGTTCTGAATTCAGAATGCAATGGCTGTCACAAGGTATCAGCCATTGCTACTCCTGTCATTTAAATGAGAAAAGAGCATGTGTGAAAAAGACTCATTATATGGTTCCATCAAACCTACACCAAAAACTATTACAAGGTACGTGAAAAATTGAGGATATTTTGGCCAAAAGCCAGAGGTTAACTTATAAATGCAATATATGGGAAACAATGGATTTTGTGCCCAAAAGCTGGGGTCAGCTATAGCATTAGATTGACTGACTGTTATTTGAGTACATGTGGTCAATTTGATGAGTGATCAACTGTTAACTGGTCATTTTGTATTCTCTGAAATCTTGATCTCTCTATCGTTTGCTGGGTTTTCCTGGGTCCATTGAGATTCCAGGGAAGGGACCTTTTAACTTGACAGGTGAGACAAAGATCCAGAAGTCTCATATCCATTTCTGATATCTCATTTGCACCAGTAGGGGAAGAACTGTTCTGAAGATGGGTGACTGGTCTCAGTGTTAACTGTTTTCTCTCCACAGATACTGCCAGACCTGCTGAGTTTCTCCAACAATTTCTGTTTTTGTTTTAGATTTCCAACATCTGCAGTGCTTTATATAAATATGTCCTATTCACTTAAAAAAACCGGGAACTCTAATAGATATTTAGAATTTTATTTTCTTTCAACATGGCTTCAGGAGTATGTCTACAGTGGATACTGGGTGAGTTGACATGGTGAGAGGGTGGTGGGTGGGGGCAGAGTTGGCATAGCTGTTATATAGGGTCTTGTTGATCATGAGATGGCACTAAGTTGACATTAGGGCTATAACAGGACATGGAGGCAGGTGGTGCATGTTGGTTTGCATGGAGGATACAAACAATTTTTTAGGGTGTTTGAGGGGCCATGAGTTGGTATGGAGCATCTGAGAGGACATTCGGGTTGGGACTATGGGCATAGAGCGTGGGTGAGAAGATATGAGTAGTAAGAGCTAGGTCTCCTAAGTATAAGGAAACTACTTTCAAATAGCACAGCTTGGCACTTGGCAGCCCTAGTGGCTGCCACTACTCCATGTCAATGATGTGCAGGCTTGAATCCTGCACCCACCTCAGCATAGATAATTTCAATTAGATATTTCCTGCCAAGGCAGGTGCGCAGAACTAGAAAATTTCCTGACTCACTACCGGCCTCAGGAGAAAATGATTGTCCCAATATGTCCCACAACCACTGCTTTTCCATCAATCTTCACACCAGTTTTGTCTAATCTACCATCAATATGACCTGTTGCCCTGTCACTTCATTTATGCAATCAATTTCCACTTGAGCTTATTAACTGTTTGGATCTTGCATAGATTCTTTTCAATTGCTGCAACTTTCAGTATACCACAGATGCCCTGCATTGTAATCTGCACACCACCAATGATGCCTTCTAAATCTTATGAGCAGACTGCTTTTTGAGAAGGTGTTTAGATATATTACTTTCAGTGGTTATTTTGTTTTGTTTAGAGTCTGTTTATATTTTTACATATTACTGTTCATATATTGTCTTCTTCAAAGTGCTGTTGTTTATTAATTTTTTGATCACTTATTTTCTAAATCTTTGTTTTATTTTAAAGTGTCTTATTGTGAAGCGTGATTATTTGAAACAACGCTTGAATCCTTCTTTCTTTCCCTTGAAACTGGCACAAATTATTTACTTCAGAGATTGAAATTTATCTAGAATATTAATCTAAAAGGTGAATATATTGGCACTATGGCCCAAAATGGGGATAAGATCGTTCACTTTCAGATGATGCTCTAAATTCAGGAAGCTGAGGTATAGAAGCAGTGTGGTCAGAGATGAGGAATGCTAGAGACAAGAGGTCACTTGTGGGAGTTATGTTCAAGCTTCTTAACAGTAACTGTATGATAGGACATGGTGTCAAGGAAGAAATAATCGACGCTAGTCAAAAGGATACAGCAATTATCATGGGAGCTTTTAACCTACATATATGCTGGGAAAATCAGATGGTGAGCGGGGAGCAGGGAGAAGTAATCCAGGTGAAGAATTCTTTGAATGATTTCAAGACAGCTTAGACCAGTATGTTATAACACCAACCAGTGAGGAGGCTAAACTAGACCTGGTTTTTATCAACAAGATAGGACTAATTCCTGACCTCATAGTGAAAGCACCCTGAGTAGTAGTGACCATAATATGAATGAATTTTAAACCCAGTTTAAGGGAGAGAAGTGTGAGTTGAGGACCACAATATTTGAATTCAAACAAGGGCAATTATGAGGATATGAAAGCAAAAGTGAACTGACAATTTAAGGTAAGGGGTAGGTCAGCAGATCTGCAATGGCAAATATTTAAGGGGAAAGTGCAGAATAGATGCGTTCCAATTTAGAAAAATTCTAAGGGATGCCATTCGTAGTTAGCTAAAAAGGTAGTGAAAGATAGTGTCAAACTCCAAAGCCATGCAATTATGTGAAGATAGGTGGCAAGTCAGCAGGTTGCACAAAATATACAAAGTAAACAAAAATTACTAAAAGTTTGGTAAGGAAGGGAAAATATAGTGTGCAAGAAAAAATTAGCTGAAAATATACAAAATGTTTCTTCAGCTATTTTAAACAAAAAGACTTTTAAAAAGTAAGTGTTGATCCTGTAGTAAATGAGTCTGGTGAATTAATAATGGAGGATAAAAAGATGCCAGATGAACAGAACAGATACCTTGCGCTGTTCTTCACAAGAGAGAATACAAGTAACATCCTGGAATTGCTATAAACCAGGAATTGACAGGGAGGAAGGAACTCAAGAAATTTCCAATTATCAATGAAGTAGGACTGAGTAAAATATTGAAACCACGAGTTGACAATCCCTGGATCTTGATGGTTTTCATCCTAGAGTTTTAAAAGTAGAGTTTTAACAGTTTAATGATGACCATGAATCCACTATTGATTCTGGAAGAAAATTCAACTGGTTCACTAATTCTCTTTCGGGAAGAAAACTGCTATCTTTACCTGGTCTGGATACATGTGACTCCAGACCCACAGCAATGTGGGTGACTCTTAACTGCCCTCTGGGCAATTAGAGATGGCAACAAATGCTGGCCTAGCCACTGATGCCCTCATCCCATGAATGATTAAAAAAAAAACCCTGTATAACCTGGCTCCATCCCCGCCTCTTCGACCTGTTTGTTTCCTCTCCACCTATCCTCTCCTCTATCCCTCTTCTATCCGCCTCCCACTCTCTCCCTATTTATTTCAAAACCCCCTTCCCCTCCCCCTTTTCTGATGAAGGGTCTAGCCCCAAAACGTCAGCCTTTCTGCTCCTATGATGCTGCTTGGCCTGCTGTGTTCATCCAGCCCTGCACCTTGTTGTCTCGCATTCTCCAGCATCTGCAGTTCCTACTATCCCTATTCCTACTCTTGCATGCAATTCCTCTCACAACAAACCATTCTATTACCTTTTCTATTATTTGTTCTACCTGCATACCATCCTTCTGCAATCCATGCATTAGGACACCCAGATCTCCCTGCATCTCTGAGCTCTGCAACCTCTCATTATGCCTTTTTATTCTTTATGCCAAAATAGACAATTTAACATTTTCCCACATTACTTCCATCTGCAAGATCTTTGTAAGATCTATATCATTTGTAAGCTTCTTACATCCTCTTCACAGCTTACTTTCCTACCTATTTTTGTGTCATCAACAAATTTATTTACCATACCTTCGATCCCTTCATCCAAATAATTTATATAAATTGCAGAGTTGAGGTCTCAGCACTGATCCCTGTGGCACACCACACATGACATTCTGCCAGCCTGAAAAAGACCCATTTATTTCCACTCTCTGCTTCCTGTTAACTTAGAGTCATAGAGTCATGGAGTTATATAACACCGAAACAGACCCTGTAGTCCAACTAGTCTATACTGACCATAATCCCAAACTAGACTAGTTCCATCTGCTTGCACTTGGCCCATATCCCTCCAAACATTTCTTATTCATGTACTTATGCAAATGTCTTTTAAACATTGGTCTGTGTGTGGAATGAACAGTTATATTCTCTATGTAAAAAAGTTGTTCTTCATGTCTTTTTTAAATGTTTCTTCTCTCACCTTAAAGATAAGCCCCCTAAGTCTTGAAATACCCCAACCTTAGGGAAAAGACACCTGTCATTCACCTTATCTATACCACTCATGATTTTATAAACCTCTAGAAGGTCACCCCTTAACATCCTATGCTTCAGTGAAAAAAGTCATATCCACGCTAATATGTTACACATGCTATCATGGGCTTTTATTTTCCACAATGATTTCTGATGTGACGTCTTACCAAACGCCTTCTGGAAATATAAATACAATACATCCGTTGGTTCCCCTTTATCTATAGCAGAAGATACTTCTTCAAAGAACTCCAATAAACTGATTGAGCATGATTATCTTGTTAGCTCTGGCTGATTATCTTGAATTTATCAAAGTACCCTGCAATAATGTCTTTTATGATGGTCTCTAACACTTTCCCTATGACAGATGTTAAGCTAATTGTCCTGTAGTTTCCGGCTTTCTGCCTGCCTCCCTTTTTGAATAACGAGTTATATTAGCTATTTTCCAATCTAAAGGAACATTTCCTGAATCTGATGAGTTTTAGAAAATTAAAACCAATGCATTAATTATCTCAAAACTAAAACAAAGAGCAGTGGACGTTGCAAATCTTCAACACAGAAAGCAATTGCTGGATAACTGCAGCAGGTCTAGCAGCATCCGTGGACAGAAAGCAGAGTTAATGTTTCAAGTCCAGTAACCCTTCTTCAAAACAAGCATCATCAATTATCTCACTATCTACTTTTAAAACTCTAGGATGAAAACCATCAAGATCCAGGGATTGTCAACTCGTGGTTTCAATATTTTACTCAGTCCTACTTCATTGATAATTGGAAATTTCTTGAGTTCCTTCCTCCCTGTCAATTCCTGGTTTATAGCAATTCCAGGATGTTACTTGTATTCTCTCTTGTGAAGAACAGCGCAAGGTATCTGTTCTGTTCATCTGGCATCTTTTTATCCTCCATTATTAATTCACCAGACTCATTTACTACAGGATCAACACTTACTTTTTAAAAGTCTTTTTGTTTAAAATAGCTGAAGAAACATTTTGTATATTTTCAGCTAATTTTTTCTTGCACACGTTTTTATTGAATTCAAATTCCATCATCTACCATGAGAGGATTCGAACACGGATACCCAGAACATTACTTGGGTCTCTGGATTTACAGCCCACTGATAATACTGCTAGGCCATCGCCTCCCCTTAGCAGGGCATTGGTAAGATCACATCTGAAATACTATAGATAGTACTGTTCACCGTACTTGCAGAAGGATGTTAATGTGTTGGAAGCAGTTCAGAGAAGATTTCCTAGACTAACACCTGAAATTAGCAGATTGCCTTATGAGGAAAGGCTAGACAGGATAGACCTGTATCCTCCGGAGTTTAGAAGAGTCAGAGGTGACTTAATTAAAGCGTGTAAGTTCCTGAGGGTACTTGACTGGGTGGATGTGGAAAGGATGCTTTCTCTGACACAACAAGGTGCAAGGCTGGATGAACACAGCAGGCCAAGCAGCATCATAGGAGCAGAGAGGCTGACGTTTCGGGCCTAGACCCTTCATGGGAGGATCTGCAGCTAAGGGTCATAGTTTAAAAATAAGGAGTCAAGACGCAGAGGATGTAGAATCTTTAAATGTTTTTAGGACAGAGGCAGATAGGTCCTTGATTTGCCAAGAGGATAAAAGATTTTTGGGGGTATGTAGGAATATGGAATTGAGATTAAGGTCAAATCAGCCATGATGTGATTGAATAGTGGAGCAGGCTCAAGGGGCTAAATTGTTGTCCTGTTGCTTCTTTGTGTGTTCATTAATTGTGCCTTAAACCAAATTAATCCTTAATTTGACACTACAGAGGTGATACGTGCTGGAAAAACAAACATTAACTATCAGAGATGAAATAATGAATAAATTTGCACCAAAACTGCATAATCACTAACATAATGTGAAGTATACTTTTTGATTTGAATATTATTGTCACATGTACTTAGATGCAGTGAAAAGTATTGTTGTGCATGCTAACCAGACAAATCATACCTTACAGAAGTACATCAGGATAATAGAACAGAATGCAGAATATAGTGCTACAGCTACAGAGAAGGTGCAGAGAAAGTTCAGCTCTAATATGAGAGATCCGTTCATAAGTCTGAAAACGGCAGAGAAGATGCAGCTCTTAAATCTGTTGATACAAAATTTTCAAACTGTTTTCTCTTCAGCCCGAAGGAAGAGAGTATAACCAGGGTCAGAGGGATCTTTGATTGTAGTGGATGCTTTCCTGAGGTAGTATGAAGTATAGATGGAGTCAACAGAAGGCAGACTGATTTTTGTTATGGGCTGGGTTGTGTTCACTATTCTCTATAATTTTTTGCAATCTTGGGCAGAGCAGTTGCCATACCAAGCTGTGATGCATTTGGATAGGATGCTTTATATTAGTGCATCCATAAAAATTAGTAAGAGTCATTGTGGACATGCTGAATTTCCTTAGCCTTTGAGCAAGTAGAAGCATTGTTGTGCCTCCTTGACTGTAGCATTGACATGGATGGACCAGGACAGATTGGGGATATTTACTCCAAGGAACTTGAAAGTCTCAACCACCTCCACCTCAGCCCCATCTATCATTTGCTTTATGCATAATTTGCACAAAAGACATCAATAACTTTGGGATGTACAACACTATCAATTGCTATTCTGTTGTTAATGTACAAGTGTGGTGTCCACCACATTATTTTGCCAAGCCTACAGCCTACTGCTACTGTATTTTTGAGTACTGCTTATTGAGCACCTCTTTTCAAATATCGAACATAATTCTTTCAAAGTAATATTTTTCCTGCCAGTTATACTGCCACATTTCAAGTAGACAACCATCACTTCCTTAAATTCTGAAGAGTAGGTAACTGTCTATGTGTGTGATGTAGTAAAAGGTAAAAGTTGCCTGAGGATCACCACTTCTTAGACACGGGGAGAGGTTGAAAATGAAAATTCTACATGGTAACCTCAGCCAAAGCTGGAATTGAACCCATGCTGTTGGCGTCATGTTGCATCACAAACCAACCAACTGAGCTAACTAAGTCCATGACGTAATAAGAATTAATTTTGATTGCTTACTTGGAATACGGTCAACAGATGTGGCACAGTCCAAAGGTAATCATTGGAATTGCAGGTTCATTGGTTACAGTTTGAGGTGAAGCAATAGGTTATAGCTATAGTCAACAAAATGAGGACAGAAACTTCCAGAAGGTGGAAATCTGATGTTAGAGAACATTGGCAGTTTCTTGAAAGTATACAGGCTTGGAAAATAAAGGCTAATAGTGTGTGTGGTATGTCATCAGCTTGATGTCATTCTAGCTAAAATACAATTTTTATTTCCATGGATAAATCTCCACATGAGCCTTTAAAAATAGAATTTATTTCCATTTAACAGAAAGCAATTTCCTGAAAAATAGATTGTTTCTATGGAAATACTCTTGGCATTACAGATTTTCATCTTTTGAAAGGGCCGGAGGAGACGAGTGGTAAGCAGAATAAAAGGTCAAGAAAAAAACTAAAAATAGAGACCAGAGAAATCATAAAAATATCACAGAGGCTAATCAGATTACAGAAAACACAGAAAGGGACAACGTAAATAGTTATTGCACAATAGCAGAATAGCCACCAAAGCACAGGAGAATAATAAGACCAGCAGTTAATACAGAAAAAGATGAAAGGATAAAAATAAAACCTAGATAATAAATGAGACCAACAATAGAAAGACCATGATGTTCTTTTATTAGCTAACCTAATGAATGTTGCTGGATTGTTGAAAGTAGAACAGTTAACGAAAATTGTAAAGCATTTCACAAAATAATTAACTTTCTGGGCTGATTTTTTTTGTATGGACAACAGTTGTAAGAATTCTGTGTGCAATGTATACCGGAGGAGTTAATATTTTGTTGTTGCTGTGTTTGTGGTTTTAATATTTCAGTCCTCCTATGCTTCCAAATTCTTTGTAAGGGTGATGAGGGCACAGGAAGGCGGGATTTCACCCTCAATCATAGTCTCTGGGGGTGGGAGATAAGTAGGAAAGTAGCAGTGCTGCAGTAGAAAGCAGACCATAGGCATCCAGAGTAAAAAGACCACTGCAGAGAAATGAGAACTGCAAATTTCTAGGAGATTTCAGTGAGACGGAATACAATTTGAGTGAGTAAAAGGAGAATAAACAGTTGTTTCACTTAAATGAGTAGAAGGTTGTTACAGAGCAGAATGGTGTAGTTCGTAAGAGATATGAGGTACGCATTCACTTATTCACAGGAAGTAGGTAATTAAATTGGACGGAGCCTGAAATTATGCTGAAAAAGTCGAACTGAAAAAGGTTTTAAAATTGCATTAGAAATAATTGTTTTGTATACCCTGTTATATGATGCCATTGTAAAATTGCAGTTCTTTTATGCTTTTCTATTTATTGGGGTTTTGTCAATTTTTAGTTTAGAAAAAAGTTTATTTTACTAGGTCACTTGATATAGATTAGACTTGAACACTTGAGTCTAAAATAAATATTGATACCATTAATAACTTGTGTTGATAAATGTTTATTAATAACCTGTATTTGTCACTAGCATAAAGATGAAATCCTGATTCTAATTCTCCTATGAATTAAAAAAGAGCCTCTAAGATTTAGCTAATTCTGGTGACAACAGTAAGTAATTGTATGTAAAAGGCTTCTTTATTATCTTTTAAACCTTGTTAATTTTTTATTTCAGATTAATGTCACTTTGTCAGAACATTATAGTTCAGCTCTTTTGAATTTTAAGCAGCCACAGTTTACGTACATGGTAGTTGAATGTGCAGATTCTAATGTTGTAGTTTCATAATTCTTATACACATTTGCGTTTCAGTTAGTGAATGAGAAACTAAATGCAATTCTTAATGATTTTATTAAACATTTTTTAAAAAAATTAGTGCAACAGTCTGTCCATATTTAGTCATTCTGAGGGGAGTATGAACCATTCACACATTGTGGAATTGAAATTACAAGCAGACAGGTTCCCTTCCCTGAAAGACATCAGTCTAGACGAAACACTTGCAAAGGGTAGTTCGGTAGCTATACTTGGAGTTTTCTAAATACTATACCAGCTTTCCAAATCTCAGTCAAACTACAGGGAAGAACCTGATGGAAGTCAGGCCTGTCAGCAGATGGAGAGTTTCCATGGGGACTGCTCATATTAACATCTGAAAGACTGGCCAATAGTGACAATGGTATGAAAGCAAGTTGTGATCAGGGTTAGGATTAGAGGATAGAAATAAAAAAGATATTAATCTCATAAATAGATGCAGATTGTGTCTCAATTAAATTGCAGTGTTACTGATCATTTACTTATATTTTTAAAAAAATAGTAATCTTTTAAGAGGGCACTTCTTAATTAAAGTTTATGAAATAAATACAGATTATAATACAGATTATACAGATTGTAATATTTTTAGAGGGTTCTATCAAAATCTTTCCATTTATTTAATGAAATTTTAGTCCAGTAATTGTTACAGTGCTTGTGTTGCGTTAAGAAGTCACAGACATGTATTTCTCCATTTCAAGTGAAACGTGCCAACAATTATAGTTAAGAAGCAATGATGTTGATTTTCATTGGCTTTGCTTGCAGTTAAATAAGTCATAATGATCTCAAGATGGGATCAGCAGTTATCATTGTCCCAGTTACATGGCTGGTTCTATATTGAAAGGGGCTAACCAGTGAGTGTTCAATTTTTTTTTCAGAAGAAGCGTATAGACCCAAAATGTCAGCTTTCCTGTTCCTCTGATGCTGCTTGGCCTGCTATGTTCATCCAGCTCTACACCTTGTTGTCTCAGTGTTCAAAATTTGGCCTGTTTCAGAGTGAGTTTTTTTTCAGTGGAAATCAGGGTGCTATGTTGAAAATATGATCCTGATTGCCATTTTAAATCTGAATTGCTTGGAGCTTGCTTTGTGTTGGTCTCCAGATCAGTTCAACAGGCTATGGAACTGAAGAGTCTTTCCAAAAATAAGTATCAAATTGTCTTAATTTGTAATCACTAATCATAGCAATTTAAAAAAAAAAGTCTGGGTTGCTGCCCAGAATCCCACACTCGACAATCATGACTGTTCCTGCCCAATCCCTGCAGCTTATTTTTCTGGTCGCTGTTCCAGCCCATTCTTTAGGCCTCAATTTGGCAGACTGCACCAGGAGCTGCAGCTGCTCTGCCTAATTTAAGATAAATTGTAGTCTCAGTTCTGGGACGTAGGAGGTCTGCTTCATCATTGTTTGACTAGCTCACCGAAACTCCAGATTCATCCATATCTCATACATATAAGACAGTTCATACTTTCCAAATTTCTATCACATTCATATATACAATATACAGTGCAGTGTGGGGATACTGTAAAAAAGAATCAATTTTTGCCTAAATACAATATAGTACAACAAATAATTATATTTTAGCTGTTAATTTGATGCTAAATATTATTTTTTGTACCATGTCTTTTTTGAAAGTAGGATTTTAAAAATTTGAAAATACACTTAATTTTTTATATAATATCACAAGATATTTTTGCATTCGAACCAGTTTATATAAGCCACTTAAAGGTTGATGTCATCATTGTACTAACCAAAGAAAATTGACAGTGAAACCCTTGTACACAACCTAGATAATGTGGGTAAATACAATAAGTAACTAAAGAAAAAAGACATCTTTGTAGAATCTTGGATCGAAATTGTATATTTTTTAAGAACTTCCTGATTTTTAAAAAATCCTTCTCAAAAATCAAGTGGTCTGATTAGTGCCTAAAATGGACTTTATGATTTTAAACTTAAGTGCTGAAAAATTGTTACTTTTTATTTTATTTCAAATGGAACCATGTAAAGCATTGAGCTGCTGCTTTTGTCTGCAATAAGTACATGCCATATTGATCATCCTGGAATGCAAAAATAACTCCCAACTTGTATTTTTTTCTTCTGCACCTTCACATCCAAAATAAGTGCAAGGAGCTCACAGCACTTTTATACTTTGAAAACTATCTGATCAATTGCCTGTGTCAGTATCCTCCCTCCCACAAACCCACTGGACCAACCATCCTCTAAACTTCCCTGTTGTCCTAACCGTGAACTTGTATCTTTCTTTAATTTTGCTCCTGTCTCTGCCATGCCCTCTCTAAGCTCATTTTGGCCTTCAGGCCCACATCCTGTTCCCCCAAACCTATTCCCACACTAAACTGCTAATCAACAAACTTCTCCCTCTGGTCCTCATATTAGCCAAAATTCTTAACAGTTGCTGTCTCAAGATGTTTTCCCTCTATCCTTTAAATGTGCCTTCGTGTCCAACCCATTGATTTATTTTAAAAAAAAACAAGGCTGGATTCCCAACATCCTTGCAAATAACTGCCCTATTTCTGACCTCCCAAATTCTCTCCAAATTATTTGAGTATGGTATCACCTCTCGAATCAGTATCCGTTTATTTCCAGGATTTCTTTGTTTGAATCCCTCCAATCAAGTTTGCTACCCTGCCACACCCTCAAACAGTTCTTATCAAAGTCTGACATGATATCCAAGGTGACTGTGGTAAATATTCAATCTTCAAACTATTTGACATGGTTGATCACATCCAGTGTCATCCCGTTGCTTGGATTACACTCTCCTGGTTCCATTCTTATTTAATTGTAGCCACAGTATCACTTGCACTGGTATCTTTTCCCACCTCTAAACCTGTACCTGTGATATCCCGCATGGATCAATCATTGATTCCTTCCTATTTCTCACTTACATCATTTGAAAGATTTGGAATCCTTTTGAAAACTGTGAGGAGGACTGTGTGGAACTCAAAGGACCTGGACAAGTTGGTACAGTGGGCAGATAGGTGGCAGCTGAGGTTCAATGCAGAGAAGTGTGAGATAATGCACTTTGGTCAGAAAAATATTGGAAAACAATATAAAAGAGGAGATACAATTCTAACGGGGGTGTAGAACAGGGACATAAAATGTGTACATACACAGATCTGAAAGGTGGCAGGGCAGGTGGAGAAAGCAGTTAAGAAATCGTACAGTATTCTCACCTTTATAATATGGGCATAGATTACAAGAGCGATGAGGTGCCATTTGCTTGTACAAGACACTTGTTAGTCCTAGGTTGGAGTTGGAGTAGAGGTGCTACATTACTGAAAAGGTGTGAACACATTGAAGATAGTGCTGATGGAATTTACAGAAGAAATGGTTCCAGAAATGACAAATTTCAGTAATGAGGACAGTTTGAAGAAATTAGGACTGTTCTCCTTGAAGAGAAGATGGCTAAGAGGAGATATATTTAGAGGTTTCCAAAATCATGAGTGGGCTAGATAGTGTAGATAGGGAGAAGTTGTTCCCACTTGTGAACGTAAAAAGAATGAAAGGGCATAGATTAAAGTGATGTGCGAACAAAGCATGGGTGATGTTTCATACAGCAAGTAGGTAGGATATGGAATGCACTGCCTGGCACTAGGTAATAGAACCAGTGCAGGCACAATGGGCCAATGGCCTCTTTCTGCACCGTAACAATTCTGAGAAAAACACAGCATTAGTTTCACATAGATGTTGACAACACCCAGTTCTGCTTCCTCTTTACCTCCTTTAACTCCACCCCAGTGCAAAATTATCACAGTACTTATATAGCATTCCCTCAATACTGGATGAGCTAGGATATCTCCAATTAAATATTCAAAAGACTGAAGCCATTGTTTTTGGATCCTGATCCAAACTCTGTTTTCTACCTAGTTACTGATTCTATCTCTTACACTGGCAGCAGTCTGAAATTAGAACAGCCTGTTTGGTGTCATCTTGGTGTCACATTTAACTGCGAAATGAGCTTCTGGCAGCATATTTCTGCCTTTGCTTTGATCACCTATTTCCACCTTTTTGTAGCATTGGTCACCTTCACAATTGTCTTCATTTATTTCCTGCTAAATCCTCATTTATATATTAATTATTACTGGAGTTGACTGCTGCAGTGCACTCCTGGCTGGTCTCCCACAATCTACTATCTAAACTTGAGGTCACTCCAAAACTCTGCTGTCTGTAGTTGAAATCATACCAAGTTCCACTCGCCTTTCTCACACCCCTTACGGTGGCTTCTGGTCAAGCAACTTGTTGATTTTAAGATTGTCATCCTCTTTTCACGTCTCTGTATGACCTCCTATACCCCTATCTCCCCAGTTCCCAAACCCCTTCTGATATCTGCCCTTATAATTTTACACACTTGAGTAACCTCATTTTTTATAGCTCTATCTTAAGTCTTTGGATCCTACAGTTCAAGCTCTTAAATCCCTCCTTCTGCCTCTCTACTTGGCTTTCCTCTTTAAATACCTTTTAAAACCTATCAGTTGAGAACACCTTTGGTTAACTAACCTAATATTTTCTTCTGTGACTAGCTGTCACATTTTGTGTTATAACATTCCTGTAAAGCACCTCAGAACATTTTAAGTTTAAAGCCCGGTACATATGCTGTTCTTCCTGTACATGTGCTTCTGGTTTTCTTCATTTGCTATTTTCTATAAAGGTATTAGACGTTTTTTGTGTTGCACAAGTAAGTAAAGATTTCTGTGCAGAGAGATTGGATGTCTGTTTGCAAATGTAACATCGAAAGAACCATTTATCTGTCTTACTAAAGGTGAGAAGAAAAACTTGAGTAAATCTCAATGGTTTTACATCCCTAAATTTAAAAGTTGTCATCCTTGTTTGCAAATCACTCCATGGCCTCTAACTGTAACCTCCCCTAACCCCACAACTTTCAGATAATTTGCACTCCAATTTGGAATTTGAGAGCCCTGATTTTAAAGCACAGCAACCATTGACAGTTGTACATTCAACTGCCAAAGCCCTAGCTCTGAAATTCCTTACCTAAATATCGCCACTTCTCTAGCTTTCCTTCCACTTTTAAAACACTCGTTAAGATGTGTACCTCTTTAGCTGAAATTTTGGTCATCTGCCTAATGTTGCTTTGTGTGGCTCAGTGTCACATTTTGTTTGCTAATGCTTCTATCTAAGAATCTGGAATGTTTTACTATGTTAAAGATACTATTTAAGTAAAAGTTGTTATTGTTGTTGTTGTTGTGAATTACTTTTGTTATGATGCCAGCTCATTTTACTATTGGAGAAATCAGATCCCAGAATGAAATCAGGCTTGATACGTTACTTAACATGGTTTTCATTCACTGAGATATAGGTATACAAGCCTGTAGATTTCCTTCACCGATAAAACAGAAGTTATAACAGCCCTTCTCGTAATCTTTCTCAAGAAAACGACTCCCAATCTGTTCAACCTATCCTGATTTGATATCATCCTCAACTTGTAGTTCCAGTTCCCAAGTTCAAACTGCTTATGTAAATGCTGGGTAATAGTAGCATTAAAATCTCTGAGAAAGAACACTTCTCACCATTTGCAAGTTTGCTTAACTACATTTTAATTCCTACCCTAGGATTTCTATTGTGTAGCTAGCCTATTTGTCATTCTGTTTCCTGTCTTCCGATTCTACTCATTTTGGCCTTAGTCATGTAACTTGATCACTATTGGGCTAGGAATCTCTGACCATTCTTACCCAATTTGGTTTATATGTGACTCCAGACCCACACTAATGTGGTTGCTGTCTAACTGCCCTCTGAAATTGCCCACTGTATGGTATTTTATCAAAGGTCTTTTGAAATCCAGATATATTATACCTTACAACAGTACAATTGTCTACCTTTTTCAAAGAAGATTGGCCAAGCATGTTTTACTAATTACTCTAATATATTTCAGTTTCAAGTTTTTTTTTCAGTGACATCTTTGAGTAAAGATTCCATTGTCTTGTGTACCACAAAGATTAAGTTAATTTGTCTATAGTTCCCTGGTCTTATTCTATTCCTATTTCAAATGTAGAAAAGGAATAACATTAAATCTCTGCGTGCTTTCTGGCACTTTTTACTTTTCTAGTGAGTATTTATCGAGACATAATAGTATTTCTGTTATCTCTTTCCCAACTTGTACTTTGCATTAAATTTTTTTAACAAATTAGTTTCCCTTCATATTTCATTTTTTTTATATCTTTGTGATCTATTTTAACACCATACCCCATCATGCAAGCCTTCCTGGCTATCAGGAACAGTAGCATAGTCCTTATGTTACTGGATAGTAATCCTATGTCCTGGACTAGTTATTCAGAAAGAGAGAGTCTGGAAACCAACAGGGAAGCTTAAGAATTTAAATTCATTTAGTTAAATAAATCTCCAATAAAAAGCAATATATCAGTAATAAGTATGCAAGCCTAAAGCATTGTTGTAAATCCTCTTCTGGTTGTCTTCCTTTAGAAAATAAAATCTGTCAGGTTTACCTGTCTGGCCTATATTTGACTCCAGACCCACAACAATAGCCTAGTAAGACACTCAGTTGTATGAATTGCCATGAATGAATATAATAAAAATAACCCTGTTCTGAGGAAGGGTCACCGGACCCGAAATGTTAACTCTGTTTTCTCCTTCACAGATGCTGCCGGACCTGCTGAGCTTTTCCAGCAACTTTGTTTTTGTTCATAATAAAAATAAAACTGGATGGATTAACTGGCATCGACCTTGGCACCAAACAAGGCAAAAGCATACTCCGCATAGACGATTCTACAAAGGCTACTTCACTAACATCTGGAGGATTGTGCCATAATTGGGACCAATGTCCCACAAACTAATCGAGCAGTAATGTGGCATTGTCGTCCCCATAAAATCGCGATTTTAAGACAATATCCCAGACACCTCAATCAACACCCTGTCTAAGTCCTGTCTCAATGGAAGGCCAGAGCCACCAGAGATCATTGAACATTAGGAGGGATTGGCCCTCAACGTATGCTTCATGAAATCCAAAGTCAATGTAACCAGATCAAACTGCCTGCTACATAACACCTACCACCCTCCTTCAGCTGCTGAATTTGTACTCCCTATGTTGAACTTTGCTTGGAAGAAGCACTGAGGGTAACTAGAGCACATAGTTTAAATGAGAATCTTCAATTTTCAGCTCCAAGAATGTCTTAGTAGCATCAAGCTATTGACTTGGCTGGCAGCAGTTCTGAAGAATGTAACTGCCAGACTAGGCTTGCAGCAGGTGGTGAGAGAAACAATATAAGGGAAAAACATATTTGACCTCCTCTTTACCAATCTACTTTTCTCAAAATGCATTTAATCCATAATTGTATTATCAAGAGTTACCAAATTATATTTTCACAATAGGATACAGTTACAGACAAGGAACAGATGGTAGCTTTTTGACTAACTGCAACAAAATGTGTTCCAAAGAACTGTTTTAACCGTGTGAGTGTTATTACTTTAAATTAAAAGAATAAACATGTATTTTCTCAGTAGCCAAAATGTAATCACGACAGCTTGCACTTCCTCAGCCATACAAGACACACAAGTAAGAAAAATTGTAACAAAAGATGTAAATTTTTTTAGAGAGTTCAGTTAGTTCTGAACATGGTAGCTGTAAATATCCTATTAATTTCCACTCCTTTCACTGAATGGAGGTTAGTTGTTTTCTTGTGATGAATGTAGAGTAGCTTTGCCCATGAAACGGGAGCTTTCTGGCTTTGCTGCAGTCAAAGTTATAGAAGAGCCACTGTCGTGAAGATATAAGCAGCAGGTTTTTAAAAATGCCCAACTTCTGTTCCTTTGGTGAATTCCTTAGTAGTATTATTCCTTTTCAGGACAGAATCTTTTAATCTAACTCTGTCCCTGGGCTGCTCGGTGTCACTTGATACGGTGTTTCTTACCCAAAATTGGATTTTGGTAAGCAGTCCCTGCATCCATTCCTATTGCCCACACAATGAGTTCTGATGACTTTAGCCTGGGCATAAAATGAATTGTTTCTGGGCTATTTGCATCTCATTGTGAATGAATTTCATTCACACACATTTTGTAGACAACATCTACCTGGTTCTGGACTTAGTGTTTACAGAAAGTGAAATACATACTAAAGTCTAATGTTAACTCCACACCGAGAGTTCTAAGGTCTCTTCAAGATATCTACTTACTGACTCAGCCAGTTTCATGTATTTGCAGAGATGGTTGGGGGGTGCGGGGATGTCACTCCTCCATTTGTAAAGGTAACTTGTCCATTTTCATCATACTTTTTAAAGTAGTGTCCTTCCTTATTTCCAAAAACTCACAGTCATAACTACGTAGGCATAATAATACCTTCCATCATGTTGTGTAAGCTCAGAAATCACATGATACCGGGTTATAGTCCAACAGTTTATTCAAAAGCATAAGCAGCAAAAACCAGACCATATAAATTCGAACCAGCACAAGACAACAGCGCTTCACAGGAGGGTCCACAGTGCTGACGATGTCGCCTAGTAAGGGGACAAAACGTCTGCTATCAAACCTCCCAGCTCAACGAACACACCAACATCTGTAACCAGCACCCAAGCTACAAATCTTCACTCAAACCCTGAGCATAAGCTTTCGGAGCTTTCGTCAGGTGAAGTGAGAAAGAAGCACGCAGAGCACAGAATTTATGAGTAAAAGATCAAAGGGTCACACAACTGATGATCTTTTACACAACTGATGAGCCTTTGATCTTTTACTTATAAATTCTGTGTTCTGTGTCCTTCTTTCTCACTTCACCTGACGGAGGGTCTACGCACTGAAAGCTTGTGTTTTCAAATAAACCTGTTGGACTATAACCTGGTGTCATGTGATTTCTGACCTTGTCCATCTTAGACCAACACCGGCAGCTCCACATCATCATGTTGTATGGCACTACCTTCAAGAGCAGGTCAAAACTGGATATCTCTGAAACACTATTTTGGATCAGCAGTGGCAGCCAAAGGTATTCAATCATGATCTATGACCCCATGGTCCAGCTTGTCCCTCTCACTATCATTGCCACCAGGACAGGGGAACCAATCATAATTCAATCAGGAATTTACAAGGTCATGCCAATGAGTAAGCATCCATAAAATTGAGATGCTAACACGATGAAGGTACAACACAGGGCTACATGCATACTAAACAGTGGAAGCAGTGGGTTGTATACAGCGATAAGCAATCCTGTAACTAACAGTTCAGATCAAAGCTTCATATTCAGTCATGAATAGTGGCATATAATTTACTAACTGGGGGAGTTGGCTCCATCATCATCCTCATTGGTGGTGGATCCGGGTACAAGTGCAAAAGACAAGGTTGAAGCATTACGACCATGTTTGGTCAAAAGTGCAGACTGAATGATCCATCTTGGCTTCCTCCACCTGCATCATCACAAGTGCCAGTCTTCAGACTATTCAATTTACTCCACGTGGTATTGCAAGATGGCTAAGCACGCTGATCCCTAACATACCTGCTTCAATGGTGAAGATTTATGCTTCAGAAGTAGCCATGTCTCTCACTAAGCTGTTCCAGTATAACTAAAACACTGGTATTTGGACAATGAATTGGCAAATTGCTCGCGTATGTCATGTCAACAAAAGCAAGACAAATCCAATATAGAGCCAGTGAAGCCCCAACAAGCCAATCTTAATTATTAACATTATAGACATTATCAACAGTGCAGTCAATAGCAGTTACTCTCCAATAACCTGCTTACTGGTGCCCAGGTCAACTTGGCTGCCTTTCTAATTATGGTTATTTTTAATCAATCTGTTTATACATGTAATGGTACCGCTGGAGCAGATGGAACATTAACCCAGGTCTTCTGGCTCAGAGCTAGGGACACAGCCACCACATCACAAGAACCTCCTAATCTCAATATAGACTTGGTTCACACATGGGACCCAACTCTATCTGATGCCCACCTCTGCCCCACCCTCTCCAAAAATGTGTAATCTGGGCCAGATGATGGAATCAGCAAGCTAGGACATTTTCAGACTTGTACTCTCCACCATCGGAGTGAATTGCTGATGATTACACAATATTCAGTACCATTCAAAACCCTTGGGTACTGAAGTATCTGTTCCTGTATGCAGCAAGACCTGCATGATATACAGACATGGACCAAGGAATAGTAACCTTTTTGTGACATAAGTACCAGCCAATGACCGTCTCCAGAAGAAAACATCTAACCACCATCTCTTTAATCCCATTCACTGTTGATTCACTATTAATATCCAGGGGAGATCACCATTGTCCTGAAACTTTATTATATCATAACTGCAATGGCAAGACAGAAGCAGTGCTAAACATGGTGGTGAGTGACACGCCTAACTCCCCAAAGCCTTTCCACCCTATGGCACTTTCAGGGAAGCAGTAGTATCCTCTTTGCATTTCTTCGATGAGTACAGTTCCAGCAATAGTCAAGAGACTTTGCATCCATCCAGTACAAGACAGTCAGCTTTATTGGCACCTTTAACATTTACTCCAATAACCATCACTATAGTTTGATATAACAAGATGTAGAGCTAGATGAACACAGCAGGCCAAGCAGCATCAGAGGAGCAGGAAGGCTGACGTTTCAGGCCTAGACCACTATACTTTGACTGCAGTGTGTACCATTTCGAAGATGCACAGCTTAGAAAGGGTTCCTTGACAGCAAATTTCAAATTCGCAACCTCCACCACCCTAGAAGGAGAAAAATAAAGACACGTGGGGGCATAACCAACTGCAAGCTTTTCAATTGCCATTCCTCCAATATGACTGCGCCAAAATCTTGGAACGTGCTATTTATGTACCTCAATCATGTAGACTGTAATAATTCACAGAGCTGCCTTAGCACCATTTTCTCAATGGTGATTAGATATGGGCAATAATGCTGGACTTGCCAGTGACTTTCCTATACCATGAATAAGTAATGAAAAATACAGAGGCAGAGTAATTATTTAATATTTATACCAATTAATTCTCATTACCTAGCTCTTGGTCAGTGGCACAGTAGGTTATCGCATCTCAAGTGTACATCCAAATTTGTTTTAAATATGATTGGGATTACTGCTTCTATACTTTTTTTAGGAAGTGAATTCCAAATCCGAATACCCTCTGGATTTTTACTAGAAATTAACTCCTGTAATCCTTACACCAATTTGGTGCCCACTCATTACTGACCTCTCTGCAAATGGAAAGAAGTGCTTTCAGTCTTTCTAGCCCCCTCGTAATGTTATATACTGCAATTAAATCTCCCACCTGTTTCCTTTGTTCTAAAGAAAAGAGCCCATTCCTGTCTAATAGTCCCTCGTTTTCTCTTTGCAGGACAATATTGAACTTCCTTAGCTCCTCATCGAATGCCTCCACTGATCTGACACTGTTTTGCCCTCAAGTAGCTGTTTCCAGTCCCCTTATTTTCAAATTGCAAATCAGCTTAGTAAAATTGACTTACTCCCAATTTAAAACTTTTCCTCTGGGTTTGTCTTCATCTTTTTCCATATGTATCCAAATCTAACTGATTTACGATTACTCCCTCTAAAATGATCTCCCACTGGTACCTGTTCCACCTGTCCAGATTCATTTTCTAAAGTCCACAGTTGCCTCTTCCCCAGTTGTGGCTTCTCACTCACGCCATCTAGTTAAAAGTGCAGATTCCCCTCTATGGCATGCAGAAACATAACCTTTAAAGAGCAATCTTGCTGGCTTTGGATGTGTACCCTTGCTACTTTCTCAGTAGAGCAGATTAAAATCTGAAAGTTAATTCTCAGTGGGTTCAGTGTGGGCCATTAAGCCAGCGACCAGTGGGGACTTGTGTAAGACAGTCTAAATTTACTCAATATTAATTTTATGATCATCAGTAGGAAGCTTTAAACGACTTAAGAGAAATTCAACTTCTGTGTCAGAAGTGAACTGACAATGCATTCACCACTGTACTAGCTAGTGATTTGCAAAATGTACTGTTTACCTGTAGAATAAACATTTCAGGTTGATGTTATTAAGACTGTTTAAACTAGGAGAGGATATATTACTGCAATTTAAATGAAATAAGCAAATCTAATAAGTACTTCATAGAGAAATCCGAAGCCGAAATAAGAATTGTTGAAAATGTTTAACTGAATGACTGGTAAATAACGACTGTATAGACCCGTATGATGCAAACAGTGATAATACTGGTTAACTTCGTGGCTGCTGAATTATTTCAAATCTAATGTTTGTGTGAAATTGTGTATGCTAGGACTTCAATTATTCACTTTATTAACAATTTGAATAATGGCATAGAATATCATCTATCCAAATTTGACGATGACACAAAGTTAGGTGGCAATGTAGACAGTGTAGATGATTGCATAAGATTGCAAAGGGATATTGATAGACTAGGTGAATGGGCAAAACTGTGGCAGATGGAGTACAAGGTAAGGAAGAGTGAGGTTGTCCATTTGGACTGATACAGGATAGTTCGGATAACTTCTAGATGGTATGTAGTTAAATACTGTGGATGTCTGAGGAGACGTGGGGCTTCAGGTGCATAGATCTTTAAATTGCCAGAAAACAGGTGCGGAAAATAATCAAGAAGGCTAATGGAATGCTGGCCTTTATATAGAGGACTGGAGTATAAAGATGCAAAAGTTATACTGCATCTATGCAAAACCCTAATTGCACCCAACTTGGAGTACTGTGAGTGTTACACCTGGCCTTGGAAAGAATACAGCATAGGGTTACAAAAATGATACCTGGGCTTCAGGGGCTTAGTTATGAAGCAAGGTTATACAAATTAAGACTGTTTTCTTTAGAATTGAGAAGGTTAAGGGGATGATCTCATCAAAGTCTTCAAGATATTAACAGGAAAAGATAAGGAGAAACTATTTCCACTAGTTGCTGATTCTAGAACTAGGAGACATAGTTTGAAATTAAGGCTAAACTGTTCAGGAGAGATGTTAGGAAACACTTCTATGCATAAAAGGTGGTGAAGTTTTGGAACTCTCTTCCACAAATGGCAGTTGATGCTTGATCAGTTGTTAGTTTTAAATATGAGATAGGTAATTTTTTGTTAAGCAGAGGTATTAAGGGATATCAGCCACAGGCAAGTATACGGAGTTAGGCCACAGATCAGCCATGATCTTATTAAATGATGGACCAGGCTCGAAGGACTGAATGGCCTACTCCTGTTTCTATGAAACTGAAGAGAGATTAGATGTATTGAACAATTCCTTGTCAGTTAGCAGATTTCTCCATAAAGTGCTGATACATAGTAACTTGACTGAGCTTCACGTATCTCCTGAAAACTAGGAGTGAACTAGGCAATGGAAGCAACCAGGTGCTTAATGCAAATACCTCATTTTATAACTTCACACGTATTCTTTTAGTAAGGTACAGGATATTAAAATCAGGATATAAGCCTGCAAATTATATATAATTTTTAACTACTTTAGACAATCACTATTTACTACTTAATGTGACCTGAAGTAACAAGGTCATTGAATTCTTGGACTTACCTAGGTTTGAAAACAAAAATATGTAAGCATGTTTTCTATTTTCGATTGTGTAATGAGACCTATCTACAAATATGATATTTGATGCACTTGAAGCCAAAATTTTAAAATGCTTTTGACTTTCTAGGATGTTTTCCAGTACAGTTGAAGCCATTTGCTGTTGTAAGTGATGGACTTATGATGTTCCTGCTTAATTACTAATCATGAACTCCCATTCCTAACAACTGAGTACATTGTTGCTAGTTTAATTAAGATCAACTTATCTTTTCCAATTAATGAAAAATTCCCTCCATACTTCTGACATCTGACTGAATTTTCCCAATGTTCCTGAAGTGATGGTAAATTCTGCACAAACTGACCAAGTACTGTGTGCATCAGTCACTGTTAGTTATTGAAAATTCCTTTTTATAATTTGAACTGCTTCCAGTAAGTGACATGCTAGTTTACCAATCCTGAATCAGATATATAGATATAATTTTTAAGTAATTAGAAATATTGTTCCATCTTTTCTCATTTCTTGGTTTTTTTTCTGCTTTTCTTTTTTTCAGACATAGCTGATAAGTGGATTTATCATGATTGCAACTGGGGGGCTTCTTCGTATTTCAGCCAGAAGACAAGATTCCTTTCGATCACGTAATCGTGTTAATAAACACAAAAAGAAAGCAAAAAAGAAATGCAAGAGTGATGTAGTAGTGGTTAAAGGCAAATTGAAGCTGTTCTCCATTTCTGGACTGATTGCTGCATTTGGAATCCTAGTACTGTTAGTGGGAATAGCAATGACAGTGATGGGCTACTGGCCTAAAGGCACTGACATTTTTGAAACTATTAAGGTCCAATCTAATGATACTAACAATAGCACCGTTTTAGAAAGGACAACACTGGAGATTATTTCTAAATTTTTAGCAAGCTATTTGCATTCTGAGAAACTGAAGGTTTTAGGACCCCTTATTATGGGAATTGGTATTTTTTTGTTCATCTGTGCCAATACAGTTCTTCATGAAAATAGAGACAAAAAAACCAAAATAATTAATATACGAGACATCTATTCTACAGTTATAGATGTACACAATTTGAGGACAAAAGATTGTGGGCCGCTTAATGGTTTTGTCAACTATGTACAATCCAAAAGCATGGATAATCTCAAATCTCCTGATTCTTTCTGTGCAGCAATGTTGGCGAAAAGTACCTTGCGGACACCTGTTGGTAATGCTGTAAAACCTATGGATCCAAAAGAAAATGTGGGTAAAAAGCATTGCGATTTTGTAGCAAACTTGCAGCAACAAATCCCCAAAGATGGAAAGACATTCTCTGATACTGTTTACAGTATTTGCAGAGACCAAATCAGAGTAAATGATAGAACCCAAATGCCCCAAATGTGTGGGACTAAGTCAATTGTTACTTCTTCCATTAATGCATTCACACTGCCCATCATCAAACTGAACAACTGTGTCTTGGAAGAGGGTGCTGCCAGATATAGAAGCAATGAGAATGAAGCACAAACATCAGAAAAATGTAATGAAACTCAACAAGAATTTGAACGTTTTGCTTCTGATCAAATGGGAAGTATTGAATCCATTTCAGCGGATATAGGAAGTGATCACCATGGAGATGATAACCAGGACATAGAGACAGAGACTTCAAATACCTTTAGGTTAAATGACAACCAGTTGGTATCCAGCAAAAATTCCCAAAAACCTTCTGCCCAAGTGTCCCAGGTTTCTCCAATTCCATTTCAGAGAACAGAATCCAGTCTTTCTCTCCATACTTTGTCAGTTCACTCTAAACTTATGAATCTTGATGACTATCCTTCCACATCCACAGTGCAGGATGAGGAGAAAGATCCAAATTGTGCACATTTAGATTCCACCAGCAGTAAGGGCTATATAACATTGAGTAATGAGGACTCTCTTCAGTCTGCTCCTGTGCTATCAGAAGCCATAGCTACATCTAGTGATGATTGTACAGAGAATCTTCATAGAGATACCATACAAGAAAGTACAATGCCAATCAATGAACAAAAGGTGGACAAACCTCAAAGGTGTGTGCAAAGACAGTACACAAAGAGAGAGAAATTGCTCATGATTTCTGGTTCCCACAATACGCTTAGAATGGACAATGTTGAAATTGATAGTAATTCGTAATTATATGCCATATAATGTAATCATATATAGTTGGGTTCAGAGATGCAAAGGTGCAGTAAAAGCTATAACAAATGAAAATAATATGTCGCTGTTCTGTAGCTATTAATGATTACTGAATGTCAGCCAAGCTCCACAGACTCCTAGAACATTGCTGTGGAACTAAACATCCAGTTTCTTTAGTTGCTTCCAAACGTAATTGCATCAGCCATTGAGTGGCAATTGTTAATCTTGATTAAACACCAATTTAAACATTTTAATATAATCAGTTATTTGTTAACAGCTTGTGAAAATTAAACATCAGACATCCTAGGATTGTAAATTTACAGTTTGGAACCATCAAAATAAGCCAATTAACGTACTGAATTCTATATTCTGACAAATCAAAGGATGTATAGATATCTTGTATAAGCACATAATGCACTAAAACACACAAAAATGTGATATTGAAAAGTGTTCAGTGTATCATTTCATAATTAAATGAAAGAAATTATTTGCATACGTAGTCACTAATAGAGGTCTAATGAAATAATAATTATTTCTGTAATCCTGGATTCTGTATTATACCTCATTACCTGTGTTTTCTAAATTGTAACCTAATATTCTAGAATTGTATTGTTTTTTCATTTGAGTTTCCCTTTAGAGCAACCTTCATGCATTTTTATCATCACAGTTGTCTGTTTTTCCAAAGGATTTATCAGGTAAGTGACCAAATCCTATACCTCATTACATATATTTGACTTCACAGTTATGTAAGGAAAGATGTAATAAAAAAAACATTTTGTCCATCAAGTGCACTTTTGTAAAAGGAGTGTAATAGGGTCATCATGTACTTCCCTGGAGTTAGGTTGAAATATATTTATATTTATGAACAAATGAAGCTATGTATGATTTATTTATTGTCACTTGCATTATATAGTGAGTAACACAGTAAAATACAGTGAAAAGCTTCAACAGTTGCCACAATCAGACACCATTTTGAATAGTTTTAGAATAAAATGGATGAAAGATATAATTGAAAGAAGAGTCCTGACCTCTGAGCTGGCTCACCAACAACACCTGCGCCGCCACCCCTCCTCCACCAGGCATACCAATGTAGGAGTCGCTACTGTTTAGGTATCATCCTTTTGCCACTGTTCCAACCTCGCTGATGCCGGGTCCCACGCTGAACCCACACTTGTCCCGCAACCAGGATTCACCAGCTCCACTGCCACCTCGATGATACCGGGAGTGCCGGCTCCAGACATACCATGCTGCTGCCACTGCAGCCACCACCTCACCAATGCCAGGAGTCGCCGCTCTGGGCCTACTACCACCAGGAGTCCCTGGCTCTGCTGCCAGACCAGGCCACCTCCGCCATCTCACCAAGAGTCCCACTCTGGCTACTATTCTCCGAGATCTTGCCTTGCCAGCACTGCCATCTTAAAAAATCCATTGCCGCCAATCACTGGAGGAGCTTTGTGCCGCCAGTCCTGAATGCCAGGATGACATCCCTGCTGCCACTGCTGCCATCACCTTCAGTCGCCATGAGCCATGTTCCCAACCAACTCCAACCACTGCTGCACAAGGCTGCAAAGAAAAGAAAGATAGTAATGAAGAAATGAAAGAAAAAGAGCAGAAGTAATAAGAAAGGGAAAAAAAAGAAAGAAAGCATGTAAGGGTGAATGAGCGCCAGACAAAAGCCAGCATACAACCCTGCTTCTCTGCTGCCATCTTGAATATTAGTGAGTTAGATGGTCTCTTGAATAGAAGAGTAAAATATTTACAGTTGTATGACATACAGGGCTGATAGTTTAAAAAAGAAGAAAAATTAAATCCTTTGAACTATTAGCTCACAATCAGCAAGCTTAATTGGGGAAGATATTGGAAAGCATTTTCTATAACTATATGAAACAAAATCTAGAGGGTAGCGCTTATGTTGAGGTAACCTAGTATATCTTTAGGAAGAAATGCTTTCTTACTAACGTAATTTTACTTAAAAATAAATGCTCCCCATAGATGGAAATTTCCAGGAGGGGATTGTTTGAGAGAAACAAAAAATGCAGAGATATTTATTAAGATTGGCAGCATCTTTAGAGAGAGAAAAGTTAAGGTTTCAGGTTGATGACCTCTCAGGACATTCATGTTGTTCAAGAGGTGGGTGCTAAACAAATTGTTACAGGAAGGGGCAGAAAATACAAAAAGAAGAGTGCAGCAGAAATTTGGACTAGAATAAGCATAATGGTTCAAAAAAAAGTCAAAGCTTAAGGCTCTTTATCTGAAAATATCTAAAATTGTAACAAGCTGATTGAGTTGATGGCACAAATGGAAATAAATTAATATATCTTGATGGCTATTACAGAAATATGTTTGCAGGGTGACCAGGACTAGGAAATGAATATCCAAGGGTTTTCAACATTACAGAAAAAAAGGCAAAAATGAAAATGATGTGGGGTAACTTCCGTAAATGAAAGCATCAGCACAATGGTGCGTGGTGATATAGGTGCAATAGATCATGATGCAGAATTAGTTTGGATAGAAATAAGCAATAGCAAGGGAAAGAAGTCATGGGTGGGAGCCATCTATAGCTCCTACGGAGTTTGCTCACTGTGGGACAAAATATAAATTAGGAAACAATGAAGGCAATGTAAGAAGGGCACTACAATTGTCATGGGTGATATTAATTGTCATATTGTCTGGACATTTCAGATGGGCAAGGTGACATGGAACACAAATTTGCCGAGTGCATCACGGATTGTTTCTTAGACCAATACATTGTAGAACCTATACAGAAACAGGCTGTCGGTCTTAAACCTTCAATTTAAATAGAGACCATTACAGAGATATGAAGAAACAGTTGTCTGAAGCGTGCTAGTAAAATAGAGTAAGGGGAAGGTAGGTTGATAAGTAGTGGCAGACCTTTAAGCAGATATTTCATAAAGTTCAGCAAAAAATAATTCTAGTTAAAAGAAGGACTTGTTGAGAAAGATGAACCACTTGCGGTTAATAAGGGCAGTTAACAGGAGTATCCAATCAAAAATAAAGGCTTACAAAGTGATAAAAATTAGTGGCAGCCCAGAGGATTGGAATTTTTTAGGAACCAGCATAGGGTTACTAAAAAGCTAATAAAGTGGGAGAAAGCTGGTTATGAAAAAAGTATAAAAAACAAATAGCCAAAGTAGTTAAAAGAGTAGCTAAAGTGAGTATGGAATCCTTGGATGAATACACCTGGGGAATGGATAATGGGGAACTGGCAGATAATTTAAACCAATCTTTTGTCTTCATGGTGAGTGCACGACAGACATCTTAAAGATATCAGATGGGCAGGGTGCTAATGGGAGGTAAAGTCTTGTAACTATTGCAATTATGAGGGACAAAGTGTTTGACAAACAATGTGACTGAGGGCAGGCTAGTCAGCAGGACCTGACAGCCTGCATCCAAGGATTTCAAAGGAAGTGACAGAAATAGTTGAGGCATTGGTTGGAATATTCCAGAACTCACTGGATATCGGGAGGGTAGCAGAAGATTGGAAGACCACGCTGACACCCTTGTTCAAGAAATATAACTCCTCTTAAAACATTCAATGTTTTTTGGCCTCAACTGCTTTCTGTGGCAGAGAATTCCACAGGCTCACCTAAGTGGCTTACCAAATATCTTAGAAAGTGACCCCTGATTCTGGACTTCCTGGCATCAAGAACATCTTACTTGCATTTACTCTGACTAGTCCTGTTAGAATTTTGTAGTGTTTCTATGAGCTTCTCCTGTCATTTCTTCTTAACTCCAGTGAATATAGTGCTAACCTATGTAGTCTCTCTTCCTTCATTAGTTCTGCCATCTCAGGAAACAGTCTGATAAATCCTTGTTGCACTTCTTCCAGTGCCAGAACATTCTCAGATAAGGAGACCAAAACTGCACGAAATACTCCAAGTGTGGTCGTATCAAGGCCTTATGCTATTGCAGCAAGACATTTCTGTTCCTGTACTGCAATCTTCTCACTATGAAGGACAACTCACTATTTGCCTTCTTCACTGCCTGCTGCCTCTGCATACTCTTTCAGTAACTGTTGTGTAAGGATACCCAAGTCTTGCTGCACCTCCCCCTTTCTTAAACTATCAACATCTGCTTGTCTGTTTTTTTTATGTTACCAAAGTGGATAACTTCACATTTATCCACATTATACTTCATCTGCCAAGCAATACTCAACTTGTCAAAATCATAGAGGCATGTCTCACAGTTCACAGTTCATCCTCCCACCCGGCTTGGCATTATCTGCAAACTTGCAGATATTACATTTAGTTTCTTCTTCTAAATCATTATTATTACTGTTAGACTGTCAATCCAGAAACTCAGCTAATGTTCTGGGGGCTGGGTTCGAATCCCATCATGATAGATGGTGGAATTTGAAATCAATAAAAATACATCTGGAATTAGGAATCTGTGGATGACCGTGACACCATTGATGATTGTCAGAAAAATCCATTTGGCTCACTAATGTCCTTCAGAGAAGGAAATCTGCCATCCTTACCTGGTCTAGCCTACACGTGACTCCAGAACCACAGAAATGGGATTGACTCTTAAATGCCCCTGGGCATTTAGGGATGGGCAATGAATGCTTGCCTAGATAGTGACACTGCATTCTGTGAATGTATCAAAAAAAAAGCTGGAGTCCAAGCATTGATCCATGTGGTACCCCACTAGTCACTGGGCGCCACTCTGAAAAAGGCCTTATTATTCATACTGTTCATTTCCTGTCTGCCAGCCAGTTCTCTATCCATGTCAGTACACAACCCTAACCCCAAATGCTTTAATTTAACATGCTAATTTTAATGTGGGACCTTCTCAAAACCACAGTCATTGGTTTCCCCTTTATCAACTCTACTAGTTACATCCTTGAAAAATTCCATGTTTATTTTCAAGCTATGTTGTTTTATAGCTCCAGCATTTACTTTAGACTGTTACTTGTGACATACAGTACTCCAAAAACTCATCAGCATGGATATCATGCTATTGTGGAGAATCTGCCTGTCATAGTATATATCTGTCCAATAATTTTCATGTTCTGTTTTCAATTCTACCATCTTTTGAAGGAGTCAATCAACAGCTTCAATTGTTAGAGCTGGAAATGGATTCAAAAATTCAATTTTCACGAACTGCTTGCTCAGAAATATGCCTTCTCTTAGCTTATTACTCAGCTGTAATCCTTCTCCATTACTGTCCTAACAGCTTAATTTTTGCCAAAAATTAATTTTACTTTGACAAAAATGGAAAGTTTTTCAACTTTTATAGTTTCATTTTGATTCAACTCAGTTTTCCATTGAACAGAAGATCAAAAGCAATAATCATGAATACAATTTAAACTTTTAATTCATGTTCAATAATATATTAAAAAATAATTAGGAATGGTGTTGTACTGGAACTCCTAGATATCAATATTGTACAGATTAATGCTTCAAGCATGTACTTTTCTTGCAAATTCTTGCTTATCAGTGAAATACTTGCTGTCTGTTTCAACTAATTCATTACATGCTGGAAAACCCAAATTCCTTGAAATGGTTGAAGAATACTTGGAACATTTTAAAAAGTAATTAAATGACATCCAGAAACTTTTTTTTCTGACATATTTACAACTTTATTTCTCTGAGAATTTTCAGTATTAGTCAACTTTCTTATAATACGAACATATGAATCCAGATCAGGATTATGCCATTCGGCACCTCAAGACTCATCTGCTATTCAATAAATTTACATTTGATCTGATTCTAACCTCAAATAAGACCATAAGACATAGCAGAAGAATTAGACCATTTGGCCCATCGAGTCTACTCCACCATTTGATCATGGATGATATATTTCTCAACCCATTCTCCTGCCTTCTTCCTGTAACGTTTGACCCCTTACTAATCAAGAACCTATTTATCTCTTTGTCTTAAATACACTCAATGACTTGACCTCCACAGCCTTCTGCAGCAATGAATTCCACAAATTACCCATCCTCTGACTGAAGAAATTCCTCCTCCTCTCAGTTCTAGAGGGTCGTCCCTTCACTCTGAAGTTGTACCCTCGGGTCCTAGTCTCTACTACTAGCGGAAACATCTCCATGTCCACTCTATCCAGACCTCTCACTATTCTATAACTTTCAATCAGATTCCCACTCATCCTTCTAAACTCTGAGTGCAGACCCAGAGTCCTCAACTGCTCCTCATATGATAAGCCTTTCGTCTCCAGGATCATTCTATTACACTTCCTCTGGACCACCTGCAAAGCCAGGACATCTTTCCTTGGATATGAGGCCCAAAACTGCTCACAGTATTCCAAATGTGCATTCCCACTTGATCCTTTTCAGAAAGAATATTCTAAAGACTCACAACCCTCCACAAGAATAAAAAAAATCACCAAATCTCACCAAATGGCCAAACCCTGACTTTTTAACTGTGATCCCAATTCTAGATTTTCCCATAAGGGAAAACATTTTCTCCACATTTACCTTGTCAAGTCCCCACAGGATTTAATATGTTTCAATCAAATCGTCACTTATTCTTCTGAACTCTGGCAGATACAAGCTTAACCTGTCTTACCTTGCCTCATAAAAAACCCACACCATTCCAGTAATCCAGTAAACCTTCCCTGAACTCCCTCCAATACTATTGCATCTTAGATAAAATGACCAACACTGTGGACAATACACAATGAGCTATTGTTATAAACAATTTCTTTAGGTTTCTTGCAAAGCATGCTTTCTAACTGACATTTCACACTTTTAATGACTGCACAATTTTGACTTGATAGTATTTAATGCATAAAATTTTTATTTGCTCATATATGTTCCTACTTCTATCACGCTAAACAAGTGTTCTGCATGCATTTAACATCACAAAATCAATACAAGAATACAATTTTAATTATTTTAATAAATTGCATCTTTGAATCAAAGACAGAGTTAGTCTTAGCATTCAATCACTATAAATTTGCAGCATAGAGTCGTGCAGCACAGAAACAGACCCTTTGTTCCACCTCATCGACATCGACCAGACATCCCAATCTGACTTAGTTCCATTAGTTGGCATTTGGCCCATATCTCTCTTAAACCTTTCCTATTCATATTTCCATCCAGATGCACTTTAAATGTTATATTTGTACCAGCCTCTGCCACTTCCTCTGGCAGCTCATTCCATACACGCACCACGGCCTGCATGAAAAAGTTACTCCTCAGGTACTTTTTAAATCTTTCCCCTCTCACCTTAAACCTATGCCGTCTAGTTTTTGGACTCTCCCCACACTAGGTAAAAGACCTTGGCTATTCACCTTATCCATGGCGCTCATGATTTTGTAACCCTCCATAAGGTCACCCCTCAACCTCTGACACTCCAGGGAAAATAGTCCCAGCCTATTTCAGCCTCTCCCTATAACTCAAACCCTCCAGTTCCAGCAACATTATTGTAAATCTTTTCTGCACCCTGTCAAGTTTAAAAACATCCTTCCTATAGAAGGGAAAACACAATTTAGTCTAAGTAATGAGAGGGGAACAAATGTTTACCTAGAGCTAAGAAACAGATGTCTTTACAATTACAAATACTTAGAAATGTCTTGAGACTTAAGGGCATGGGAAATCAACATTACTCGCATCAATCGTCTCATTGGGCATGAAATTCTGACCAATTGTTGCTTTGCTTCACAATGTCTAATTCAGGAATCAAATCAAATGCAAAATGAAATGTCATAACATCAACAGCTTCATCACAAGTTGAGAGATAAAGGTGAAATTATGTCAATTTTTGAAAATCAGTATCAAATTTATACTATTCGAAACTCCTTTTGCTGAGAAGCAGTGCTACAATGGTACCTACAAAGCATGACACAGCATCGTTACTTCCATACTTCAGAAATTTCATAATTTTTCTAATTACTTGGCCTCTTCATTTATTCAATGTATAAAAGATCAATGATTATGATGTGTAAACCTTCACCTGCTTAGAATCTGATTGGTGATCTTATATTAATGCCTTTGTCCATTGCCAAAAAGCATACAATTAAATCCAAGCATTTTTCTAGCTTTCAAGTGTTTTGCGCAAACATACCAACAACATAAATATACCATAAAATCATAACACTTATTGAAATTTTACCGAAAAATATACTTGGAACTTTTTTTATTCATTAATGGGATGAGGACATTGCTGGCTAGGCAGCATTTATTGCCCATCTCCAATTGCCCAGAAGGCAATTCAGAGTCAACCACATTGCTGGCTAGGCAGCATTTATTGCCCATCTCCAATTGCCCAGAAGGCAATTCAGAGTCAACCACATTGCTGTGGGTCTGGAGTCACATGAAGGCCAGACCAGGTAAGGATGACAGTTTCCCTCCCTAAAGGCAATCTGCTCTTAGTCTAGTAAACCTTCTCTGAACTACATCCAATGCATTAACATTTTTCTGTAATTCTAGTGATTAGTACTGTACACAGTACTCCAGATACAATCTCACCAACACCTTGCATAACTGAAGCATAACCCTTACTTTCACATTCATTTCCCTTTGTGCTTCTGTGATATATGCTGTAGGACACCAATATTTCTCTGTATCTCAGACCTCTGCAACCTCTCACCATTTAGATAATACGCTGCTTTTTTATTCTTTCTGCCAAGTCAATTTCCCACATTGTTCTCATTTGCTAAATCTTTTGCCCATTCACTTAATCTATGTATATCCTTTTTAGGCTACTTACATCCTCTTCACAATGCAATTTCTACATATTTTTATATCATCAACAAGTTTAAATACCATACATTCAATCCCTTCATCCACATCATTTATATATAAAGAGTTAAGAAGGCAGGAGGAAGGGGTTTGAGAAACATATCAGACATGATAGAATGGTGGAGCAGACTCGATAGGCTGAATGGTCTAATTGTGCTCTTATATCTTATCGTCTTAAGCCCTTGAGTGTTGTTGGAGCTGCTGAGTATTGCTGAGGTGTAATGTAGGTACATTCAGAGCGTTGTCAGGGAAAGAGTTCAGGGATTTTTTAACATATATATGAAAGGATAATGCTTGCCTAGTCTATGGAACAGCTCTTTCAATTTTGGTGCTCGAATGTTAGGGTGCTGTTGTATCCAGTGCATAGGTCAACACAGCATGGGCCATCTGTTATTGTTTTATTCTCATTGTCTTATAGTGGTTTGATACAATTTAGAAGCTAGTTAACACTTACTTACATTGCTATGGTTATTTAGGCCCAACAGATTTCTGTCTCTAAAGGGTACTGTTAAACCAAATGGGTTTTTAATATAATAATCCAGCAGGTATATTGTTGCAGTTAGTTTTTTAAAAATTCCAAATGTACATCATCAACTGAATTTAAATGCCTTAGATTTTGTTGTGGGATTTGAACTTCAGCATCTGTATTACTAACATGGTAATATAACCACTATGCTACCATTCCTGATTCTTCCCATGTGAATTCCAATCTTTGTTGTGGAATCGTCCAATAATTGGTGTGGGCAACTTCAGACTATTATGTCTTGTGCTCTAGCATCCTATTGTTTCCATTTTTGGATTATGATTGTCATTGGGGCGGAAGGATTTGTCTCTTAAATGATTCTGCTGTAGAGTCTAGTACATTTGAACAACAGACTTTTATTTACATATGACACGACATACAGACAGTGAACTCCACTAGCTCAGAGTGTCACCTTCAAGAGGGTGCTCCAATTTCCTCCTACAGTCCAAAGATGTGTAGATTAGATGGATTGGCTGTGGTAAATTGTCCCTAGTATCCAGTGAGGTGCAGGCTAGGTACGTTAGCCATGGTAAATGTGGAGGGGTGTTGGGTCTGTGTGGCTTGGTCTTCAGAAGGTCAGTGCAGGCTCGATGGGCCAAATGGCTTCTTTCTGCACTGCAGAGATTTTATGATTCTATTAGATCTCTGTCCAGATCTTTGTACTACTTGTACCACAATTCTTCCTCACCTGATTGTAGCACTTGATAATTTACAAGTTTTAAAAAAAAGCTAAGTATGATTTCAACTGCATTGAGTTAATTTTGTTAACTGTTTAAGGAAATTTGTACATGCATTGTGTACTACAGCCAATTGGAGAAATATATTTGTACACTTGCACACTGAATTTCTATTGTCATGTGGCCTCTGTAGCTGTTATCTATAGCAAGGCATGAAGGCAGAAGTCATTGTGCAGCTGAAATGGTGTGCATTATGAGAACTATAACACAGCCAGCTGCTGTAAGAAACAGCAAGAAAGAATGACAAATAGTCTGCAACTTTGTACTGCCGAATGGGTTAGTATGGCGTTGAATTTTCCAGCTCCTGCTTCTGTAAAAATAAAATGCAATTTGAAACAGAAGTGGAGCTTCTTTCAGCCTTAATACTAGCATACAGAATAGTCACAGAATTAAACAGGAAACCTAGACAAGTAAAAGTAGCAGTTTTGTTATGACTGGGGAAAAAGTGCTACAATCTGAATTGCACTCTAGATCTCATTAGGAAGCAGGAAAGTCACACTGCTTAAATGTTAAAGTCCCTGAAGACCAAATTTAAACCCTCTTCTGTTATTACTTAAAAACAGTTTGCTCATGTGAAATATTTGCAGAAGATACAGTAGAAAGATTAAGGTCAGTGTGCAGGACATAAATATTTCAGAGGGCACCATACAAAAAAAACAGGAAACAGATCCAGCATGGGTAAAGCAATGTTCTAACTGCAAGAAACTAAATTATAAATAAGTATGCAAATAGTTTTTTCCCCTGGAAAGAGATTTGGACATTGATTGATCAGAATCAATCAACACTATATAATAGTTTGGAACTATCCAATTTCAAGGTGATAAATGGAGTTTGAGAGTTCTGAAATGATTTCTGCTCAAGAATACTCTGTGAATATATAATGTCACAAACACACTGGTACTACGTGCAACATCATGAGTTTTGCAGATCTGTTTACAGGGCTGAACATTGTGATCCAAAAATGAAGCCATTGAATGTAAAGTTAACGATCTATGAGGGGACAGTGCACTTCTTAAGAAGGCAAATTAAGCTGAGAGCCCAACAAAATGAGCAGAGAGAAGACCTGCGGTTGCAGATTGTTGTCATTAAGCAAAATCCACTCATCCCGGCTGAAACAAGTCTAAAATCTTAGACAAGTAACCTGAAGGGATGTGCAATGCTTCAAACAGCATCAAAGCATTGACTACTGAATAGATCCTAACAGATTAGAAGGATGTTATTACACGTCCTGCATGTCTTCCAAGTGCATATCAGCTTGAAGTAGATGCATCTGCCATGTAGAGTTTTAGCTGCCTACAATCTATTGACAAGACAAAATGGAAGAGTTAAAAAGCAGGTAGTAATAAAAAAAGTCTCACGGATTGGACTACTTTCCATAGTTCTCTTCAGAGTAGACTAAATACTTGCATGGATATGTTTCAACATTTCTCGTCTCATCTTCGTAGGGATAAGGATTTTAGTTCTTGGTATTAGACAGTATCTTGGATCATCACTTCATCTCTAAAAGCCCAACACTCTCTTCTAGCACCAGATTAATACATCATGGACAAAGGCTATCCTTTCATCACTATTTCCTGCAGCACTTGGAAAGGACCATCTTTGTGTGTAGTTTGATCTGAGCTGGAATGATGGTTTCCAGAGCATGTCATTATGTTGCTTTTTTAGTTGAAGATGGAAGACTTCACAGTCTGTATTAGCCTCCTCAACTTCTGCTGCCCTTGCTTGTACGTCACTTTGAGATGGTATCTCTGGAAACAATGTCACATTCTTTTGATGTTTTTGCAGTAAATAGATGCCATTCAAAAAAAAAAAAATGCTTCCAAGGGGCTTTTCTTCAGATTGTGCCATTGCTTTATGTCTCATCAAAAAAAAAAGAGCCAGGCATTTTTTCTCAATTTGTGCATAGTGACATTAATGCAATGTAAATGCAACTAGTTGCCCTTGCTCAATGAGGTATTTTCCAAATCTTGTCTCATTGTCATCAACACTGTGCTGATTTCATACCATGGCACTGGTGTTTTCATCACTCATTGTTTGACGGTGAAAGCTGTTTTTTTGTTCTGAGCTCCCAATATGACTGAACATTCTTTGAAATGAGCTAGCATTGAGATTCAATTCTGAAGACAAATTTGGTTGAGTTTTTTTTAGGTAATTCACAAAATCCTTCAAGTTATTATATCACTTTCACATTTGTTTGTTGCTGTATCTCTAATATTATTCTCACTTTCCAAGGGTCATGGTGAAGTATTTTTGCTGTCAGTGTATGACCTGTTGTCAGAAATTTGTCAAGATATTGTTAAAAAAAAACTGCTGTTTTCATCTAACGCCACGTGGCAGTGTCCATCCTTCACACCTACGGTTATAAAGTTCTCAGTCTCCACAAGTTGTGACAAACTTCCTTCAATCATTGACATGGGGTAGCGCAATTGCATCAGAGCTTTGTGGAGATTTCTCAGATCTTTGCAGACTTTCATCTTTTCAGACTTGTTCACTGCTAATATGCTGCTGGACCAGTATCTATTGCCCATCCCTAATTGTCCTCGAGCAGATGATGGTGAGATGCCTTCTTCAACTGATATACACCCACAATGTTATTAGGGAGGGAGTTCCAGGATGTTTAACAGCAACAATGAAAAAACAGTGGTATATTTCCATGTCTGGGTGGTGAGTGGCTTGGAAGGGAACGAGCAGATGGTAGTGTTCTCATAGGTCTGCTGCCCTTATTCTTCTAAATGGTAGTAGTTGTGGGTTTCAGATTTCGACTGTGCATCTTGTAGATTGTACACACTGCTGCTACTATTGAGTATTGGTGGTGGAAGAAATGGACATTTGTGGATATGCCATCAATCAAGCTAACTGCTTTGTTCTCAATGTTATCAAGAATTTCTTCATCTAAAGGATAGTTAATCTGTGGAACTCATTGCCACGGAAGGCTGTGGAGGCCAAGTCATTGGATGTCTTTAAGGCAGAGGTAGATTGGCTCTTGATTTGTGAAGGGATCAAGGTTCATGGGGAGAAAGCAAGAGAATGGGGTTGTAAAACATATCAGCCATGATTGAATAGCAGTGCTGACTTGATGGGCCTAATTCTGCTCCTGTAACTTATGGTCTTCTGTTTCTTGAGTGCTGTTGCAGCTGCACACATCCAGGCAAATTTGAAGTATTCCATCACATTCCTGACTTCTGCCTTGTAGATGGTAGACAGGCTTTAGGCAGTCAGGAAGTGCCTTGGCCTGCTCTCATAGCCACTGTATTTACATGGCTCATCCAGTTCTGTTTCTGGTCAACGGCATCCCCCAGGACGCTGGGATTCAGCGATGGTCATACCATTGAATGTCAAAGGGCAGTAGTTGGACTCTCTTGTTGGTGATGGCCATCACCTGGCACTTTTGTGGTGCAAATGTAGCTTTTCCCTTGTCAGCCCAAACCTGGATATTGTCTAGGTCTTGCTGCAGTTGGCCATGGGCTGTTTCAGTATCTGAGGAGTCACAAATGGTGCTGAACATTATGCATTTATCAGTGAACATCCTCACTTCAGATCTTGTGATGGAGAGAAGATGCTGAAGATGGTTCGGCCATGGATACTGCCCTGAGAAACTCCTGCAGAGATGTCCGGGACTGGAGATGACTGACCTCCAACAATCACAACCATCTTCCTTTGTGTCAGGTCTGACTTAAACTAGCAGAGAATTTTCCCTCTGACTCCCATTGACTCAGGTTTTGATGAGTCTACTTGCTGCTGCCTTGGTGTTAAGTGTAGGCACTCTCATGTCACCTCTGGAGTTCAGCTCTTTTGTGCATCTTGAACCAAGGCCGTAATGAAGTCAAAATGGCCCTGGCAGAATTCAGACCAAGTATCATCAAAACACTAGTACTAAACAAAGCTGTTTGACAGAGCTGTTGATGCCACCTTTCACCACTTTGCTGATAATTGAGAGTAGACGGATGGGGAAATTGTTGATTGGGTTGAATTTGTCCTGTTTTTTGCATGCAGGTTGTCAGTAGGTGCCAGTGTTGTAGCTGTACTGGACTAACTTGGCTAGGGGCATGACAAAATCTGAAGCAGACATCTTCAGTACTATTGGTAGGGCCCATCATATTTCCAGTATCTGGTGCTTTCAGTCCTTTCATGATATGACGTAGAGTGAATTGAATTAGCTAAAGTCCGGCACCTGAGAAGCTCGGAACCACTTGGGAGCTCAGATTGATCACCTCTTTGGCATTTAATAGCCGAAGATCATTACAAATGCTTCGGCCTCATCCCACCACTGACATGTTGGGATCCCCAGTCAGTGAAGATGGTAATGTTTGTGGCACCTCCAGTGATTTGTTTAATAGACCACACCATTCCTGTGGCAGGACTGCACAGCTTAGATCTGATGTATGGGTTATTGAATCATTTTGCTGCTTATGGTATTTGGCACACAAGTAGTCCTAAAGGTTCACTAGGTTAACACCTCACCTTTCAGCATACCCTCTTGTACTGTCCATAGAAACAGGGTTGATACCCTGGTTTGATGATAATAGTTGAGTGGAAATTGCTGGGCCATGTGGTTGTAGAGTGTATTGGGGTACAATTGCGCTACTGCTGATGGCCTATTGCACCTCATTGATACCCAGTCTTGAGTTACTAGACCTGTTTGAAGTCTGTCCCATCTAGCATGGTGATAGTACCACACAACTTGATGGAGAACATCTTCAATGTGAAGGTGGGATTTCATCTCCATGAACCTTGTGCCATGGTCCCTGCTACTTATACTGTCAAATAGATGCATATACAACAGGCAGAATAGTATGGATGTAGTTAAGTATGTTTTCTTTCCTCATTTTTATTCCCACATCACTTACTGCAGACCCGATCTAGCACCTCTGTCTTTGAGGACTTGGCCAGCTTGGTCAGTAGTGGTGCTACCAAGCCACTCAGAGATGAACATTGAAGGCCCCTGACCAGAATATATTCCACTTCCTTGTCATGCTTTATGCTTCCCCCAAGTGGTGTTCAATATTGAGGAGTACTGATTTATCAGCTGAGAGAGGGAAGTACATGGTAATAAACATGCATTTTCCTTGTCCACATCTAACCTGTAAGCCAAGTCTGAAAAGATTTTGACTCGGGTTTCTCAGCAAGCTTGAGCTACAGCTCCATCATCCTGTTCCTGGATGAAATTGATTCCATACTTTGATCATATTCACTCAATGGGGCACATGGGTGTTCTGTTAAACAGCAGGCCCTCTCTGTTCTTCAGAAATCTTTTTGCCAGGACATTACATGGAGCGCAGTCAATATTGAGAACTCCCAACACAACTCCCTCCTAACTATATGTATAGCTGTTGACATCTGTGCTGTGTCTGTCCTGCCTGTGGAACAGGACACAGGCAAGGATGGTGATGATAGTCTCTGCCTAAGGTATGAGTCTATAGGAATGTCTAGCAGCTGTTGCTAGAAAATCCTCATCGCTAGAATAAGTCTCATAAATTGTTTCTGTCCCCCTCCTTAATGGCTCACATATGCCTCCTAAAGTGTGGGGCCCAGAACTCCAGACAAGGCTAGGGAAAGGGGGGGGGGTGGAAAAAGGGGGTTTATCCTAACCACCAAGCTTTTGCTCTCCCTTCCCTATTAATAAAGCCCAGCATCATATACACGGCTTCAACTGCTCCCGGACTTTGTCTGCTGATATTGAATGATGGTCGAACATATAATCATTCTTCTCACAAACTTACTTTAAAGTTGTAGCTTTAGAATCCTTGCTGACATTTTGTCTTTTTTATTTATTTTTAAAATCAACTCTAAATTGCAAGCTGAAAAGTGACATGAACTTTAGGTCAGCTTGTGAGTAAAGGAAAGCAGACTCAGTAAGCTTTGAGGGACCAGGTTGATTCTTGATAAAGAAAAATTCTAACAGACAATTTCTTCTTGAGTCAGTGTTTAAACCAGTGATAGAAGTTAACCAGTGATAGAAGTTGACCATTGATGAGGTTAGTACCTAGTGATTGGTTATGACAAGTCTGAAAGGGACCCACCCTGCAAGCAGATGACAGTTGTTGAATTCTAATTGAGTGCATCAGGCTCTGCATAGGCTGCTACTGAAACAGCAAGAAGACATGAAAGCTCCCTATGTACTCTGGGCTTCCAGAAGCTGGTATATCTAGGAATGGAAAGCTAAGTTATAAATATTTCTGTCTTTGTCTGGGTGAACCAAGAAAGTAGTAACTCTGATCAATATGTACATATAGACAGGGTAGTTAAAAGGGCATTTGGCACACGTGCCTTCATTGCTCAGTCCTTTGAGTATAGGAGTCAGAAAGTCATGTTTAGGTTGTACAGGACATTGACAAGACCTCTTCTGGAATACTGTATCCAGTTCTGGTCACCTGGTTATAGGGAGGATACTGTTAAGCTTTATATATAGGAAGTCATGTCTCACTAACTTGATTGAGTCTTTTGAAGAAGAAAGGGGAGTGATGAGGGCAGAGCAGGGGGGAAAAAACGTTCAAAACTAGAAGGCATAGGTTTAACATAAGAGAGGAATGACTTAAAAGGGATCCAAGGGGCGACTTTTCCCATGTAGAATGTGGTGCATTTGTGGAAACGATCTGCCAAAAGGAAGTGGTAAGGCTGGTACAATAATATTTAAGACATACAAATGGATATTTGAATAGGAAGGGTTCACAGGGAGATAGGGTAAATGGGACTAGGATATCTGTTGAGCCTGGACAAGGCTGAGTTTCTGTACTTTATCACTATGATGGTGAGCTGGAGAAGGTTCAGAAGAGGTTTAGGAAGTATGGAAGTTTTGGAATTATAAAAAGAAAGGTAGGATAGGCTGGGACTTAATTCCACGAGAGCGTAGGAGGTTGAGTGGTAATGTTATAGAAGCTTATAAATAAACATGAGGTACAGATCGAGTTAATGGTAGTTTTCTCCTCTCTGTCTCCCCCCACTCTCTCTTCTCCACCCTCCCCCTCATAGGATGGGAGATCAAGAGTAGGGGGCACAATTTTAAAAGGTGAGAGGAAAGAGATTTAATAAAGACATGGGGCAAATTAAAAAAAAAAAAATAATAACAAACAGAGTGGAAGAAAGTTCCAGAGGAAGTGGTGGATGTAGGTACAATTACAACATTTAAAAAGACATTTGGATGAGTACATGGTACATGAATAGGGAAAAGTTGGGTGGGAGCAGGGAGAAGATATGGAGCAGGCACGCAGGACTAGTTTAGTTTAGGATTATGTTTGGCATGGGCTAGTTGGACTGAAGGTTCTTCGTCCATGGTGGAAGTTAAGTGATAGAATCACTGTCAATATGGCATTCATAAGAAAAGGTAAAATTAGCCAGATTTCCTGGATTTTCTGTGAATGGGAGTCTGAAAACAAGTATTTCAGGTTTAAAGCACAGACATTAAATCAGCTCACTGTTTAAATTTTCTTTCTGCTGAAATTATGTCTAAAACAGTTAAAAAAGAAAGACTTAATTTCCAGACACAGTAGGAACTGCAGATGCTAGAGAATCCGAGATAACAAAGGTGTAGAGCTGGATGAACACAGCAGGCCGAGCAGCATCAGAGGAGCAAGGCGGCTGACGTTTCGGGCCTAGACCCTTCTTCAGAAAATGACCCTTCTGAAGAAGGGTCTAGGCCC
>NC_063335.1:19021196-19042838 GCF_021869965.1 Rhincodon typus
TGCTCCTCTGATGCTGCTCGGCCTGCTGTGTTCATCCAGCTCTACACCTTGTTATCTCTAATTTCCAGACACTTGTGTTGCATCTTACTTGCAAAGTCTGGGATTGGTCATTCAAAAGTCTTGTTCAGAACAATGAATGACTGGTTTTATTGTGTTGCAAATACAGAGGTAGAAAAGCTGATAATTCATCAGCGGTCTGTCTCCGTTTTGCAACTGGGCCCTTTATATGGCCACTCTTCATTCTGCCGGCTAAAGTGAACGGTGTCACCATCCTGTATTAAATTGCATCTGTCTTGTCTTCATTCCACCAACCTGCCTCGGTCCTTTTGAAGTTCTGCACTGTCCTTTTCTCAGTTCACAACACAAATTAGTTCATTATTACCTATTGCAAGAATTTAACTAAATATTTTCGCAAGCTCAGCTGTAAACATATCCATGCTGTACAACTTATTATACTGAAATCTCCAACAGCACCTGGGTGTATCAACATGTTGAAAAAAAATATTACCTTGAGGAACATAAGAGTGACTATGCATGTACAACCATTTTGAATCATTAATGTCACTTCTACGATAAAGGGGCAGCAGCATACCAATTACAGCCCAGGTTTGGAACCAATAGATAGTAGAGCTGTGGATAAAATAAAATCTAAAGAAAGTAAATGCAGAGCTGGTGTGAAATCTACTTTTACCAGAATAGTGATCTAGGAGTTTCAATGTTGGCTCTGTCACGCTGCTGCCAGTGCAAACTGGCACTGATAACTCATCTAATCTGGACCAGGCTACATTTGGGTGACTGGGAGGCCATAGTTTTTTTTGGCCAGGATCTGAAGTAGTAACATAACCACAGGTGGTGGTGCACTTAGGCATCAGTGGCTCCTATTACCCTTTAACTAGGAGGAGCTTCTGCTTAAAGAGGGGTTGGGGTTGGGAGACAGTGGCCAACTGGTATCATCACTGGACCATTAGTCCACAAACTCATTCTGGGGACCTGGGTTCAAAATCTCAGCGTGGCAGAATGTAGAATTGGAAATCAATTTGTAGAAAATCTAAAATTAAGAATCAACTGATGACCATGAAACCATTGTCAAAAAACCCAGGTGGTTCATTAATGTCCTTCAGGGAAGGACAAAAAAGGCCATCCTCACCTGGTCTGGCCTACATGTGACTCCAGACCAGTGTGGTTGACTCTCAAATTGCCTTTTGATATATCTGAATGTTTTGCTAGGCCATTTCATTCACTACAAACTCTCAAAATTAAACTGGATAGATCACCCGACATCAACCTAGACACCAGAAAAGACAACAGCAGAAATAGTCCCGCCAATGCTGCGAAGCCTCCTTACTTAATCTATTAGTTAGTGCCAAAATTGGGAGAGCTGTCTCAGATATTCTCAGAGTCATACCTTACAGACAATGACCCAGACATCACTGCCACCATCCCTGGATATGTCCTGTCCCACTGGCAGGACAGGCTCAGAGGTGGAGGCAGTGGTATAGACACCCCCCGCCATGAAGTCTCAGGTTCAGGTTAAAAACATAGCAATCAGCAGGAGGTTTCCTTGCCTATGTACTGAATTATCAGAGGAGGAAGGATGGTACTCCATGTTGAACACTTGGAGAGGCATAGGAGGTGGCAAGGGCTCTGGGTGGGAGATTTTAATGTTCACCACCAAACAAACAGATGCTCAGCAGCGGTAGTACTGATTGAGCTGGTCAGGTCCTAAAAGGACATGGCTGCTAGACTGGGTCTGCAGCAGGTGGTGAGGGGAAAAAAAAAAACCCAAAGGGAAAAACTACACTTGACCTTATTCTTACCAATCTGCCAGCTGCAGATACAAATTCCATTGTGAACAGATGTAAAAAAGTGATCACCCTGGTGTTCTTGTGTAGATGAAGTCCCACCTTCACAGAGAATAACCTCTATTGTCTATGTGGCACTATCACTGTGCTAAATGGGACAGACTTCAACACATCTTGCATCCAAGAGGCACTATGGGCCATCAACAGGAGATTTGTACTCCAGCACAATCTGCAACCTCATGACCTGGCATATTCCCCACTCAACCATTACCATTAAGCCAGGGGATCAACCCTGGTTCAGTGGCGAATGCAGGAATACATGCTAGGGGCAGCACCAAACATACCTTGAGAATGATGTGTCAACCTGGCGAAGCTACAAAAAAAAAAAAACCTACTTGCATGCCAAACAGCATAAGTAACAAGTGATAGAGCTAAGCAATCCCACAACGCATCAGATGAAAGCTCTGCAGTCCTGCCACATCCAGCTGTGAAACGATGGTCATGTCACAAAGCATGGAAACAGATCCTTCAGTCCAACTAGTCCATGCCAGCTATAATCCCAAACTAAACTAGTTCCCATCTGCCTGCACTTGCCCCATATCCCTTCAAATATTTCCTATTCATGTACTAATCCAAATGTCTTTTAAACATTGCCACTGTAGCCACATCCACCACTTCCTCTGGAAGGTCATTCCACACATCTGGTGTAAAAAAACCATTCTCGTCTTTAAAATCTCTCTCCTCTCACCTTTAAAATATGCCCCCTAGTCTTGAAATCCACCACCATAGGGAAAGACACCTACTACTGTCCTCATCTATAATCCTCATGATTTCCTAAACCTCTATAAAAGGTCATCTCTCATATCTTCAGTGAAGAACGTCCCAACCGATCCAAATGACAAACTCATTTGAGGATGCTCCACAAATATCCTCATCCTTAAAATGGTGGAATAGCCCAGCACATCAGTGCAAAAAGTAAAGGTTGAAGCTTCTTTAGCAATCTTCAGCCAGAACTGCCATGTGGCAGATCCATCTCAGCCTCTAGTGGTCCTCAGCATTACAAAATACTAATTCAGTTCTCTCCACATGATCATCATGTGGTTGGTTGGAAGCACAGAATACTGCAAAGGTTGTGTGCCTGACACCATTCCAGCAATAGTACTGAAGACTTGTGCTCCAGAACTTGCTGCTCCTGTAGCCAAGCTCTTCCAGTGCAGTTACAACACTGACATTAACCCAAATTGGAAAATTGCCCATATCCTGTACACAAAAGACGACAGGATATATCCAACCCAGCCAACTACCATCCCAGTCTACTCTCAAATCATCAGTAAAGTGATGGAAGGGGTTATCAACAGTGCTATTAAGCACCACCTGCTCAGCAAGGCCCAGTTTGGGTTCTGCAAGGGCCACCTCAGCCCGACTTTATTACAGGCTTGGTTCAAAACATGGGGCAAAAGTTGAATTCCAGAGGCGAGGCGAGGGTGACAGCAAGGCTGAATTCAACCAAACGTGGCATCAAGGAGACCTAGCAAAACTGGAATCAATGAATATCAGGGGCACATTGCTGATTAGACTCATACCTGGCACATAGGAAGATGGTCATTGACAGGGGAAAGTCATGGTTGGAGGTCAGTCATCTCAGCTCCAGGACATCTCTGCAGGAGTTCCTCAGGCTGGAGTCCTGGACTCAACCATCTTCAGCTGCTACAATGAATTCCCTCCATCATAAAAAGGTCAGAAATGGGGATGTTTTGCTGATGATATCAATGTTCAGCACCATTCACAATGGCTCATACTGAAGCAGTCCACATTTGAATGCAACAAGATCTGGACAATATCCAGACTTGGGCTGACATTTGCATTCCACAAAATGCCAGGCAATGACTATCCAGAAAAAAAAAAAAAAAATTAACCACCACCCCTAACATTCAACATCCTGAGGATTAAAAGTTTTCCAAAAATTCAACTGGGTTCACCACAACAGTGGCCACAAGAGCAGGTCAGAGGTTAAGAATACTGCACCTTTAAGTAACTCACCTCCTGACTACCCAAAACCTGCCCATCATCGATAAAAGGCACACCTCACCACTTGCCTGGATGGGTGCTGGTCCAACAACACAAGAAGCTCGAAACTATCCAGGACAAAGCAACTCACTTGATTGGCACTACATCCATAAGCCATTACCCCCAACTTTCAGTAGTAGTATGTACCATCTACAAAGACGCACTGCAGAAATTCAAAGATCCTTAGGATAGCACCTTCCAAACTCAGGACTTCAATCAAGAAGGACAACAGAAGCAGACACACGTGAACACCAACACCACCACCAGCAAGTTCCCCACCAAACCACTCACCATCCCGACTTGGAAATTGATCACTGTTCCTTTGTGGTCACTGGGTCAAAAATCCTAGAGTTTTCTCCCTAATAGCATTGTGGGTCAACCCACAGCGGGTTGATTGCAGCAGTTCAAGGCAGCAGCTTACTACCACCTTCTCAAGCACAACTAGGATGGGTAAGCAATGCTGGGCAATTGTGACACCTACATCCCAAAAAATGAATTTCTAAAAATGTTCAGCTACAGTGTCAGGTAAATCTAGCATAGTGTGCTTAGTGCACATAGTTGAACTACTTGCCTTTGAAAATAGATAATATCTTAACAGTAGATGCTAGTTTCATGCTGAAAAAGGGCACACCACCAGAAATAGACAAACACTCCAGCCACTGTTAGGCTCCTTCAAAAATATCATAACTGGATTGGGAGCATGAAGAGACAGCAAGTTTTGCCTTGTGACTAAAGCACTTTTGTCCAATTTTAACAGTCAATGAAAATCACCAACGTGTACACAAGTTTCATATGGTCATTAAGTTTCATATGGCAAGTTATTAACATACTGAACCCCAAGACAAAGAACTGCAGATGCTGTAAATCAAACACAAAAATTGCTGAAAAACTCTTGCAGGTCTGGCAGCATCTGTGGAGAGAAAGCAGAGTTAATGTTGTTTAGGGTCCAGTAACACTTCTTCAGAACTCTTTCAGAAAATACTGAAGCAAGTTATTGTTAGTCAATGGTTGGAAAATCTGTTAGGTCAATGATCCCAATCACAGGGTGTGGGCCGCACAATCAGTAATGATATAGACCTACAACCAACATTCCCAGTAGGTGGTGATGTTCCATGAAAAGGATTGGTGGTTATTCGCTCTACACATTGTTGTAGCATTTATTTCCAATCAAGTTATTTTTGGTAACGGTACTTGTACACTTTACTGACAAAAGAACAAAACTATAGCCCTCTCAGGCATTACACATCAGCAGCTATTGTCAGCTCACATCATACCACACAGACAATATTAGAAACAAACAAACAAAAACAAGAAACAACAGTCAGTAAAAATGAAAGACAAATTCCCATTCATTACAAAACAAAAGCAATGCCCCAATGTGAGAACAGTATTTCTTGTAAAGCTAAAGTGAGATTGGGAGAATCAATAGGGATGTGAATATCACAGGGATTATGAAGAAGCATATCTATGCAAACAGGGAATAAACGTAGGGAGTCACTTTGTACCATGGCAATAAACAAAGCAGATAATTACATAACCTTTTGGGTATAGTTTTCAAAATAAGTTCCAATACAGAACTGAGTTTACAAAAGCTCAGTATGAATCTTGTTCATTTTTGAAACAAAACTAAAATCTCAAGCAGAGAGATTCCTACAACAGTATACAACTGATTCTTTAACATCTTTAGACTAATACTGGAACAAAAAAAAAAGATTGTTCATTGGCATGTCAGCAACTATGTACAAGAACAAAAATTGTAAAATAAAATACAATTGATAATTAAGATGCATTTAAGAATGCAGCTCACACAAAGTTATTATATTTACTTCAATTTTTGCTGTAGCAGTTTCCATTAACTGAAGTATTGGTGCAAAAGGCTGTTCAATTCATGTAATTACCACCTTTCTTTCAGGCTCAGTGATGTTAGCGAGCTTGGGAGTTACATTTGATCAGATGTGTTAATTAATTTCATATTTTACTTTGATAAATTCTCCCATTATTTAAATGCAAATATACTCTATCATAGTCAGTTCAAAACCTGTTAACTGAAAACTGTTTCGAATTCTTAACAAGATTCCCAGTTATAGCCTGTGGCTTATGCAACAGTAAACAGTTTGCAGTTCATCTTGTTACCCCAAAACAAAAATCAGTCCAGGTTTGGTAGAATTACAGAATTCCAGGTCTATTGCAGAGGATAGAAAATAAATGATATTTGTATCTGCAGTTTCAAAAGTTTTTGCTCCCTCGATCTTCACCCAGACCAACTTCAATATTTTACAAAAGCCATGGCAAGTATTGGTTTTGATATCAACATGCATTTTTCATGGTGCTTTCAGCAACAAGCATGACAAATTGTATGAATAGTGCGCAGCTACAGGCTATGCAACTTATTCCTTTCTGTCCCAGAAAGTCTCTCTGCATTCTTTTCTTTGTTCACTTCAAATAGGCTACCTACACACATTAATAGGCAGAAACAAGACATGTTACTTTATACACAATTTGCAGAGGCTAGGGAATGAAAAAAAAGCATCTTGCTAAGATTATTGATGCCAAGTTTCAGCCTACTGGCAAGTTCTCTACTAATAACCCTGATGTGCTATGCATTATTAACAATACCTTGTACAAGGAGTCCTCAAATGTTTCCACTTGGGATATTCAAAAAGTAACAGTGGCTCTACCGAACTGTAATTTTCCTCAACTAATGGATAACATTAAAATGCACTTGAAAAGGCCACATCATGCAACAGATAGCATCCTTGCCTCTGAAAATGCGCTCAGAGTTTATGTTAGCAATTCTTCCTCTTTAGTTGTCCAAGTTCCTGGTTAAACTGTATCTCTCTTGTACTTTGAATACAGTTTTGCCTCCTTCAGAAATGCTTTAATCAAAATGCAGAACACCTCATTTGGTATTTGTTAGCTTCCCAATTAAGTCCACTTGGCAAGAAGGTTGGCGAACATTTGCCAGTTAGTCAAGGGAAGGTGGTTTAACAAAGATTAATTAAGCAGTTAACATTTGTATTTGTGAAACTGTGCTGTAGGCAAATTAGCTGCCTCTTTTCCCTCCATTACAGTAGTGATTACATTTAAAGTACACCATTGTTGCAAAACTTTTATAGCCATTGAGGCCTTGAAAAACATTAAAAAGTTATTTCTAATCATTAGTTTTTTACTCAACTAACACTTGGTATGTTATAATCCAGTCACCTGAAAAGGCTGGCTGTTGCTCTCATCTGTCTGACTGTCATGTTTAGTCCTTGACAAAATGTTGGTCATATTAGGGCAGAGCATTCAAACATAAAAAAAGTCAAATAAAATGACAACTAGTTGTAACAATATTTCCTCGTTACAATAATACAGGCTCTGCAGTTACATTGCATTTTGAGGCAGTTAACCAGTGATTATACTTTTTCAATATATAATCTATACTACCTTTGCCTAAATATTGAGAGATTTTCAGGCAACTAATGTAAACCCTAATGTATCACATTCTCCCCGATAGTGGAAGAAACAACACAGACTCTACCATTGATAATATTCCTAGTGGCTGAAAATCAACCAAGATCATGCTGGACAGAACATCCTTCCTCCAACATTTTTTCCTGGAATATTCTCAGACATTTTGACAGGATGCATCCACAGGATCACAAGAATGAATCAGAGTAAGAATCTTCACCAAGTCAGCAATATTCTGACTCAGTCCAGCTATGTTACTGTTCAATTGTGCAAACCCGTACTGGACAGATCGGTCCAACTGCTCCATTCCAGACTGCACAATGCACTTGAGTTCTTGCATTTCAGTTTGTGTCACAGATAGTCCAGAGAGGGCTGAATGTTTTTCAGGTTCTTCCTGAATGGTAGATGGTGGGAGATGCACACTATTTTGTAGCTTAACCGAAGGGACCTCCAGGCTAGATTGGACAGTCCCTTTTAAATCCATTAAATCACTGTGAATTGAATCAAATCCCTCTTTTTGTACATCTATAAAGCTAGTTGTACAGGGTTGATCCACTGGAGTGTCAGAGACAGGAGGCAATTGGCTACTCGAAGGGCTTTGTGCATTTTCTTGCGGTTCTGCAGGCCCAGAGGCAGGTTGTTCTGTCAAAATGGGAGAAGAGTCTGTGCATGACTCTTCATGGTCTTCTGACTTCAGTGACATTTCGGGCTCCACCTGCTGCACCGACCCTTCTGGAAATGCAGGGGTTCTGGCCACATCCACATTCTCTAAAGGGAAGTCGGAAGAAGAACGTGGTGTACTATCAAGTCCTGTTGAACAGAAAGAAATTGCATTAACAATAGAATTTGAAATACAAATTCTTTTCTTAAATCTTGCCATATTGAACTCACCTGGTCTTAAATGATGATTGCCTGGGCAATACAAAATGCTCATTTTTGTTGGCGTTATAATTTAGAATTCTATTGTAAAATAGTATGACCAGTGTAATTTAAGAAATACATAAGATTTATATTTTATACAACAGTAAAAGCAAAAGATAATTATATTTGGAGGTTTTACAACTGAAAAATAATGTTTCCAGAGTGTCGAAGTTTGGTTCAGTTCATATTTTTCTACTACAGTGGGATTTTGACTTCTTTCTGCACAGATTTGTTTAAAATTTGAAGGCCTTTTTTGTGCTATAGATCTCAAATCACAGTTTGTACATTTTACAGGACTTGAGTTCTGAAGTCTTCAAGAAGCAGCCTAATTAAAATGTTCATTACCTAGTTCTGGTTTAGTACAGGAATGTAAAAGCAATTCCTAGGATGTCAAGGCTATTATATTCACATCAGAACAAAGAGCTTCAACATTACATCCTTCAGGTGTCTCTTTTGAATGTACATTAATTTTAAAAAGTGAGCCACACTACCAAACATCTTAATGCAAGTGACAGAAACTACTTACCAGAAGCACTAGCTTTGCTTCTGGTAAATACTTAAAGGTTAACCTCCAATTTGTAATAATCCCTTTTAAAAGGAGAACCATCTGTATGGATGATCTCAATCCTAGGATACAATAATTCCTATGAATATTAGAGGTTGGAATTAGGTTTGGAGGAAAAAGTTCATGAAAATCAAGAACATCCCAAGGTTCCGGTTTCTCAAAGACTTTTCTAGATGGGAAAGATTTAGCTTCAAAAACAGTTGAACATTTCAATCCTTAACATGGGACAATATGAGCAAATCTAGTACAAGGCAAGATGCACAACTGAGGTTACAATGGAGTTTCACAAAAAAAAAAACAAAAAACACTGGGTTAAGAACTTTGTTCTATGTCTATCAAAAAGAATACTCCAAAATCTGAACACATTGTTACTTGGAGAGTTTGTTTTTTCAGTTTAATTATCACCTCTGCTGAAGGCAATTCCTTATGGAATTATGGTTCTGCAAATTAATCATATTAATGCATTTCACCCAGTTGGACTGGTTTGATATCAGCTTTAGTGGGCCATCAGTTCCAGGAAGGCCTGACAGTCAAACTCAATTCAGTCTTTACCAAGACCAACATTCACATTTCCAGAAAGATTGATGGTTCAGGAGCAGGAGCCCTCACACCACCTCTATTCTCCTCTTGGGCAGACTAGTGTTAATTGTTGCACTACTTTCATTCAGCCAAAGCTCAGCCAGCTCATCTATTCACTGAATAAACTCCGTTTACAATGGTTAGAGGTTTCTCAGATCAATATTGTAATTTCCAAAACAATATACAGGCATCTGAAGAGAATGGAGAATCAAATCATTTTCTCCTACTGCCATCTACAGACAAAAACAGAGGATTTCAACTACTCCATGGAAATAAATTTGCAACAAGAATGTTGAGCAATCCTAATTGACAATTACACAATCTAATTTTCTGATAGGACACAGACCAAATTTGTTTTCACATTACATCTTATTTATTTCATTATTTTTCTTTCCTATATTTCTCCCTAGTACTCCAAGTTAGTATTTCGGTTTCACAAAAAACTCGAACATTTCATTTCTCTCCTTGGTGGCGCTCAGTGAGTGTAAATCAAGATTTTTTTTTTTTCTAATTTTCCAAACATTTTTCACATACTGAAAAGACGTGTCAGGCAATCCCCTCAGCTTGACTAAGTTCTTTGACGTTTCACTCTCTGGAGACCTTCAGGCATTTTATATCCAATTAAATGATCCAACAGTTGCAAATCTCACTTGGGTCATTGAGAAACAAAAATATTTGCTAACTTTTCTTCTGTTGCTACATCACTAGCTAGAACCAAACTTTTTTTCCATTTACTTCACAATAATTCAATGTAGTCTATTAAGTGTACAAGTAATATCCCAGGGCTCTAAATCAGAAAATGACAGGTAGGAAGTCAAGTCAAAGGAGGCAACCTCTAGCAAGTGGTGAGCAAACAGTTGTCAGCCCACAGCTCCAACTTCTGGATCCCCATGGACTCCCAAATGCCTCTTAGATGTTACTGTTGAATCTGTTGTTTCTATCATCTCCACTGACAACACGACCACACTCCCTGTATAAAAAGGAACAACTTTCCTTGCATGTCTGCCACAGAGTGGCATGGTGGCTCAGTGGTTAGCAGTGTGGCGTAACCGGGATCGGGGTGTGTTGCTTGGAGGGTCAGAACGGCCTGCTTCTGCACTGAAAAGTGTTTTTTTTTCTTCAAAATTCTCCCCTCAAGCCTATACCCTAGTATTTGACATTTACACTCACTAATTCATGCCTCTCAAATTTTATATACTTCCCTCAGTTTCTTATGCTAGAGTGAAAACAATCCAATTTGTCCAACCTCTCCTTATAGCTAAATCACTCCAATCCAAGCAACATCTTGGTAAACTTCTTTTGTACCCTCTCCAAAGCCTTCCTGTTGTGTGGTGACCAGAACTACACACAATACTCCAAATGTGGCCAAACTAAAGTTTTATACAGCTGCAACACGACTTGGCAATTTTTGTACTCAATGCCCTGACTGATGAACACAAGCTTACCATATGTCTTCTATACCACCTTGTGTTGCCACTTTCAGAGAACTACAGTCTCACAAGATCCCCCTGTATATCAATGCTCCCAAGTATCCTTCCATTTACTGTATACTTTCCTCTTGCAGTTGATATCCCAAGATTCACTTCATCCTAGTGTTACACCTCACTAGGGTAGCATGCTAGAAATCAAGCTCCAGTATTCCCAGAGTGATCACTAAATTTGATTTTTTTTTTTTTTCAATAGAGCTATGCAAAAATTCCCCAATTTATCTGTTTTTTTTTTTTAAAAGACCTAAGTTGACAGAATGCAGAGCACAAGTTTTGGTTCTTATGGCTATTTATTAGAAATAAATTCTAGATCCAGGTCTGAATTGCTGACAAAGAACACTACTAGTTGAAACTCATCTCCTGAAGATACTCCCCCTACAGACAGGCAGGTGAAATGGGGAATATCCTTCCTGCATTTACCTGGTTTAGTCTAGTTAGAATTTTAAAAGATTCAATGGAGATCCAACCCCTTCCCCCCAACCCAACCCTGCCAACCCGCCATTTCTAAACACCAATCCAGTCTCTTCCTACATCAATCCTGACATCCCAGCAATCACTCTAGTAAACCTTTGTTGCACTCCCTCCATAGCTAAAGCATCCTCCATCAGATAAGGAGACGAAAACTGCACATAGCACTCCATGTGTTATGTGGGCCAGTGTGGTCTCAAAGGCTTGTACAATTGCAGCAAGAATTTTTCTGCTCCTGTACGCGATTCCTATTGCTATGAAGGCAAACTACCATTTGGCCTTCATCATCTGCTGCACCTATGCACTTACTTTCAGTGACTGGTATACAAGGACATCAGTCTCATTGAGAAAGGTGCAATCTATTGTTCTTCAGATAATCTGCCTTTCTGTTTTCACTACCAAAGTGGACCACCTCTTCATCTACCATGCATTTACCCAGTTTGTCTAAATCACACTGAAGCATTTCTGCATTCTCTCAGTTCACCTTCCACTCAGCTTTGCAAAATTGAGATTACGTTCAGTTCCCTCATTAATATACATTGGTGAACAGCTGGGATCCATGCACTGATCCTTGCAATATCCCATTAGTCACTGCCTACCATATGGAAAAAGGCCTGTTCATTTCAACAGCTTGGTTCCAGTCTACCATCAGTTCTTTATCCATGTCTCTACACAACCTCAATTAAAACATATGGGATTGTACATGCTAATCCCTCAAGTGGAACTTTATCAAAAGCCTTCTCAAAATCAAAGTAAACTACATCCCCTATCAATGCCAGTGGTTACATTAAAAAAAATTGTGGATTGGTCAAGCATGATTTCCCTTTCATAAATCCTTGCTGACTGGATTGGACAGTCACTGTTTTCCTGCAGTTAAATCTTGTATAATGGTTTAGCATTTTTCCACCTATTGACGTCAGGCCAACCAGTCTTATAATTCCTTTTTGTTTTAAAGGATAGTGGGGTTACAATAACTATCCTCCAATCTATAGAAACTGTTCTAGACTCTGTAGAATCTTGAAAGATGACCACCAATGCATCCACCTTTCTAGGGCCACCAAGTACTATGAAATGTAGATTTTCAGGCCCTGGGGATTTCACCGCCTTTAATCCTATTAATTTCCCCGACACTATTTTTCTACTAATTCTGATATCCTTCAGTCCCTCACTGTCTTCTGTAAAGGCTGAGCCAAAATATGCTTAATTGGTCTGTCATCTTTGTTCCCCATTATAACTCCCTCCTGCTTCTCACTTACATGGACCTACAGTTGTCTTCACTTATCTTTTTCTTTTCACATACTGAACATAAAATGTTTAGGATCAGCTGTACTGTATTTCCACCCCCTTAATTAAACCCTTTGTTCTCCTTTGGAATCTAAACTGCTCCCTATCCTCAGGTCTGCTGGGGTTTTTTTTGGGCCAATTTGTATGCCCTTTCCTTGGATCCAATACGATCCTTTATTTCCCTTGTTAGCCATGATTGGGCCACCATTTCCATTTACTACATTGACATTTCTAGTAAAGATAATCATCTTTACATGAAGCGGTTGAAACAAAAAAGTCTCTACTTGAACAGCCTTACATTTCAACTTTTAATCATTTCAATAAAAGCAAGTGGATTATAAATCAGTGTAAATTAGTGCTAGTTACCATATTGGATGTAAATTTCAAAACAAAAAAAAAGTGTTAAAGAGCCAATGATCCTAAAGTCTCTTTTTTTCTACAACAGTGCTTCGGATATTGGTTTAGTTTTAGAAATTGTATTCCACTGGTTTCTGTTCCCAACTGCACCCATGCCAAGTCACTAACATCATTTTGAAAGCTTTGGGGAAGGGAAAATAAAATCAGGACAGCCAACACTGATTAAATTGAATCAGAGATAGCAGGAACTAGAGATGCTGAAGAATCTGAGACAAGGTGCAGAGCTGGATGAACACAGCAGGCCAAGCAGCATCATAGGAGCTTAAAGGCTGACGTTTTGGGCCTAAACGCTTCAGAAATTATTAGGTTTGCTTTAAGCTTCAAGGGCTCACTAACATTCTGCTGACCATACTTCTCTAACAAATTCCTTAAAAAAAATGTTACAGCTATGATGCTGAAATTATGTACAAGTTTGTGTTAAAAACCACTTTCCCAAACCTCTCATGACTTCTCATTTAGTTTTAGGAATAGGGAATGGCGTTAGAGGTTTCACTTTATGATAACATTAATCCATGTCCCACCATATGCCTGCAGTAAGTTGATCTTGCAGAGCCTTTGAATATTTTTAAGGCAGAGGTAGATACTTTTCTTGACAAGCAACAGGGTGGATTATTATTGGGAATTAGGCAGGAATGTGAAGTAACTCAGATGAATGGTGGAACAGGCTGCAAGAGCTGACTGGCCTATTCCTGCTACAGTTTGTATGTTTACATCTAATCATTGTTTCACAACAGACTACATCAATATTTTCTAATCCATTTCTTCTGCTTTGATTATACTTTCATTTTCCATACTCGTACCACTTGTCCTAGATGTATTCCTGCACTGGCAGCATGACTTTATCAACTTCACTTTTGCTGTTGATGTTGTTTTCTCTGAAATCGCAGTGCTATTCATTGAAACACTGATAGGATTGCTTATGGCAGAGAAATATTGAACTCTCATCTTATTTAGTGTTCTGCAAAAACATTTCTAGTTTTCATTTGGGTCATACTTACCTACATCTATTGAGCTCTCACAATGATAATAACCAGAGGGTTGCTTTTTTTTGTGCATTGAACAGAGATCAATACGTTGAAACACTTCTGTGCCAAAGACAGCCTCCTCATATTCTTTGTAGAGCTCTGGGCAGATTTTTCTAAAACCCTGAAAAAGAAAACACCACAACTAATGGATCTATTGTTCAGAACCAGCATGTGCATCTGTACTAGTGCAGATATCAGAAATTCTGATACTAACAAAAAAAAAAAAAACTACCACTTGGTAAAATAATCCAGTTTTAGTGTGACCATGTTACTAAGTTGATCTGAGGAAGGGTCACTGGACTAGAAACATTAACTGATTCTTTTCTTCTTCAGAGATACTGCCAGACCTGCTGAGCTCTTCCAGCAACTTCTGTTTTTGTTCCTGATTTACAGCATCCGCAGTTGTTTCCAGTTTACTAAGTTGCATTGTCTTTTTGAATGCTTTAAATTTTACAATATGCAAATCTTAGACCAAGCCAATATTATTTACAGTTAGAATTTCAAGCATTAACCTTACTTAATTCTCCCCTTTCCACTCTTCTGAGCAGAAAATTTCTACGGAATTAATTTAGATCCTAAGTATTTTATGGCACTTCAAAGCAACCATTATGTCCAAGGTCCAATTACTGATTTTATTTTCCAGCTCTGGTTTGTTTGTTTTGAGTACGTAGTTATTGGTTCATATAATTAACTAGTGAGAGTTTGATGGAATAGTTAGATTTACATCAAGAGGCTAGAGTTTTCCACATATTGATCAAAAGGTGCCAAATATATAAGATAAAAGCACACCTTATGTTTTGGAGCCAAAAAAAAAAAAGAGGGGAGGTCAGCAATTTTTCTTTTAAAAACCCATCTTACGCTTGCAGTTGTGCATTCTGGATTCTACAAATAAAATATGGCTCTTATGTAAATTGCTGAATGGCAAAGTTTCCATTGTGAAAACATACCTGTCAACATAAATTTAAGTGCTATACATGACGCCAATGTGTTCATTAAAATAATTACAAGTAAACATGTATACTTCAGATTACACAGCTTTATAAGTGAATGAAGATTGAACTAGGGCAGAAATTCTAATCAAATTGTGCTCTCACTCCTGAAACCGGTTAAATATCTCTAATCAAGTTTTCCCTGCAAGCTGACATGAAACAGCAAACACTCCATTATTACGACCAGAGATCATATCCCTTCTCACGCTCTGCAGGCAGAGAAATTATCAAGCAGCGTTTTCCTGATCCAACATCTTTTCTCTATTGTATAGCCGAGAGAGATTGTCCTGACTGGACATTGTTCCTGTGTCAGATGTAGGAACAATCTAATACCTTCTCTTCCTGTGCCAGAACTATTTCATCTGGAATCCTGTGAAAATACACATCTGACTAACTCTCCATCATGCTTAACTTCTTTAGTGCGTCTGTCAGTTTTATCACACATCTAGTCTCATTCAGCTGTAAATTCCTTCAATTAAACTTTGGGGGAGTCCAAATTTTTTGGTGCCCAAGATAAACTCCATATTCCTGCCATCAAGTACAGCCCTTTTCACTTGGCACTCTCACAAGCAGTCGCAATCTTAGTGTTCTAGGTGACCCCAAGCTCAGATTGATTCCATATTTTGTCCTTCAAGGATTATGTACCTCCACACCCAACTTAGCCTGCATGCTACAAAAAAAAAAAAGGTACTTGCGAAAGCAAATTGGTTATACACTTGAAAGAGAAAGAGAAAGACAAAAGACAATCTGCAAAAGTTGGAGCAAAGGAGCAGTTAGGACAATTTTAAGAAAAAAGTTACAAAACCTCCTGTGTTACGTGATAGTATGTGCATCATCTCTAGTCTTTATCTAATGCAGTACTCTGTCAAGGGGTCTCTCATCCTCAAGTTACAGCTCATCTGAAAACCTGTCTTATTTCTGATAGAAAATCTTTTGCACACCCATCATGTCACCTTCTGACACACTTTATATCAGGCTTACATTAACCACATCTGAAATTTCTAACTAATTCACAACCAACAGTAGCTTCACCACTACAACACCTTGCCTTCCACCATTCTTCGTTGTGAGCAGAGTGTCTGAGATGGACAGTAAAAGGTTTGAATCTTTAGTCTTATTGAAATATTTCAATTTGCAAAAGAGTTTTTGTATTGTGTAAAATAGTTTTCCTTTGTGCATACGCAAGTTCGATGAGTTAAGAGTATATTGGCAGCCTAAGAAGATGGTCAACTGATTCACTTCCACACTGAACAAAAAGAACTAAGATAGCCCGTCAAGCCAGGTTTCCTTCTGGGATTTGAGTTGTTCAGTGTTACCAGCAGCTGGGATCATAATGCAACATTCTGATGGTGAACATAGGGGAATGCAATTGCTACTTTGTCTATCCTCAAGTTTCCTGGTCTGTTTTCTAGTTTTCATCTCTCGCCAGTTTCCTTCAACAGACACATTCTCTGGAGATCTTTTGCTGAAGAGAATCTGGCATTTTAAAATAGTAAACCTCTTTGTTAAATGGGAAAGCATTGTGGAATTTTTTGTAAACCTTCACAGGAGACAGAGAGTCTGCCTGATTATTCTACCGATGAAATCAAATATGTTCAACTCACAAAATTGTCTACTGGGAGCAAGAGGTTAATACAGCAGCAGTCCAATTTAACTGGTTTGAGGAAAGATATTCAAATTAAAAAAATTATGCATGTTATCCATTTTTCTGACAATAAAAATAATTCGAGGGCATACAAATGGGGACCCATTGTGATATGAATAATTTATTCCCAGAAAATATGGCAACTTGTAGTCCCCAGTCAATAAAGCATCATTACTTAGGCATTACAACTGACAAAAATTTATAATTTAAAATACATTGTCCATATATTGATCAGGATGTGGTTCATTTCCCCCCGTCATATTATCCATTCAGCCAGAGGTCTATAAATGGGGTTTGCTCTCAGTTTGAACACTTGTTCTTCAATATTAGGATTACAAAATGACATCTTTCTTTGATAAGAAATAAATTCTCTTTCTCACCTTGTTCTGACAATACACTACACAAGTACCAGGTGGTGACAATCAACTCCAAAAAAAAAGGAAAAAGGAAAATCTAACTATCTCTTGCCAGGTTCTTATTACACAGACCCTTAACATTGAGTTGTGGGGTCTTCTTTCACTGAATACAAAAAATTGGACCAGCCATAAACAACTGATTATGTCAGGAGATAGAAATTCCATCAGGCAGAAGATACAGAAGCTTGAAAACATGCATCAGATTCAAGAACAGTTTCTTCCCTGCCGTTACTAGACTGATGAATGGACTAACTTCAAATAATGTTGATCTTGCTAATATTGATCTTGCTTCGTGTACCTCCTGTGCAGTGTAATCCGTATGCCTCACTCTAAGCTCCCTATGATCTGTATGTCCTCGTTTGCTATGATCTGCCTGTACTGCTCACAAGACAAAGCTTTTCACTGTACTTATGTACATGTAGCTACAGTAAATCAACCCAAATTCTGCAAAGTCATCATCCCATCTCCCTCAGACTTTCCACTATCTGGAAGGGCACAAAATCAGGAGTGTGACAAAATACTCCCCACTGCCTGCATGAGTACAGCTCCAACTACTCAAGATCAAGATCAACACCATCCAGGACAAAGTAGGCCTTTGATGACATGCCATCCAGCATCGTAAACATTTATCACCTCCATCACTTGCACAATGAGATGATGTGCACTATTACCACAAAGATGTGTTGCAGTAGTTTGTCAAAGGCTGCTTCAACAAAACCTTCCAAACACCCAAGCCTAATATATAATAACTACCCTTGCTCTTCTAGGTAAAATGCAATGGAAGCACCAACACCTGAAATTTCCTCTCCAAAGTCTCATCATCCTAACTTGAAAATGAACCAATAAATTAACACCATTTCCACTCGATCAAAATTCAGGAAGTCTCTGCACAACTGCTCTGCTGGCGTACCTATACCACAAGCAGTTACAGTTAAAAAATGTGACATAATCACCTTCAAGTATCATAGGGATAGACAATAAAACACTGTCAGCAACACCACATCCCACAACTGTGCAGGGAGGAAGAAAAAAAAACAAGCCACATTCTCTGCATTAATTTGTATCTGTATCTGTATCTGTGAAAGTTTAAAAAAGCGTTTTACCAAACATTTTCACACCTACGGGTTATATTTTAGCTCAATAATTCAGTGTCAACTTTAAAATACCCATCCTTACAAGATTACATTTCCCAGTCACAAAGGAAGTTTTAATCCGACTCTTAAAAAAAGGCTACGTCCAAAATGGCAAAAGGATCATGATCCTTGACTTTTCACTGAAAGACTGACACATTCAAACAGGCTTTTTGTTTATGCAATGTGGCTGTTGCTGGCTGGGCCAGTATTTGTTGCTCATCTATAAATTGCCTAAAGGACAGTTAAGGGTCAAGCACAGTGTTGTGGGTCTGGAGTCACACGTAGGCATGATCAGGTAAGGATGGTAGATCTTCCATGAAGCACATTACTGAACCAGGGTGTTTTTTGTTTTAAGAAAGAAGAAACCAAACCAAACAAAAAAAAACAAAACAAACAAACAAACCACAGTGGTTACATGCTTACTATTAGGCTGGCTTATTTCTTAAGATTTTAATTAAAATGTCACCATCTGCCATGGTGGGATTCAAACCCATGAGATTACCACTATACCCATCACGTAAAATTTAATACCACAGCATTTGGTCCAAGGCAAAGTCTAATACAGAGAACAGCCAAAATTGGAGACCTGTGGACTGCATCTTACTGCTTTTTACCCAAGTGTCAATTTCACTGAGCTCCATGGACAGTTTCTCTCCACAAGACGCAACGAGTTTCTCATGTATCGTCCCAAAATCTCTACCTACTGCCCAAATGGTGCCCGTCTCTGATGCTAGTCCAATCTTACCATATGCCATAGATAGAAGAACACACCACCATCTAGATATCTGAAATAGACCAGCCTTCATGGTGCTACACACTAATTGGAATCCCAGCAAAACAATAGCATCGTGAACTTCCCTTCAACTATCACCGTAACAGCACACTCAGCATTAGCACACAGCACTTACGCCACATGGCATGTCATATAAAGCTCCATTTTCTTACCCTAGTCACCATTTGATTAAGAGGCCACACCTTATTTTACTACCCTTGAACCATCAACACATTTTCTCCCAATTCCCATTGTAGCCTAGCATCTGTTCAGTGCGACCACACTATGGTTTTAAGAGATCCATTTTGTCAGTTGTTTTGAAGACACGTTTTGAGACAGGTGCTGAATTTTCTCTTCCAGGCCAGTAAAATCAACAGCTTGAGGAAGCCCTGTGTTTTGTTTTTAAAAAGGTTAGAACAATAGAAGCAACATGAATGGGTGGAGTCAGGTACCCAAACAGCTGTGGAAGCTATTATGCACATCTCTCTCTCACTGGACTGGAGAAACATCACGAGAGAGACAAATCTATCTTATTAAAAACTTCCTTGGCAAAGGCAAATTCAATGGGATGTTGCTTTACTGGAACAATTTCTGTTTAGTTGTTGAATAATAGATTATTCTAATGATTTTTTCCAATAAAGAGTTAAAATTAGACTAATTTTCTTTTGTTTGTATTTTAACTGCAGAGTAAGGATAAAGTGTGTTTTACTTAGTGTAAGACCAATTGAATTACATCATCTGGAACACAGCACCTTACACTTGCCTTTAAGAAAATGTCAGGGTCTAAGCTGTTGCTTTGATATATTTGAAAAGGATTTGGTCTAATCTATAACAGTGAGGAGCCATTTCATATACAGAAACAAACAATACCAAAGACTCTTATTTACAATCAGAAATAAAGAGACTCAATCTCAGTCATCCTACGTCATGACCCCACCCATGTCTACAAAAACACACAAAATGGTGACCGACTACTGTTTTACAGCCCAGGATTATCTACTGCAACCAGGCATCAAACAGATCCAGTCTGGTTTGCAGCAATTGACACAGCAGCGTTCTGAACACACAGTCAGCTCTTCCTTCTCAATGGTCTTATCCTCCTCGGAAGACTACTCCCATTTTCCAAGTTCCTCAGCATCTTATTATGATATCACTACTCTGCCTGTTCAAACTGGTGTCTGGTTGACTCTGTCCAGTTCAGACACTTTCTTGTTGTAGGTTGCTTGTAGCAAAGTGATGGCAGAGACCACAGCTCGCAGTGAACTCCCTCAGGATTGGGCTCACACCAGCCATCAGGTAGCTTCCCCAAGCCCCAAACCACCAGGCCCTCCCCCTCCAAAGAAGGGCCATTTCCTCTTTTACCCTGCACTACCCCATTAGCCCATGTCCACTCCCCAGAATGATCACTATCGACAAGAAGTCAACACAGCCTTTAGGCTCTGGCCAAGGCAACTGGGTTAACAGGTATGGCATGGCAAGGCATGAATACTGACAGCACTCGGGTAGGTACCAAGTGACCAAGTTTTAAGAGACCAAGGAAGCAGCCTGAGCTGCAGCCTTGACTAGTCCATAAGCTGAACGTTTGGCCCTGCGCACACGATGTCTTTGCAATAGCATTTCAATGTTAGCTACGAGCACACCCCAAAATGCAGAACCATACTCTAAATGGATCAGCGATGCACCTTGACAATGCAGAGATGCTGGCAGGTACCAGATGTTAGCATCCATGGAGTTCATGCAGTCAGAGTTGAAGATCTGGAATCTGAGCTTCAAACACTGTGGCACATCCGGGAGGTGGCGGGGGGGAGGAGTTACCTGACGCTTTGTTTCAGGAGGCAGTCACACCTGGTAGATTAAGTAATTCAAATTCAGTTAGTGATCAGGGACCACAGGGTGTGACTGCAAGTTAGGCAGGTAGCGGGATCCTGAGTTCAGGAGTGGAGGAGCCTCGGCTTTTGACCTTATCCAACAGGTACGAGATGCTTGCTCCCTGTGTGGATGAGGAAAAGCGCTGCGGGGAGGCACCATGGTGCAAAAGGCCATTCAAGAGGGGGGAGCAAAAAGACAAGTGGTAGTTATAGGGGATTCTATAGTTAGGGGGATAGATAGTATCCTTTGCAAGCCGAATCGGGAGTCCCGCATGGTGTGTTGTCTGCCCGGTGCCAGGGTGCAGGACATCTCTGACCGGCTTGAAAGAATATTGGAGCGGGAGGGGGAGGATCCAGTTGTTGTGGTCCACGTTGGGACTAACAACATAGGCAAGGCTAGGATGGAGGACCCGTTTGGGGATTATCAAGCACGAGGAACGAAATTAAGGAACAGGTCCTCGAGGGTCATAATCTCCGGATTACTGCCTGAGCCATGTGCAAATTGGCTTAGGGATAAGAAAATTAGGGAAGTAAACACGTGGCTAAGGGAGTGGTGTGGGAAAGAGGGGTTCCATTTCATGGGGCATTGGCATCAGTTTTGGAACCGGAGGGAGCTGTACCGATGGGACGGTCTCCACCTGAACCGATCTGGAACCAGTGTTCTAGCGAAAAGGATAAATAGGGTGGTCACTAGGACTTTAAACTAGTGAGTTGGGGGGAAGGGAAAGGGAAAATGACAGGGAGTATGATG